>NC_080112.1:131905922-132217323 GCF_950005125.1 Chionomys nivalis | reverse complement strand
GTTGGTTGAACCCAGTATGCTCACTAGTCCTTGTGGCTAAAGGTATAATTACACTAACTAAACTTTAAAATTAATTTCTAAGGCTAGGGAGATGGCTCAGTGGATCTTACTTGTTGTACAAGCAAGAGAGATCAGAATTGAGATCTCCAATACCCACATATAAAGCGGGGCATGGTAGCACACCTATAATCTCAGAGCAGGGAGGCAGAGTCAGGAAGTCCGGGGGTCCACCTAGCCTAGCCAATCGGTGAAAACCAAGGTTCAGTGAAAGGCCTGTCTCAAACATAATGTGGAGAACAATAAAGGAAGACATCTGGTATCCACATCTGGCCTCTACACACCCATGCACAAGAGTCTCACTTTCACTCATATGTGTCAACAGACACACACACACACAAACACACACACACCTTTGTCAGACTGGCATGATGGCACGTCCCAGATAGAAGTAAGAGGATTAGAAGTTCAAGATCATCCTCAGATACATATAGAATTCAACGCCAGGCTGGGCTAAATGAGACCCTGTCTCAAAATTTCATTTCCTCAGTTGTAGGAACCAAATTTCAAGGGCTTAAGAGTCACGTGTCATTAATGACGCTATGTGGTCATACAGATGCACAACACTTCCGTCGCCATAGAAAGGTCGTTTGGGTAATGCTACTCCCCATATTAATAGCATAACGGTGCCCAAGCTTTCTTTTTCAACTCAAGACACCCCAACATGTAATGCCAACCCTCATTCGTTAATATATGTGTGCGCCCTCCTGTGGCTGGAGTTGGGAATTGGTCTGCCCGTTCTGAGCTCAGTGAAGCAGCACTTAAAAAACAGGATAACGTCGACATTTTAAAATCTGATCATGAGAGAAAGAATAGTAACAATGACGTGGGTGCAATCGAATGCTCTGGTGACTCACTAAAGGAAACCTGTTTGTTGACCACGAAATCACATCCTCCCTAAATCTCAGCATTTTCTGAACTATCTACGTAGATGTGACACTTTTCTTTTAAACAAATGATGGTACCACACGGCTGTTTCAGTGTGGAATACCAGCGTCCCCGCTAGCTCAGTCGCTAGAGCATGAAACTTAAAACTGCGGAGGGAGAAACACGATTACTGGAAGAACATGGCAGGGCTCTGTCAGTGGAACCTAGCAACACACAAGAACCCGGAGGCTCACGGTGTGGGCCAATGGTAGGGCTAAACTGAAACTCCACCTCTCCTGGATAAAGGAGACTCCTGTTTCTGGGGTGCTGGCCACCTGGCCGGTCTCATCACTTCCTTAAACAGCTGGCATCTAAGCTTGTTTCTCCCGATATCTTAATATCCCAAAAATTTATGTCCCACTTCCTGACTCCCTGTACAAAGCCTGTTTGCCCGCTTGCCGCAATAAAACCATGGAGGGCAGTGGTGCTGGGCGGGGCTTCCCCCTGGAGTAGTCAGAGCCTGAAAGCTGTGGTAACCAAGGACTCGCTTCACGGCAAGCAGGGAGTAGGAGGTTAGGGTGTCTGGGGGAGGCGCTGGCTACTCTGCCAGAGACGCCAACTTCGATAATGATCCCCTGGTGTTGGTGAGAATGAGAGGTGCCAGCCTTCTTTGTAGAGGTTTTTTTTCCTGACTACGCTGTCAATACACACACAAGCCTGAAAACGCAGAAATACAAATAAAGATCACCCATAATCCCATCAGCCAAGGAGAATCGCATAACTAATATAACTAAATATAATCCTACATTGCAGCAGGGCATGATGCCACGTGCCTTTAGTCCCAGCACTAGAGAGGCAGAGACAGGCAGATCGTTGTAAGAGTTCAAAGTCAGCACTTTCTAAATAGTGAGACCCTGGTCTCAAAGCAAGAAGAAAAATGCTACATAGAGTGGTACCCACCCCCATCTCCTGAAGCTAGTTTACTTAGCCTTTTAAAAGACATGAAGCAATACGTGAACTTGGTTGAAAAACTGCCACCTCCTAGGGACTGGACCCTTGACCAGGTGCAGCTTTCAGGCCTTTCCAAACGCCCCCCCCGCCCTCTGCCCCCCCATGCAGGTTTGCTCAGTGCAACAGCTAGGTTGAACCGGTCACACAGCCATCTCCTCCGTGGAACACGTGTGTACTGTGCTCAGTACATCGGCTCTGTCGGAGAGAAAGTGCCCAGTCATAGCGCTCTGATTGCAGCTGCAATCCATCAAATGGGGAAGGGGAAGGTCACAATGAATGTTTTTGTAAACCAGGTACAAGCTGAACTGCTAGCATTCCAGATTTATCTGAGCTCGCTACATTCCAGGGCACAGATAGTGTTTCTGTCCTTTTTTTTTCCTTAGCTTTCTGAGCTATATAATTCAGACTATACAATTCACCCATTTAAAATGTACAAGCGGGGGGCTGGAGAGATGGCTCAGAGGTTAAGAGTATTGCCTGCTCTTCCAAAGGTCCTGAGTTCAATTCCCAGCAACCACATGGTGGCTTACAACCATCTGTAAGGGGGTCTGGTGCCCTCTTCTGGCCTGAAGGCATACACACAGAATATTGTATACATAATAAATAAATAAATCTTTAAAAAAAAAAATGTACAAGCGGATGGCTTTTCATTTCTTGGGCTTATTTCCTATGACGCTCATATTGACTTTAAAACGAGAGGTTATTTCTTCTTGTGCTTTTGTTTCCTGTAATGAACACAGTAACTTTAAAAAAAAAAAATAGAGGTCAGCTTTAAAGCCTGTAAAAAAAAATGTACAAATGACTAGCTTTTAGTATTCACAATCTAATAGAACCAATTCACTCACTTAAAAGAGACCACACAAACCATGTGTGGTGGCACATGCCTGTAAACCCAGAACTCTGGAGGCAGGGGTGCAAGAACGAGGAGTTCAAATCCACCCTGGGCTACTTAGGGAGGTCCGTGTCAGTCTTAGTTGTGACAAGACCCTGTCTTGAAAATACAATACAGGAGACTGGAGAGTTGGCTCAGTAGTTAAGAAGTCTGGCTGCTCCTCCAGGGAACCTTGGTTTGATCCCAATAACTACAACTACATCGCTGCTCACAAACATCTGTAACTTATGATCCCTTGGGTACCAGACATGGACATGGTAAACAGACATACATGCAGACAAAATACATATACACCTTTTTAAAAAATCTAACCAGGCATAGTGTTGCATCCCTTTAATCCCAACATATGGGAGGCAAAAGCAGGCTGACCTCTGTAAATTCAAGGCCATCCTGGTCTAAATAGCAAGTTCCAGGACAGCCAGGGTTACACAGAGAAAACTTGTCTCAAAAAACAAAAGCCCTTTAATAAAAAACCAATACAATGTGGCTGGGAAGATGGCTCAGTCAGTAATGTGTTTGTTCCTTAAACATGAAGACCCAAGTTTGATCACCAGCATGCGTGTAAAATCCAGTCGTGACATTAACTTCCACACATGCATGCAGGCCCTCTCTCACATACATGAACATATGTGAATACACATGAAAATATAAATGAATAAACACAATTATAGTTTTGAAAACGGTACAGGGGCCAGGGAGATGACTGGATTGGTAAAGCGTTTACCAAGCAAAGCAGGGAGACCTGAGTCTGGATCCCAGCACTCACAGGGAAAGTAGGTGCAGGTGTTGGTGCTGAGGCTCGCTTAGAGAGTGCCTACCCAGCACACACAAGGTCCTGGGCTTGACAGTACAGTATAGAAATGGTGTTGTACATCTGTAACCCCAAAATTTGTGGGGTAAAGACAACAGGGTCAGGAGTTCGGGGTCATGCTCAACTACATGGGAGAATTTGTGGCCACCCTGGACTGCATGAAACCTTGACTCAGGTTACAATGGGGACTTAATGGAATATGTAAATCACCAATACCTTTTTAGGGTGCATGGTTTTGCTTGCTTGTTATTTTTTAAACATCTCTTTTTTTATTTCTAATCAGGTGTACATGCGAGGTTATGTGCACGTGTGAGGGTGGTGCCTGCAGAGTCCAGAAAAGGGGATCAGACCTCCTGGAGCTGGAGTTACAGACAGTTGCGAGCCACCCAACTAGGGTGCGGAGAACTGAACTCTGGTCCTCTTCAAGAGGGATACCTAGGGGGCTGGAGAGATGGCTCAGAGGTTAAGAGCACTGGCTGCTCTTCCAGAGGTCCTGAGTTCAATTCCCAGCAACCACATGGTGGCTCACAGCCATCTGTAATGGGGTCTGGTGCCCTCTTCTGATGTGCACACTGTATATATAATAAATAAATAAATCTTAAAAAAAAAAAGAGGGATACCTAATATTAACCACTGAGCAATCCAGTCCAGTACTGGGTCTCGCCATGATGTTTCCACACGTGTATATAATGTATTCTGATCCCATTCACTCCCATTACCTTCTCTTGCCCTCCCCCACTCCCACTGATAAGCCTCCTCTTTCCAGCTGGCCTCTTCTACCAGCCTGTCCTTTTACCTCAGTGGAGTTGTGTACAGGAGAAAGAAAATGCCCCCCAGCTGTCCTCAGGGAGGGGACCCATGAGTCTGTGCCCTTCCACAACAGGGTATAATTTTCACTAATCTTTTGAGATAGTATCTGCAGTATCCCAGTATCACTGCAGTCCAGAGAAGTCAAACTGAATTCTCTCTTAACCACTACCCTTCCTCAATCCTAACCTGATGAGTCATAAAGTGCCTGTAGGTATAAGGAAATGGAAGATCTTCTTATTTGAGGACAGAGGTTAAAAACTCTGTAAAGGGCCAGAGCAGGGCTCTTAAAACCGAACCATCTCTCCAGCTTCTTGCTTTGTCTATATTTTGAAGTAACCCCGGATGGCCCAGGACTTGTAATGCTCCTTCCTCAGCTTCATGAATGATGGAATTCCTGGTTTTGTCAATCAATACACCTCGTTATTCATATTATTTTCTAACTGGCTTTTCCCCCCAGTTAAACATATTGTGAACAGCTTTCTATTTCAACAGCTACAATGCTCACAATTTCTCTTATGCAAAATAATTCAAGAAGGATTTATCAACAATCACAGGACACAAGACTCTCCGGTTGCTTAGATACCAAAAAGAATCTTGTATGTATCCCAGCTATAATAAAGGGCTTCCAGGTGGGTGTGGTGTCCACATTTGTAATAACCAGCGCTTGGTGGCTGAACCAGGAGGATCAAGAGGTCAAGGCTAGCCTGAGCTACATAATGAATAAATTTCCCATGTAGTTGAGAAGTACTCTGAACTCCTGGTCCTCCTGCTTCACCTCCAAGCGCTAGAGTTTCATAATGAGACTTAGTCTCAAACAAAGCAGGGCCAGGAATATTATGCATTAATGGAACATTTGCCATTTATATACAAGGTTGCATTCCTAACACTACACAAAGGTAAAAAACAGCTTTCAAGGATGAAAAATTCAAGGCCAACCTGGGTAACTGAAATCCTGGCTTGAAAACAGATAAATAATAACACACGGTTTTAATTCCAACACTAATGCTGAGGGAGACAGAGTACCCTGAGTTTGTGACCAGCTTGGCCTATATAGTGAGTTCCAGGATAGCCAGGGCAACACATAAAGACCCTGTGTCAAAAAAAAAAAAGACCAATAACAACAAAAACTAAAATCAAACAAACAAGATTCTTTATTTTTCCCCCCGAGGCAGTGTTTCTTTGTGTAGCTTTGAAGCCTATCCTGGAACTCACTCTGTAGACCAGGCTGGCCTAAAACTCACAGAGATCCTCTTGCCTCTGCCTCCCAAGTGCTGGGATTAAAGGCGCGTACCACCACTGCTTGGCAAAAAGGTGAATCTTTATAAGAAACAAAACAAAACTTCCACATTGATATAACCACATAGGAATATTGGGTTTTCCTAGTCTCAGCATCATTAATACTTGAGGTGCTGCCTTGAGTGTTGAAAGATAGTTAACATCCCTTGCCTCTATCCACCAAAAATGTTGTCAAACATTGTTAAACTGCCTCTAGTTGAGAATCACTGAGCCAGACCCAACATAATCATTTTTAACGGTTTTATAGTACATCCCATGAATAATCTACAATTTATGTAACTTATACCCTGTAATTGTACACTCCTGTTGTGCCCGATTTTTCACTGCTTTCATTTTTAACAAAGCATAAGTTTTAGAAAACATGGCACTGTGGCCTGGGGAGATGCCTCAGTGGGCAATGTGCTTGCTGTGAACACAATAAGGTCCTGAGTTTGGATTCTCAACACTCACATCGCAAGTTGGGCATGATAATGCTTGTAATCCCAGAGCGGACAGGAGAATGCCAGGATCTTGCTGGCCAGTTAGACTAGCCGATTCAGTGAGTGCCATGTTTAGTGAGAGACCTTGTCTCAACAATTAAGACAGGACAGGGAGCAACTGAGAAAGACACTGGATATTGTCTTCTGGTCTCCAGATGCATTCACTTGCACACAAACAACACACACATAAATATGTGTACACACATACAAATAAAAAACAAAATATGACACCAGCTCCTTGGCATAAACAGCCACATCATATTATAAAAAATTGTAGAGCTGGTAAGATGGTTCATTGGGTAAAGGCACTTGCTACCAAACCTGACAACCTGAGTTAGATCCTCAGAATCCACATGGTGGAAGGAGAACTGACTCCCACAAGCTTTCCTCTGACCTCCACATGAAAGCTGTGGCATATAAACACCTCCTCCCCATGCAAAATAAATAAATAAATAAATGTTTAAAATTGGTATGAGAAGAAAAACAAAAGTAAATTTGAAAGTTTCTGTGTGAAAATTATTTTTCACGTTGTTTAGAACTCTCTCTCTCTCTCTCTCTCTCTCTCTCTCTCTCTCTCTCTCTCTCTCTCTCTCTCTCTCTCTCTCTCTTGTATTTTATCCTTAACGCCAATCAGAGTTGTGGAGAGGGGGTTTGAATTGGTGTCTCATAGTTAAGTACCACAAATCTCTATTTAGCCTTGATTATAGAGGCTGGTTGAATTGATATACTTTCTGCATCCAAAAGACTTAATCTTTTTTTCTTTTTTTTTTTTCTTTTTTTATTTTTTTATTTTTTTTATTTTTTTCTTGCTGATTTTTTTATTAATTAATTAATTTAATTATTAAAGATTTCTGCCTCTTCCCTGCCACCACTTCCCATTCCCTCCCCCTCCCCCAATCAAGTCTTCCTTCCTCCTCAGCCCAAAGAGCAAGCAGGTTTCTCTGCCATGTGGGAGGTCCAAGGACCACCCACCTCCATCCAGGTCTATTAAGGTGAGCATCCAAACTACCTGGGCTCCCACAAAGCCATTACGTGCGATAGGATCAAGAACCCATTGCCATTAATCTTTTTTTCTATTGGTACCCTGAGTTCCTTCAATAGGGAAGTGGATAATGACAGGTCTAGAGTTTGCTTTGATGATTTGGGGGTTGAATTATATTGAGAGTTTTTGCTAGCCTCTGGACATTTTTAGGGCAATAAGAGGTCAGCCTTTCTCTGGAATACTGATTTGGCCCAAAGGTATGAGTGTGTGCTTGGTGCTTGTCAGGATTCTAGGGTAGGAAAACCTGACAGCATATTGATGAGTCCCCAACATCATATATTATCCAAGATGACAATCCATAGTGATATTGGTCTCAAGAATTAGCAAGTTGTAGATTCTGCAAATGAGGGTAAGTCTGTAAACGGAGACTGCGCTTTAGTTTCCCAGCCACCTAGACTTGAATAACCACACAGAAACCATATTAATTAAGCCGGGCGATGGTGGCGCACGCCTTTAATCCCAGCACTCGGGAGGCAGAGGCAGGCGGATCTCTGTGAGTTCGAGACCAGCCTGGTTTACAGAGCTAGTTCCAGGACAGGAACCAAAACCACAGAGAAACCCTGTCTCGAAAAAACCAAAAAAAAAAAAGAAAAGAAAAGAAACTATATTAATTACAACACTGTTTGTCCAATGGCTCAGGCATATTCCTAGCTAGCTCTTATATCTTAAATTAACCCATTTCTATGATTTTATATTTTACCATGAGGCTCAGGGTTTGTTACCTCTTGCTTCTTGGGCAGCTACATGGCCTTTGCCTCCTTCAGCAGCTACATGGCATCTCTTTGACTCCACCTACTCTCTCTATATATATCTCTTCCAGCCTGGCTATATTCTGCCCTGCCATAGGCCAAAGCATCTTCTTTATTAACCAATGGTAATAAAACATATTCATAGCATACAAAGGAGAATCCCACATCATAAGTCACTCATTGACAAGAACTGTATAGGGTCCTTTCCCAATAGGATTAGCCACATACCCCCTGGAGGTATTCTCTCGACATCAATACACAGCAATGAGTTCCTCGAGGCTTCAGAGACTATAGCCATATGGATTTTCTACACAAGTGAGGCTTAATATGGTTAGAGTTTTTCTTTTTGTCATAAGAATGACTCAAGAAGAGAAAAGCAGATCTCTGTGAGTTCAAGGCCAGTCTGGTCTACAGAGTGAGCTCCAGGACACAGAGAAACCCTGTCATGGAAAAAAGAAAAAGAAAAACTTCAGAAGAGGCATCCAGTTAAGACTGTTTATTTTTTATTTTTACATTTTTTAGTTTTTCGAGACAAAGTTTCTCAGTGTAGCCTAGGCTGTTCTGGAAGTCACTCTGTAAACCAAGCTGGCCGTGAACTCACAGGCATCTGCCTGCCTCTGCTTTCTAAGTGCTGGGATTAAAGGCATGCACCACCACTGCCAGATTTAGACTATTTATTTTTTTAATAATCTTGATATGAAAGGTTGTTGCATGAGTAATAAAAGCTCAGAGACAGATATTTGGATTCAAGCTGAAGGTCAGAAAAGCAAAATAGCCAGCCACTAGCTCTTACCTCTACCTCAGACTGAAATGGCAATCCCGCTTCCAGGAATTCTCAGAATGAGACTGAGTTTTATATTCTTCTCTAGTGATGGGATTAAAGGCATGCACCACTACTGCCCAGGCTCTATGGCAAACTAGTGCAGCTGCTGGGATTAAAGGTGTGTGTCACCACTGCCTGGCCTATATGGCTGACTAGTGTGGCTGCTTTGCATTCTGATCTTCAGGCAAGATTTATTTATCAGAACACACAAAAAATACCATTATATGTCAAGGTTGTATAAATTAAGCTATGTTAACTTCTTACTGAGGGGAGGTACAACATTATAAATTACTGTATCTTGTCTTCCTTATAGGCAACAATAATGATTTGGTTTTGAGGAATGCTGAGGCCTGATCCCAGGGTCTTATACATGCTCAATTTCTGACAGTCGTAAATGTTCAGTGACAATGTTCAATGAATGAGACTGACTGAAGAGGTATACAAGAACTAGATTCAGAACCGTCAGGAATGGCTGTAGCGCAGACCTAAGGCTTAAACTGTAAATGTAGAAAAGCATTGTGCTTTCTTCCTTCCTTCCTTTCTTTTTGTCTTTGTTTGTTTTTTTTGTTTTTGTTTTTGTTTTCGAGACAGGGTTTCTCTATGTAATAGTCTTAATTGTCCTGGAACTAGCTCTGTAGACCAGGCTGTCCTCGAGGTCACAGAGATCCACCTGCCTCTGCCTCCTGAGTGCTGGGGTTAAAGGCGTGCACCACCACCGCCTGGCTCAATAGTGGCTTTTAAGTCTTTCTTGGGTGTAGCCTATGGTGTTTACACAGTTGTTCTTACTCTCATTCTCCCTGCCCCACCCCTCTTCATCTCCCTCTCTAGTCTGCTTAGCTTTGTGACATTGGCATTTGTGGGAATGAATGAATTAAAAGTGCCCTTTTAGCCAGGTGATGGTGACGCACACCTTTAATCCTAGCCCTCTGGAGGCAGAGGCAGGCGAATCTTGTGAGTTCGAGGCCAGCCTGGTCTACAAGAGTTAGTTCCAGGACAGACGCCAAAGCTACAGAGAAGGAACCTTATTTCGAAGAAACAAAAAAATAAAAATAAAATAAAAAATATAAAAAAAAATAAAAGTGCCCTCTTACCGCCAGGTATGATGGAGTTTGCCTTTAATCTCAGCACTTGAGTGAGAGGCAGAGGCCAGCCTGGTCTACAAAGAGAGTTCCAGGTCAGCCATGGCTACATAGTGAGATCTTGCCTTTTAAAAACTGTTTTTGCTATGCTGTGTTCCATCCTTGGTGAACTAACTGTTAGACTTCTCTTCCACCATCACATCTCAGGGTTCATACATTACTGCTCTGGTCACCTATCTGTCAGGCCATTCCCTGGCTACCCAAGACCCACAGTTCCTGCAACATTCTCCAGTGAGCCGGCACAATGCATCCTGCTCAAAGCGCCTTGCTTCCCTTTCTTGCCTCCACAACCTGGCTTTTGCTCCCTTCATCCCAGGGAGCCTACCTGTCACCGAGTGCACCAGGTCCCTACAGATCGTAGAGGGTACTCCCCAAAATTCAGTTGCCCTCTGAATTCCAATATCTTTTTTCCCTTTGATAGGGGACAGGATGAATGAGAACACTGTTATATTCTCTACTATAAAGACATATTTGTACTCCATATTGTAGAAGGAATCAGCCCCTACATGTTATTACTTAGTTTAGCAGTCCACACTGCTAATGGTTTGTTTGTTCTGAGCTGTCTCCTCCCCCAGCTCAGCAAGGGTGCTAACAGCAGAAACTGAACTTTCAAGAACCTGGGGGAAGACTAAAAGGGTTGATAAGGAAAGAAGCACAAGTTTCAGCTACGTGGCTGACGTGACTGACAACCTCACCAGAGGGACAAAACTGAGTTTGGGAATGATTAATTGCCTGCCCTTGCTCCCTACCCCACTTCCTCCCCGTACAATCTACTTGCTGACAATAAGACAGAAGACAGACTTCTCAGGTTAATTCATTGTCTTCTTAGATTGCCAACTCTCCGAAGAAAAGTCAGCTTGAAATTCAAAGAAAAGCCGGGCGGTGGTGGCGCACACCTTTAATCCCAGCACTCAGGAGGTAGAGGCAGGCGGATCTCTGGGAGTTCGAGGCCAGCCTGGTCTACAAGAGCTAGTTCCAGGACAGGAACCAAAAAGCTACAGAGAAACCCTGTCTCGAAAAATCAAAAAAGAAAAAGAAAAAAAAAAGAAAATTCGAAGAAAAATGTTATCAGAAACTGGGTGGTGGTGGTGGTGATGGACACCTTTAACCCCAGCACTCAGGAGGCAGAGGCTGGTGGATCTCTGTGAGTTCGAGACCAACCGGGTCTAAAGAGTGAGTTACAGGACAGCCAGGGTTACACAGAGAAATTCTGTCTTGGAAAACAAAATAAAACAAAGTTATCAGAAAAGACTTCATAAAGGATATTTCCAGAAAGGTTTAACTGAGGTAGGGAGACTCATCCTCACTGGGAGTAATACCATGGTGGTAACACAGAACCAAGGGGTGGGGGTGGGCAGGGGACTCACTCAGTATCAGCATTCCCCCTGACCTCTCTCGATTTGACCAAGCAGCCTCATACTCTAGCCACCATAACTGAGAGCCACTCCACTGCCATATTGTTCCCACTATGAGGGACTGTACCAAACTATGAACTTCAATAAGCCCTTTCTCCCTTAAATAAAACAAAAACACTCTGTAAAGGAAATGTTTCCAATCTTTTCCGTGAGCCTATCATTGACGGAACAGCCACAGCCAAGCGATACCAGCTCAGCTGATCTACAAAGTAATGACCCAAGGCCACAAGACAAGGAGAAACATAACAAAGGGAAAACTTTCAGAAACACAGAGATTGAAAAAAAAAAAAAAAAAAAAAACCTCAGTTGAGAAAGAAGCCCAGTGGTAAAGTGCTTGCGTGCTTGCCAGGCATACACAAAGTCCCAGAATACAAGCTTGAGCAAATTCACAAACACACACACAGATACACAGACACACACAAATTCAGCCAGGCATGCTTATAATTCTAGCACTCAGAGAGGTCTGCGACAAGAGGATCTCTTTGAGTTCCAGGCCAACCTGAGATCAGGTCAGGTTTAAGTACCCACTCTAGAAAGATGATTTTTGAACATTTTGAATAGCCTTTAATGGGGGTGGAAGTTTTAGGTTTACAGAACAAGTTAAATGGAAGAGGCTCTATTGTTCCTTGTCTCACCAATAGTACTCATGTTAATTTATATGTTAATCTCTACTAATTCAATTATTCTCTTGTTAAGCTTGCATTTAGATGATACATAAAGTGGTTATAACCAATGAGCCAGTCAGGTTACATTAACTAAAGCCTATTCACTGTATTGAGACTCAATCTTTGGGTTGTGTATTATACAACATTTGACAAATGCATGACACGTATTCACCATTAATTACAATATTATGCAGAATACTTTCACTGCCTTCCCTAGCCTTCCATGCCTCATCTATTCCGCCCTCCCCCCTTTTCCCTGGATTTCTGGCAAGCATTGATCTGTTTCTTATTTATTTATTTAATCATGATCTTGCTATGTAGCCATGGCTAATGATGAAATCTAGTTCCTCTTGCCCTAACCGTCCCCAGTGCTGGGATCACAGGTATACACCATCCAGTTCAGCTCTGATATGTTTACGGCCTGTAGTTTTTCAGTAGGTATGTAGGGCTGGCTCAGGAGTAAGGCCCTTGACCTGAGAACATGAGGACCTGAGTTTGAACTCCCAGAACTCAGGTAACACCATTAGCTAGCGTTTGCATATAAATCCCAGCACTCCTGGGTGATGGGAGTGGGAAACAGGATAACCCCTGAAGCGAGGGGAGTCAGCTAGCCTGGCACATAGAATGGAAAACCAAGAGACCCAGTGTCACACAAGGTGGAGGGTAAGGACCGACACCCACGGTTGGCCTCTGACTTCCACATTCAGGGGCTCCAGCATGAGCACACCCACGTATGTGAACAAGAATGTGCACATGCACACACACACACACTGCAGACACACAAAATTTGGAATTCTGTAATTGCTCATGATGTGGGGTAGCGTTCCGGAAAATTACTTGCCCCCGAGATGTCTTTGTTTAGACCCTTGGCCCATTATTAAACTGCTGTTTCCAAGGGTTGTGTTTTCAGTGTTGTTTCCGTCCTTTATTCAGTGCTGTTTAGCAAATTGTTTTGTCCTGGGCTGTAGCCTGCCTGCTCATTCTCTTAACAGCGTCTTTTGTTTTGTTTTGTTTTGTTTTGTTTTGAGACAGGTCTTACTAATCCCAGGCTGGTCTCAAACTTTCTATCTTCTTCCTGGGTCCCACAAGTATTTTGGTTTGGTTTTGCTTTGCCTTGTTTCTGAGAAGGTGGGAGTTCTTGGCAACACATCCAGGTGTTTTCCTGCCAGTTTTTTCTGTTGACAAGCTGCCTATAGTTCAGCGTTTAAGGCAAGGATCTCTGGAGGAGTGTGGATTTAGCGTGTCACTGACGAGCTGTGACATCATGGCTGAGTTGTTTAATCTCTCTGAGCTTCGGTGTCCTCACCTGTACCACGGGTTTGTTGGTAATAGTATCAGTTAGGAATGACAATGATTGAAGGGCCAATGAGAAGACTCAGAGAGTAAAGCATCTTACTGCCAGGCCTGGCCGCCTGAGTATAATTCCCAGGACCCACACGATAGAAGGAGAGCTGACTCTTGCACTGACCTGTGCATGCTAGCACATGCGTGCATGCACACACACAAATAAATAAATAAAATGTAATGAAGTTTTTGTATATTTTAATGCTCTTTATTTCAGTTACTGGAAAATATCAGACATGTTCACAAGGCTCTGAAGTTAAGCACAGAAGGCATTCTCTCAACCGTTCCTTTGTGCCCAGTGCTACACACTGCCCAGTGTGTTTGAATAATGCACAGCTCTCAGAATGGTTTTATATTCATTTGTTTTATGTGTATGAGTGTCTCAGTGTTTTGACTGCATGTCTTTAAGCCTGCCATGTACCTGGCGCCTGAGGGAATCAGAAGAGCATGTCAGCGCCCCTGAAATAAGAGCTACAGATGCTTGGGAGGCCCCAAGAGGGGGACAGGAAATCAACACAGGTCATTTGCAAGAGCAACATGGGCTCTTAACTGCTGAGCCAGCTTTCCAGGGCATAATTTAATTTTTTTAAATAAATAAAAATAAAAGGAGAAAGAGAATGGAGCATCAACACTCACCACTCTGGTTTCTTACTACAGAGGCAATGTGGCCAGCCAGTTCAAAATCCTGCTGCCATGCCTTCCCTGCTGTGATGGACTGTACCCTCAAACTAGGGACCAAAGTGAACCCTTCCTTCCTTAAGCTATCTTTGCTAGGTAATTTTTCACAGAACACATACAAACATACATTCACAAAGTAATCAATACATGGAGCAATGAAGGTCCTCAATAAATGTTAGTTGTAACTCATTCCAAATTTAGCTTTTCGGAATTAATTTATGTGTATAAGTATTTTGCATGTATGTATATACGTGCACCGCGAGTGCCAGGTGCCATCCAGCACTGGAGTTTACAAGATTGTTGTGAGCTGCCGTGTGTGCTGGAAATCCAACCTAGGTCCTCTGAAACAGCAGATGCTCTTAACTGCTGAGCCATCTCTCCAGTTCCACATCTTTACCTTTTTTGTAAAAAAGCTGTCATCTTCATACGTTGCTCAGACTGGCCTGGCTTTTGGAGACTCCGGTATTCCTTGAATTTCAGCCTCCTGAGTACCAGTGCTGTACATGGTGCTGAGCTTAAAGCAAGTGGCCTACCGCTGGTCTCCACACCCAGTCCTGCACACCAATTTTCCTCCTACCTTCTAATGACAATGCTTGAGGTGACCGTAGTTTCACATGTCATTCTAAGAACTATTGCAGAAAGCTGAGCCTTAAGCACATGCCTTAAATCCCAGCACTCAGGAGACAAAGACAGGTGGATCTCTATGAGTTCGAGATCTGTGAGATCTCTGTGAGTTCTGTTATACAGAGAAACTCTGTCTCAAAAAAAAAACTGAACTATTGGAGGGAGAGACAGCATCCCCCAGTTTTCTACAAAGGTAAGCAATACCCTAAAATAACAACAAAAACACCTACGGAATTGTAGCACTGCTAGGTTATTTTTGTCTTGTTTTCTTTTGTTTTTGTGTTTTGAGACAGGGTTTCTCAATGTAGCCCTGGCTGTCCTGGAGCTCACTTTGTAGACCAGGCTGGCCTTGAACTCAGAGAGATTCACCTCCCTCTGTCTTCCCAGTCCTTGGATAAAAGGTGTGTGCACAGCTAGGCTATTGATAACTTAGAAAACATACTTATCGCCAGGCAATGGTGGCGCACGCCTTTAATCCCAGCACTCAGGAGGCAGAGGCAGGCGGATCTCTGTGAGTTCGAGACCAGCCTGGTCTACAGAGCTAGTTCCAGGACAGGAACCAAAGCCACAGAGAAACCCTGTCTTGAAAAACCAAAAGAAAAAAAAAAAAAGAAAACATACTTATCTGATTCAGATTTCAATAGGCAAGCATTCTAACAACTGAGCCATATCTCTAGGACAGATTTCTCCTTTTTATTGTTGAGTAGCATACATGGTGAGCATGTCTCACAGTTAGTTTATCTATTTAAACTTTAAAGGATGAGCTGATTTCAATTTGGGGCTATTACAAATAAAACTACTATGAATATTCATAGATAAAATTTTTTAAAATTTAAAAATGTTCAGGCTTATTACTAGCTAGTTTACTAACATTTTAAGTTAACCCATATTCATTATTTATGCTCTGCCATGTGGTGGTACCTTTATCAGCATGACACGTTCATCTCCTGCTTTCTCTGTGACTGGCTGGGGACTCCTGACTCCACCCTTCTCCTTCCCATCATCCTTAGTCTGGTCACACTGCCTATACTTCCTGCCTGGCTACTGGTCGATCAGTGTTTTATTAAACCATTTTAAAGAGAACATGCTCTGCTTTATTCTTTCTTTTTTCTTTTGTCTTTAATTTTATTATTTATTATTGTTGAGTGTTTGTGCACGGGTGCTAACATGCGCATGTCATGGTATGTGTGTGTGGAAGTCAGAGGGCAACTTTCAAGAGTTGGATCTCTGCTTCTACCATGGGTTCCAGGATCAAGCTCAGGTCACAATGCTCGGGCAACAAGCTGTCTCACAGACTCTATAGATATGTTTTTCATCAAATGTTTTGTTGCTAATACAATAATTTTCCCCTGTAAAACAAAAAAAGGACAACCAGCTGGGTATAGTGGTACATGCCTTTAATCTCAGTATTTGGAAGGCGGCAGAGGCAGGGGAGTCTCTGTGAGTTTAAGGCCAGCCTGGTCTGCTCTACATAAAGAGTTCCAGGACAACCAGTGTTAGAGAGACCCTGAATCAAAAAAAAAAAAAGAAAAAGAAAAAAAGAAAAAGAAAAGAAAAAGAAAGAAAGAAAGAAAGAAAGAAAGAAAGAAAGAAAGAAAGAAAGAAAGAAAGAAAGAAGAAAAAGAAAAGAAACACAGAGAGAGGGAGAAAAAGAGAGAGAAGAAGTAGAAAGAAAATGTCAGGGTTGGAGGATGGCTCAGTCGTTAATATCACTGGCTGCTCTTCCAGAAGACCCACAGGGCAGCTACCACCTTCTGTAACTCTGGTTCCAGGAGATCCGACTCCCTCTTCTAGGCTCCAAGGACACCAGGCATACACATAGTACACAGATACTCATGCAGGCAAAACATCTATGCATATAAAAGTAAATTTAAGGCCGGGCGGTGGTTGCGCACGCCTTTAATCCCAGTACTTGGGAGGCAGAGGCAGGCGGATCTCTGTCAGTTCGAGACCAGCCTGGTCTACAAGAGCTAGTTCCAGGACAGGCTCCAAAACCACAGAGAAACCCTGTCTCGAAAAAAACAAAAAACAAAAAACAAAAAAAACAAAAAAGTAAATTTAAAAAGAAAAGCACACAAAAATTAACCTTCTATTGATTAATCTCAGCTTTTCAGTAACTTTGCAGATTTTCCAAATAAAATCTGTTAGCTTGACAGACCTATGCATTCAAAGTATGCATAAGTTCCCTTAAGACATTCCAACATAATTTTTTCAATGATCATAATGAATTTTTCTGGCTTTTCTTCCAGCAGCTCAATTTTGTCTCTAGGAATCAAATGCAGAACCTTTTTCACACTACATTACAGACCTTTTCTAATATATTTTGAAAAGCAATTTTCAATGGGAATTTGTAAATGACCTTACAATCACAGACCTTTTAATGACTATGATACCTTTACATCAACGCCGGTTTCCTCTTTGTGATAAACAGAACAATCTTACTGCACCTCCTGCACCTCATACATATGCATAGAGAGACAAATTCTCCAACTGATGTGTCCACAGGTCATCGCAAAAGGCTAGAGAATGGATGGGTTCCGAATTTTTGCCCTTGGGTCTTTCAGCAGAGTCCAATAATAATCTAATTTACGTTCATCCAAGAGTATATTGAAAATTTCCAATTAACTGGGGAATTCTATTTTCAAAAACTGTTACTGATCCTTCTAAAAATGAGGTGAGTTTTTGTGGTGGTTATTTGCCTCCCTCCTGTCCACTCCCAGATAACCATTTTTATTCTCTTCAGAGATGTGGGAGCCACAAATTGTTTTTTCGAAACTCCATGCAGATTGTCTTCTCATTAGATGCATGGTTTTGTTGGGATATTGGAAAGAAGGAAAAAGAACTCCTGATTGACAGGTTCTCAATAGGCCAAGCCTCTGCCTTCTTTCAACTTTCCAAGCATCTCCCTGCCATGGCTCCACAGAGCTAGCAGCACCCCCCAGCCTTCTGTGCTCCCAGCCTGAGCTGAGTATTAGTTGCTGCAGACAGCTGAGGTATGACTATGAGCGGGCCTCCAATGAGGCCTTGCAGCAAGCAGCCATGCAAGGTGACTGCTTCCTGAACTTAATATCAGTCCTAGGGACTTGGACGTGCTGGCAAATAACTAGGTTACCTTTCTGTTCCTATTTTGAGCCTTTATTAGAAGGCTATGTACCCAAATGTCTAAATGGAATTGGCACCACATAGTTTTTGTTTTTCCAGAATGTTAACTGTTTTACACAATTACAAACAAAATTTGCAGATTTCTAATTTAAAATGACTTTTTGACACAGTGTCTTATGTAGCCCAGGCTGGCTTCAAACTCGTTATGTAGCTAAGGATGACCTTAAACTCCTGATCCTCCTGCCTCCACCTCCCAAGCTCTGGGATAACAGGTTCGCATCACTTTCTTAGTTAGGGTTACTATTGCTGTGATGCAATTAGAGAGGAAAGGGTTTATTAGGCTTATATTTTCATATCCTAGTCCATCTTTGAAGGAAGTCAGGGTAGGAACTCAAACAGGACAGGAATCTGGAGGCTGGAGCTGATGTAGAGGCCATGGAGGGGGTGCTGCTTACTGGCTTGCACCTCATGGCTTGCTCACCCTGCTTTCTTGAAGAACCCAGGACCACCAGCCCAGGGGTGGTCTCACTCACAATGGGCTGGGCCCTCCCCCATCAATCACTATAAGAAAATGTTTTATACGCTTGTGGGCAGCCTGATCTTATAGAGGCACTTTTTTTTTTTCGAGACAGGGTTTCTCTGTGGCTTTGGAGCCTGTCCTGGAACTAGCTCTGTAGACCAGGCTGGTCTCGAACTCACAGAGATCCACCTGCCTCTGCGTCCCGAGTGCTGGGATTAAAGGCGTGCGCCACCATCGCCCGGCTGAGGCACTTTTTTTTGACTGAAGTTCCCTCTTTTCTAGTGCTCTAGCTTCTGTGAAGCTGACATAAGCCAGCACAACCACCATGCCTACCTGCAACTCCCCTCCCCCGTATCTTATCTACATCTTTAACTAGCGTTATGCGGGATGGTCGGTGGTGGATGGAATTCAAAAAGAAACAAGTCTAGGCAAATACCAGAGCCCTCTGTCAATAAGCAACAGAACAGGGACTCGGGCTAAGTTCAGGAAAAGGAATCTCTGGAAGGAGCTGAGCAGCTCACAGAATTGAAAGGGTTCGTCTGGAAAGGGTGGGACACAGAGCCATACCAGAGAGCTGGAAAGAGGGGCCCACTTCCTGGAGGGCCTTCCTTCTGCTCACATTTACAGCACAAACATTCCAGGAAGGGTGCGGCCTGCTGGGGTCAGTTGCCTGCCCCTTGGTTGGTGGACAGCTGGACATCCCGATAGACAACCCTCCAGTGTGGAGACTGGTTCACCTAAGGGAAATAGATCATGTAGGAGAGCTGGATGGTGGCTGGTAAAGAAAAGAAGCTTCCACTTCAGTGAATTTTGGAAGAGGCCTTCAGCTGTAAATAAGAATGCCTTTTGTTGAAGAGGTAGCTCACTGCTAGAGCACTTGCCTGCCATGTGCCAGGCTTTGGGTTCAAGGTACAGCACTGGGAAAAAGAATGTGTTGTATACAATCTGCTAACATTAGAAAGTTCAGAGATATTTTAAAACATTCTACAGTTAAACAGGAGGGATAAATGGCAGTAATCTATGGTACAGAAAGTTGACGAAACTACAGCAAGTCATTGTATATTTCAAAATTGCTAAAAAGAATAGATTTTTTAATGTTTTAATCACAAAAAGGTATCTGATGCAACAGATTTGTTAATTGGTTTGACTTAATTATTCCACAATATGAAAATTTCAAAACATCACATTAAGCCCAACAATATATGCAATTATCATTTGTCAATTAAAAGAAAAAGGAAATAAAGTTTTCACTGGGAGTGGTAAAGCAGGCTTGTAATCCCAGCAGCCCTCAGGAGGTTGGGAAGGGAGAATCACAGCTCAAAGGCCAGCTTGAGCTATAGTGAGACTTTGCCTGAATGAATGAGTGAGTGAGTGAATGAATGGTGTTGTGGTTGGGCATGGTGGTAAATGACTGTAATCCCACAAAGGGAAGTGAGACTGAAAGAGTGACAAGTTTGAGGCTAGCCTGGTCTAAATGAGATCCAGGCTAGCAAGGGCTACATAGAAAGATCTATCTAAAAAATAAAAGAAAATGAAATGAAAACAAAAACCCAAAACCGTTTCTCATGTGATACCTTCTTATCACTGCTTACTGGATGGAACAAATCCAGGAGGAGTTTCATATTCATTATTTTTCGTTTGGCAAATATTTATTCACTACGCCCCAATGATTCTAAGTCTAAGCCCCAGTAATTCTAGTCTAGGTCATTTCCTTTATTTGCTGTCACCAATGAACCAATGTGAAGCTCTGTGTTGCTCACCACTAACAGGCAGCACAAAAGGATAAGCTGGCCTTTTAGAAGTCAGAGGGAAGGCCCACAGAAGTTAACTATTAATGCATGTATGCATAAAGACAATTACTGTAACTAATATCCTACCAGTGAATGCAAGAGTGTAAAGTTCAAACAAGCAGTGTATTTTCAATTGTAATCATTTTCCTTCAACTCTCCTGCATAATTACCTTAAACAGTATTTAAGATAATCACTTGCAGTTCTGCCACACAAAGATAACTCTTCTCGTCTGTCTTGCTCCTCAGCCATTCCCTTCTATAGTTTTTCCAAAGGACATGGCATTTATTTTTCCCCCGCTTACAAAAGCCTGGTGGGTACACTGGAGAAAATTTTAAAATAGGACAATATATGAAGGATAAAATAATCATCAACCAAGGCTATAAATGTAGTTCAATGGTAGAGTGCCTGCCTAATATGTGTGAGACCAAGAGTTCAATCCGTAGTACTGCCAAAAAAAATCCTGAATGAATGAATTAAAAAAAAAAATCTTCATCTGAGAACAAAAAGACAGCAGTACTTGGTATATTAGTATTTTTCATTTGCTGCTAAAGTTACATGAAAACTGATTTGGGAGAGTTCCTTTTGTTTGTTTCAAGACGTGGTCTCACTCTGCAATCCTGGCATCCTGGAATTCAATATGAGGGCCAGGCTGGCTTGGAACTCACAGAGATCTGCCTGCCTCTGCCTCCCAGTTTGAACACTGTTTTTTAACAAATGCTTTAGAAAGTTTAAAACATTTTTCTGTGTGTGGGTGTTTTGCAGCAGAAGCCTGTCTGGTGCTTTTGGAGGCCGGATTCCCAGGAGCTGGAGTTACAGCTGTGAGCCACACACTAGGTTGATGCTGGGAATCAAAGCTGGATCCTCTGGAAGAGCAGTCCTAGCTCTTAACCACTGAGTCAACTCTTCAACCCAAAGGAAACAATTTAGTTTGAATTAAAATAGGTGTTCTTTAATACTTTCCTTTTGTTTGCATAATCTGTAGGCTTTTCAGTAAAGGAGTTTGGTTTTTTTTTTTTTTTGCTATTGTTTTGCAGTCCTGGAGATAAAGCCTAGAGCCTTTCCTGTGCTAAGTAGTGGCTCCACTGCAGAGTTAGAGTCCCAGGAAAAACAAACAATAAGGAACAGAACAAAGAGTGAGATCTCCCCAGGTGGTGCTGGCCGGCGCCTCTATTCCCAGCACCTGGGAGGCAGAGGCAGGCCAACCTGCTCTACAGAGCTGGTTCCAGGACAGCCTAAGGCTACACAAAGAAACCCTGCCTCAAAAAAAGGGGGGGAGGGGGAGAGGAAAAAAGTGAGATCTCATTGTTTCTTTTTCAGCCACGTGTCTCCAATTCCTGCAGCACTATTTGGCACACAGTAGGGATTCCAAAATAATTTCTGACTAGCTAATAAGTATGCCCTCAGCTAGTGAGGAGTGTCGTTGATAAACAATCACTCTCAAGCTACGATCTGGTATTATTGCTCTCGTACAATTTCAGTAAGTACTTCATTTTAACATACATGTTGGCTCAATGTAAGACTGAATAAATCCAAATTGCAAGTCCTACACTCAAGAGCCATAATTGCTGGGGCTGGAGAGATGGCTCAGTGGTTTAGAGCACTGCCTGCTCTTCCAAAGGTCCTGAGTTCAATTCCCGGCAACCACATGGTGGCTCACAACCATCTGTAATGAGGTCTGGTGTCCTCTTCTGGCCTGCAGACATACACACAGACAGAATATTGTATACATAATAAATAAAACATTTTTAAAAAAAGAGCCATAATTGCAACCTGAGCAAAAAACTTACGTCCCCTTTGCCTCACCTTCTTCACCTAGTAAATTCTCCTCCAGGTGCTACGGTGTAACAGAACAAAGATCTCAAATTTATGGTCCGGTGCAGAGGACCAACATGAGCCAACATTTTCAGGTAGCGAGGAAGAGAAAAAACAAACAAAACACTAAAGTGGTTAGAAAACAATTGCCCATGGAGACACATTAGTGTATGTTGCTATTTTATAAAGGCTGATCAGGAACAGTTAAAGGTTCAAAACCTACGGGAATGTCTTCCAACTGTCGAGTTCTGACTCAATGACGCAAGGCAGTGATGAACTCTATTTAGAAGGTGAGTTGCCTTTTTCAAAACTGAAATAAAACATCTGAGTGCCTCACAATATCAAAGGGGCAGCACTTGTTTCGTCTCACTTGCTTCAGTTCATACACACGATGCACATGCACCAGGCTACACAATTTACTGTCGGTCAAGCTTGAAGGAAATGGGAGCGAATGCTATGGCAACTTTGATTACTAGGACTGGTCCCTAACCATATGTGTGCATTCGTGCACAAATCTGCATGCAAAGGCCAGAGGAGGACCTCACTGTCCTCTTGCTTTCCGGTTTGTTTTTTGAGACAGGATCTCTCACTGAGCCTGAAGCTTGGCTGGACTGGCTGGCTGGCTGGCTAGCGAGCTCCCAGGATTTATCTGTTTCTGTACTTCCCCCACCCCACATTAGGGTGACAGGGCAAGTGAAGTCATGTTCTGCTGAGTGCTGGGGACCCTAACTCAAGGTCCTCTTCTGGCAGAGCAAGTACTCTTATCCACTGGACCTTGTCAAAGCCCCTTAAAGAGGCCTTAGTTAAGGTAATCCGTGTCGCATGCATCAAGCTATTTGTGCTTTATTTTCCAGTAGGAATTAACCGTGCACAGGACAAACAAGCAGATAACCACAGAAAAAAAGTGCCAAGGCAGACTGAGAGCACAGCTAAGAGTTTGGGGAGACAGGTTGGGGAGACAGGCAAAATGAAACTGAACAAAGAGGAAACTGGTGCTATAATTTTATGGGGAAAAAAGCACCCCATGAGAAAAAGAAATTAAATTTAATAAAAACAACAACAAAAAAATTAAAACAGGAAATGGCAATGCACGCTTGTAATTACAGCATTTGGGGAGCAGATTCAGGAGTTCAAGGCCAGCCTTGACTACAAAGTAAGTTTGTGGACAAACTGTTCTACAGAGAGCTCATCTCAAAAAAAGAAAAAATAAATAAACAGATTCCAAAGTTAATGAAACATGGTTACATGATACTCTCAGAGTAAGTGTAGGATAGTGTGTGAATAATTCCAGAATTCCCGAGATATCTGTTCCACGCTTCCTTCTCACGTAAGATAAACAGTATAAAGAATTTAGTTAGCTGGGAAGCTCGGGATTACACTTGCCTGCCATGTGCAAGGGCCTGGCTGGGTCAGATCTCTCCAGGACACACTCTCTCTCTGTCTCTCTCTGTCTCTCTGTCTCTCTCTCTCTCCACACACACACACACACCACACACACACACACACATTTTTCGTCATGTTTTTTGAGACAAGATTCCTAGGCTTTCCAGGCTGGCTTTTAAACAATGTCCCCCTATCTCCAACCTCCATGTGCTGGGATTACAGGCATAGCACCGAATCAGGCTCTTCCAGTCCTTTAAACGTTTATTTTGGAAATCCTAACTATCTATCAGAATGAGTAAATTATATTAAAGAGAGACAGGAAAGTCACCTCCCAAGTCTCCTCCGAGTACATGAAGTTCCCATTGAAGCAGAGCTCTAGGACACAATTATTCAGAACGAGGTGGAGAAACTACAGTCGGTTAACTAAATCTCACCCACCACTGACTTTTGTATGGCCCCGAAGCAGAAAATGATTTTTCCATTTCCAAGTGTTTGAAATAAAAGAGAATATCTTGTGACCTGTGAAAAATACATCAAGTTCAAATTTCAGTGCCTATAGTTTTACTGGAAGATGGCCATATTTATTCATATTTTCTATGGCTATTGTGCTACAACACGGAAGACTGGCCCCTTTTTAAAGAAAAGGTTTGACCACCAGTGTTCTAGAACACGGAGGACACATGCTCTAACACCCTTCTAACCCGCCCCCTCTCCAACCACCCCCTCATCGTTAGTCACCGACAAGATTCTTGGAGCTGACATGGAGGGAGGGCGTTATAATAATGAATTGTACCACATAGGAAAACAGAGACCCAAGGCAGTAAATTTCTATATAAGGGAATATGACTGTTTCTGCCACATACTAGAGTAGCGTCTGAGTTTGTTTCCCGATCAGAAAAGAGGGCATCACCGCGGCATCTGCACACGGTTGCGTTTAAGCATGAAGGCACTTGGAAAGCTATCAAGGGAACAAATGTTCCGGGGGTGTTTCTGCAAGGAGAGCCTCTGCGACGAGATGTAGGACTGCGTTCCCTTTAAGCGTAGGCGCCGGGGCCCCTCTGCTCTGGCCCTAATTTTCTACTCTCCAGTCCCCTTTGGAGAGCATGTGGCTTTCTCTGCAACGCCCGCGCCCGCTCCCCCCCCCCGCCCGCCTTCGGGCAGTAAAGCTTGACAGCAAAGCAGAGCTCAGGTATGCGGACCTAGATTAGGCCAGCCCAGCTCTCCCCTGAGCAGGCAGCCAGCAGCGGGGTCAATATGGGACCCCTTCGGGGAACGAGAATGACTCAGCAGGGGCCTAGGCAGGAGCTGAGCTAGGAAAGCCTGGGCAGGCCCCAAATCCCCTGCAGCGCGAAGCCAACAAACCAGTATGTTAAGGACGCAAATAGGCGAACAAACAAAAAGTAATCTTAAGTCAGCGTTAGGCCACGGGCGGACTGGAGGCCTGCGCTATGGCAGGCTTCATATTTAGTTTAAAAGGCCGGCCCCGTTTAAGGCAGGAAACACAGTCCCCGCTAAAGGTCCCTTTCGTTTATGACAAACATTGCCGTGCTCAACTGGGGTCTCGAAACGGCTGGGTGCGCCCCTTTGAGGGGTGCAAACTGCGTGTCCGTGATTATCTGGGAGACTTTGCGGGCACTGTAATCTCTCGAGACTAGGAAACCATTTTCCTCGCTAGCTCTGAGATTGTGCTTTGCTAAAGCGGCAGCAGCTTCCCCACCCCCCTCGCACCCCCGCCGCTGCTGCCGCTTCCAGCAACCACGCCCCGCGGGCCCCAGGGCTCCTTGGCCCTGAGGCTCGCAGCCCCCGCGCAGCCAGCACACCGTGCTCCCATCCGCCCCACCCCCGCGCGGCCCCATCCGCCCCCGCAGCCAGCCCTGGGAGCCCGAGCAACGCCTCGCGCCTGCGCCTTGCTAACTTCCTGCCGCGGCCCGTCCCACCCACTCGGGAGAAGACCGCCCCCCGAAGCCGCGGAAAGCCCGCCCGCCGCCCGTGATTGGTCCGAGCGGTGGAGCCGTTGGCTCCCAGGCCCGCCTCCCCACCGCCTCTCCGGTTTCCCAGGGCGGATGCGCCTGCGCTCAGCTGCCTGGGCGGGCTGAAAGGCGCGGGTTGAAAAGTCTCGTTCCAAGTTTGGAGAGAGAGAGAGAGAGAGAGAGAAAGAGAGAGAAGAGCGTCTCAGACCTCGGTACCCGCAAGCGGGGAGGAGGCCGGAGAGAAGGACGCGGCGTCTGGGGAGAGCACCTAGGCAGCCCGACCGAGCTCACACCACCCGAGCTAGGAGCGCGTGACGTGCTTGGGAAAGGCAAGAGCGCCTGCGATCCGGGCTGCTCTTGGCTACCGAGACAAGTCCGAGGCGGCAAAGGGGGGCGAACGACCGCGACGCAAGATGGCGAGTAAAGAGAGTAAGGAGGCCCTGCGGGGCGACGGGCGGGCGCGCGAGGCCGCGGCACGCGCCGGCTAAAGGCGCGAATTGGCGTGAGGAACAGGGGGCGGGGCTGGATGCGAGGCTGGGCGCGCGCCTGGAGGGGGCCCGCTCGGGACGGGGCCTGCTGGCTCGGCGGAGGGCTGTGAGGACTTCCGGAGCTGGCCGCGGGGCCGAGGGCTAGGCCCCCTCCCCCACGCCGCCCCCTCCGCGGCCTAGGTCCCTCCCGCGCCCTTGGCTCGGGGTGGGGGGGCGGCGCGGGCGGACGCCGCCGATGGCCGCCAATCCTTCCGTGCGCATGTTCGCAGTCCATCTCGGGGTCGCGGCCCTCGTCCGTGTTGGGAGGGGGGTGGGGAGGCTCTGGAGCCCGCCGGACTATGGCTGCCGATGCTGGCAGGGTGGGAGCTGGGGCCTCCTCTGGAGCGGAGATGGAGGAAGCAGGCCTGTGGGGTTCTGTTGCACGTGGATCTGTCTATTCGAGTGGGTCGTGGCGCCCCTTTATATACAGGTCATCTTCGAACAGGTGCGAACAGCTATAAAAGGCTGAAATTCTCGATGTTAGATCAATTAATGACCCAGTTTGTTGAACGCAGAAGATACTGATCTTGAAAGTGGGGGGGGAAGCTTCCTGGTGTTAGTATTCTCTTCACTTTTTGGAAGAGCAGTTCGTGTGCTGCACATTATAGGTAAAAGGAAAGAATAGATAAGGTGTGGCCATTTCGAGGTGACCTCCAGTATCCGTATCCGTATTTTGACTTCGATCCTTCGCAGCCACTTAATTGTGGGCTTTCTCCAAATTTCAGTGTTTGAAGATACTGTGGAGGAGCGTGTCATCAACGAAGAATATAAAATCTGGAAGAAGAATACACCGTTTCTGTATGACCTGGTTATGACCCATGCTCTTCAGTGGCCCAGTCTTACCGTTCAGTGGCTTCCTGAAGTGACTAAGTAAGGGTTTCTGGCAACTTTTATTTTTGCTTAGATTTAACTGCTCTCTCTCTTTCTCTCTTTTTTCTGATTTTACATACAGTGGCAAGTGGTTTTTATGTTCAAAACTTAAGATTTCTGAGATTATTTCTGGCATAGAAATGTGGTATTGAAGGGAGAGACTGTTGTGAGACTACTGGTGTTTATAAGAAATGCTCAATATTTTGGCATTCCATGGGTTGTATTAGACCAGTACGATGTTTTCATACTCGAGAGGAAAGATTATATACATAGCAAAAGCTTGATGGATTTTTGGTAACTGAAACATTTATTTGATGCTTAAAACAAACACACACATACACACATAAAATCTAGCAAAGGAGAAACGAATTTGGCAATAGGTGATGAAAGAAACGGTTGTCATTTTTTTTCCGTATGGAATTTAGGTTGAGATTCTTAAGTGCTTGTCTCAAATATTTGTAAAATTTCTCTGGCATAATTGCTGATATTTACTGAGCACTCAGACGAGGACCTGGCAAATCTGAGGAGTTTAAGCCTCATAACGAAATATGATAGAGGTACATTTTATCATTCTAGATTTGCCAAAGAGGAAAAGGGCTGACAAGTAAAATACTATGCTCAAGTGTACACTACTGGTGATTGCCTGACTTACAAACCCGGGCTCAACCAACCCAAACCGGTTGACTCCAGAATCAAGGCACCGCCTGCATTAGATAACCTTTCTTATATAGGCATGTACCTTTTCCATAGTAATATGGCCACATACCTTAAAGTATATTGAGTTTCTGTGTTAAGAGTCTATAATTAGGATTAAATAAAACTGATATACAAGAAAGATTTTGTGACCAGTTGCAAAAGGAAGCTAATTTGAAGTAAAGTTACTTGTAATGGCTACATTCCATACATGAACATTGAATTAACAAATGGGGGCTTACTGTCTCATAAATCTGTGGTGCTTTTTATTTGCAAGTTTTTTTAATACTAAAAGTTCATTTTAAAATCTAAATGTACAGGGGCTGGAGAGATGGCTCAGCAGTTAAGAGCATTGCCTGCTCTTCCAAAGGACATGAGTTCAATTCCCAGCAACCACATGGTGGCTCACAGCCATCTGTAATGGGGTCTGGCCTGCAGGCATACACACAGATAGAATATTGTATACATAATAAATAAACAAATATTTAAAAAATAATAAAATTTTTTTTAAAAAGTCTAAATGTACAGATGTGGGAAGAGTTGGGAATGGCTAAATAATGGGGACTTATAGGCATTAATTTTTTTTTCAGCGCTGTGGGTTAGTCAAACCCAGGGCCTTAGCATGGTAGGCAAGTGCTTTGTGGCTGAGCTGTTTTTGAGCAGATTCTAAAATAGACTGAGGACTGTTAGTGTTGCTCAGCATAATGGTACTTGCCTCTATGCCCGAGGACCTGCATTCAGTCTCCAGAACTCACATGATAGAATTGATTCCTGCAAGTTGTCCTCTGATCTTCACATGCACACTGTTACAGAGATACACATCCACACAATAAGTAAATGAGTAAATAGTATAAAAAGTAGATTGAAGTGGGTGTGGTGACACATGGCTGTAATTCCAAATTATAAGCCTGCCTGAGCTACATTGTAAGACTCGGTTTCCAAAAAAAAAACCCAAAACAAAACAAAGGGCCAGAGAGATGGTTCTGCGGCTAAGAGCACTGGCTGTTCTTAAAGAATACCTGGGTTTGATTCCCAGCACCTACCTGGTATCTCATAACCTTCTGTAATTCAGGTTCCAGGGATCTGATGTCCTTTTCTGACTTAATGCAGGTCTGAGGCATGCATATGATGACCAGAAATATATGTAGTCAAAATATTCCTATGTGCCAGGTGGTGGTGATGCACACCTTTAATCTCAGTACTCAGGAGGCAGAGGCAGACGGATCTCTGAGAGGCTAGCCTGCTCTACAGAGGTTGTTCCAGGACAGATAGGGCTGTTACATAGAGAAACCCTGTCTCAGAAAAACAAACAAAACAAAACATTCGTATGCTTAAAATCAAATAAATCTTAAAAAAAATTAAAAACAACAAAAAATCATGAGCCTATATACAAAAGTATCCAGTTTCTTTGGAATTGTGTTGCATTTTTCTTTTTTGTCTTCCTCTTAATCAGGACTTAATTATTGGCAATTAAAGGTTCTTCTTAAACCTTTTTTACTTAACTACAGCATAATAGAAAAGAATGGGGACTTTAAGGTCAGAGACTTGGGTTTGAATCTTGACTCTGCTTATTAGCTTTGTGTGCTAAGGCAGGTTGTTTAGACTCATCTACCTTAGTTGTCTCATCTACACATAACTGAAGATGTTAGTATCAGCTTACGTACATTTGGGGGAATTAAATATAGTCTTGTATTTTAAGTGTCTTGTGTAGAGTAAAAACACAGTTACGTGATGACTGATGTTGATTCTCCTACCTCATCCTGTTTTTAATTTATTTATTTTAAAGACAGGGTCTTACTATGTTGCCCTGGCTGGCCTGAAACTCACTGTATAGATAGACTAGTCTAGAAGAACTAGATATTCCTGCCTCTGCTTCCATAATGCTGGGATTAAAAGTGTGCCTGGCCTATTTAGACATTTTTTTAAATATTTATTTATTGTGTATATGATATTCCGTCTGTGTGCATACCTGCAGGCCAGAAGAGGGCACCAGACCTCATTATAGATGGTTGCGAGCCACCATGTGGTTGCTGGGAATTGAACTCAGGACCTTTGGAAGAGCAGGCAATGCTCTTAACCTCTGAGTCATCTCTCCAGCCCCTGGAGGCATTTTTTTTTTGAGACAGGGCTTCTCTGTGTAACAGCCCTGGCTGTTCTGGAACTTGCTCTATAGACCAGGCTGGCCTCAGATTCACAGAGATCCACCTTCCTCTGCTTCCAGAGTGCTAGGATTAAAGGCTTGTAGCAACACCGCCTGGTGTTCAGAAATAATTTTACAGGTTGAAATACCTCTTTATTTGGACTTCAGCAAAAGCTTTTTTTTTCTTTTTTTCTATTTTTTTTTTTAAGATTTATGTGTATACAACATTCCATCCATGTATGCTTGCATGCCAGAAGAGGGTGCCAGATCTCATTACTGGTTGCTGGGAATTGAACTCAGGACCTTTGGAAGAGCAATCAGTGCTCTTAACCTCTAGCCATCTCTCCAGCCCCAAGCTTTTTTTTTTCTTTAGACATGGTCTCACTATGTAGCCCTGACTGGCCTAAAACTGCCTGTCTGTCTCTAGAGTGCTGAGATTAAAGACTTGTACCATCATACCCAGTAAACACTGCTTAATGTTACCTATGATGCATTTTACTTAAAAGTTTTAAAAAATAATATACACTGAATATTCCTTATGAAGTGTTTAGGACCAGAATCTGCATTTGGGAGAGTTTTATTTGCATATACTTAATGAGTTATCTTGAGGATGGGACCCAAATCTATATATAGCCTAAAAATAATTTTACACTATTTTTAATTGAGACAGTTGTCAGCTGTTATGTGGGTGCTGGGAATTGAACCTGGGTCCTCTAGAAGAGCAGTCAGTGCTCTTAATCACTGAGCCATCTCTCTAGCACCAAGAAAAAGATTTTTAGCCGGACAGTGGTGGCGCACTCCTTTAATCCCAGCACTCGGGAGGCAGAGGCAGGCGGATCTCTGTGAGTTCGAGACCAGCCTGGTCTACAAGAACTAGTTCCAGGACAGGCTCCAAAGCCACAGAGAAACCCTGTCTCGAAAAACCAAAAAAAAAAAAAAAGAAAAGAAAAAGATTTTTTTGAAATGGTTTCACTAGGTAGTGCTGGCCTAGAACTTGCTATGTAGATTAAGCTGACCCCACTCAGAGTGCCGCCTGCCTCTGTTTCTCAAGGGTTGGAATTAAAAGCATGCACCACCATGGTCTGACTTTAAAGTGTTATTTGTGTAGAAAGAATTTGTGAGATCAAATTGTGGGGTGTTCAAAGGCTTGAAAATTATAAGAAAATGAAAGGCACATGAATTGTTGAATTTTGAGGGCTGCTGTGTGCTGCTTTGTGGGATTTTATTTTGAGGGTATGAACTGACTTGTACTGTATCACCATATACAGTGGTGGAAATACTGGCTGATTTTTACAAAATGCCTGTCTTCTTTGAGTAACAAGACCCCATTTTACCTCATGTGTCCTTCTGCCTATATTCAACATGCTTTCTAATAATTACTTTGACTAGCCCAAATGATTTAGCTTTTTATTTTTATTTTTTTCAAATTTATTTATTTTTATTTATTATGTATACAATATTCTGTCTGTGTGTATGTCTGCAGGCCAGAAGAGGGCACCAGACCTCATTACAGATGGTTGTGAGCCACCATATGGTTGCTGGGAATTGAACTCAGAACCTTTGGAAGAGCAGGCAATGCTCTTAACCACTGAGCCATCTCTCCAGCCCCGATTTAGCTTTTTAAAAAGTGTTTATAACCGGACTGTGGTGGCGCACGCCTTTAATCCCAGCACTCGGGAGGCAGAGGCAGGAGGATCTCTGTGAGTTCAAGACCAGCCTGGTCTACAAGAGCTAGTTCCAGGACAGGTTCCAAAGCCACAGAGAAACCCTGTCTTGAAAAACCAAAAAAAGAAAAAAAAAGTGTTTATAAACTTAGGATTGAATCTAGCAACATTTAAGGCAAGCACTTTACCACTGAATTATATTCTTGTCCTTTGTTAAAAAAATTCTTAAGTAGCAATGCGTACATAAATATATAATGTTCAAAGTAGATCCCCTTCCATGTTACATACTTCTAATTGCCCCTTCCCTAACAGAGGCAGCTGTTTTCAATTTCTTGCCCATCTTTACAGACTATAGAAGTACATTATCCTTTGTTGTTTTTGTGTTTTGGTTTTGTGTTTTTGTTTTCTTTTGGTCTTGAAGATTGAATCCAGGGCCTGGAGATTACTAGTCAAGCACTCTACCACCAAGCATTATTCTTAGACTTAAAAAAAAATGCATGTGGTTTTCATTTTGAAATATAGTCTCAGTAGTTGGGGGTGGCCTTGAAAGTAGAATCCTTCTGCCACCTCGCTTTTGAGTAGCTAGGTTAACAAGACCTGGCTTTGTTATCTTTTTTTTTCTTTTTGAGACCATCGAACCCTCAAACTTACCATGAAGAATGGGTGACCTCTACCTTTCACTTCCTGGGATTTATTTTGTATGGTAGCAAGTTGTTTTTATTAAAGAATGTATTGGAAAGCCAATCTTGGTGGTGCACAACTTTAATCCCAGTACTTGGGAGGCAGAGACAGGAAGATCTCTGAGTTTGGGGACATCCTGGTCTACACAGACGCCCTCTCAAAAATCAAAAATATATTGGAGACTCTTCTATCACTATGCTAACACCCATTCTTTATAAGGATACCACACAATTTTATTTATGAATACAGTTTATGTCTTTGTTTCCTTGTTGATAAATGTTTAGGTTGTTTTCACTCTTGCTGCTACAAACAGTGCTGCAAAAAACAGCCTTGTAATAGAGCACATTTTAAACTTGAGAAAGGGTCTCACTGTGTGGCTTTGGCTGCCCTGAACCTCATTATGTAGACCAGTGAATGGGTCCTCAAATTCCCAGAGATCTGCCTCAGCCTTGGAGTTTTGGGATTAAAGGTGTGCACCACCACACCCAGCATAGATAGTTTTATCAGTGCCTTTGAGTTTATCCAATATTGAGGAAAATAATGTAAGTTTAGGAAAGTAGGTTGTGTTTTTAAAGATGGAGATAAAAGGGGAAAAAATCCCTATGTAATAATCAAGTCATGTTAAAACTGAAATATTTGCATTTGATTCAAGAGAAAAATTTTAAGATTCCTCTAGTTTAGCCTCTTAGAAAGATTGTACAATAAACAAAGCTGTCTATCTACCTGCTTTAATTTACCTACTGGTCTTCGTTTTCTTCTTTAACCCCACTTAAATAGTCACTTTTTGTTGTTTTCTTTTCCAAAATAATTCCCTTATGAGATATATTTAAGATCATTTTCATTTTAAGTTACTTCCCTGTAAAGGTTTTAATTTGTCCCAAGATTTCCTAAAGCACATTATTTTACTACCCACCCGAACACTAGAAATTGAACCTAGAGTTTCATGCATAGGAATCAAATACTGTACTACCAAGCTAAATCTTTTTGCTTTGAATCAGGGTCTTTGTTTAGTTATGCACACTTACCTTTGAACTCATTACATGGTCCTATAGGCCTCAGTTTGTGATCATCCTGTCTCAGCAGCCTGAATAATTGAGATTATAGATGTAGACCACCCAGCTCTATAGCCTAAATTATCTGCTATTTTTGCTGAGTAAAAATAAGTGTGTACATGCCTATCTCCGCATTTTTGGCTTACTGTGTGTGCATCAACTAAAACTTAACCCCCAAAGTAACTAACTACTGCTTAGCTATGGCTACCTATTCTGTTCAGGCGTTGCGTATGTTTTACCATAAGCCAAACTTTACCTTGTTGGAACTTAATTTTGTAACTTACTACTAAATAACGTGTAGACATAACCTCCAAACCTTTTGTTATTAAAAGTCACTGATACCTTTGTAGAAGTGAAATTTAGGAATAAATAGATAAACGGCCTAACTTGAATGGTGTTGGGGCCTAGAGCCCTGCTTCTATGTGGGACCATGGTACATGGTTAAAAATTGCTGTTCTAGATAAGACAAATGGGAAAGCATTGTTGATATGTAGCAACACAAAAATCACTGTTTGGATCAAGGTCCAAGAGGCATTGGGAAGTTTTTCAGCTTCAAGGTCAGTTTCCCTAGAACAAGGTAACAAAAACAGTAACATTGAGAATTTTCATCGCATAGGCATCATAAACACAAATAAGTGGTTTTATATCTTGCCATTTGCACTTAGGCTAATTTTTAGGTGAAGAAAATGAGACCAGAGGGAGATTGTGCTTTAAACAGTTGTATATAGCTAGTTCTAGTTTGAACCAGGATATAAACACATTTTTCCTGAATTAACACTTTACTCATTCTATTTTACCTCATTGTCTCTTACTGGGAAAAAGAAACATCTAGCTTATTAAATGTCAGCTATGTTAAAATGTATCTAGGGGGCTGAAGGTATAATTTGAGTAGGAAGCTGGAATATATGTGTATATGGACTATGATGTAGATGTTGATGTGTTTGAGGAGTCGATCTGTCTTCAGAGTGCTGCTCTAGGAAAGGTAGCATTTATGATGGTAATTGAGGCCAAGGAAGATAACTTTTCAGTGGGGGGAGAAAAAAAACAAACCCTCTTCATAAAGAACATTTTCATATATTTGAAAGTATGAGGATAATAAAACTGGTAACTAGATGGGAAGCAGGTTTATAGTTGGTCCTCTATATATTTCTTTTTTTTTTTTGGTTTTTCGAGACAGGGTTTCTCTGTGGTTTTGGAGCCTGTCCTGGAACTAGCTCTTGTAGACCAGGCTGGTCTCGAACTCACAGAGATCCGCCTGCCTCTGCCTCCCGAGTGCTGGGATTAAAGGCGTGCGCCACCACTGCCCGGCCTCTATATATTTCTTAAAGAAATTTTAATGTATTTTGAGGAAAACAGACTGAATTTGTTAGTAACTGAAAAATTTGTATAGAGTTGGTGTGACTTTTTTTTCTCCTAAACAGACCAGAAGGAAAGGATTATGCCCTTCATTGGCTAGTGCTGGGCACTCATACATCTGATGAGCAGAATCATCTGGTGGTTGCTCGAGTTCATATTCCCAATGATGATGCACAGTTTGATGCTTCCCATTGTGACAGTGACAAGGGAGGTGGGTATCCTGCACATTCCGATATTGATGACCAAGAAAATATTCCTTCAAAGCATGTATATTAAAATTTTATGCTGTTAGCTTTAGGCTTAGCAATGTAACTTTAAAGAACTATTCATGCAGCATGTATGTCAAGTTTTCACAATAACATTTACAGGATTTAAAAATTTGGATCATAGTAAATTGGTTAAACACATTATGGTATGTTTTAAAGTATTACTCAGCAATTTAAAATGAGAAAAAAACTATATGCAGTGGTACAGAAGGTGAGATTTTTGTCAGTGATCACATCTTAACAACTGAAAGACTAGTTTGTTTTAAAAATTTAATCCATGGTAGAACTATATTAACTTCTATGAGGTAGATATCAGTATAGTGCAAATGGGCTTTGAGAATAAATTTCATGTGGCAGGAAGCCTATATTTTGGAGATTTTCTTTTTCTCCTCAATTTGTGTTCTATTTTGTCAGTAAAAACTGTTGGATTGATTGAATTATGCGACTTATGAGTTTTAATTCTGACTGTATGTTTTGTTTGTTTCCGCACTCTAGAATTTGGTGGCTTTGGTTCCGTAACAGGAAAAATTGAATGTGAAATTAAAATTAATCATGAAGGAGAAGTAAACCGTGCTCGTTATATGCCGCAGAATCCTCACATCATTGCCACAAAAACACCATCTTCTGATGTATTGGTTTTTGACTATACAAAACACCCTGCTAAACCAGGTATGTAATAATAAAGCCAGGCCATTACTTAAATTAACATCTTTTTTATTCAGTATGGTAATATTTTAAAAATCATTTCAAGTACTACACTATGGAGACTGAAGAGATGACTCAGCAGCAGTTAGGAACTCTGGTTTCTCTAACAGAGAATCTGGGTTTGATTCTCAGCACCCACATAGCACCTTACAGCCTCTGTAACTCTAGTTCTAGTGGCTCCAACATCTTTTGGCTTCTGGGCACCACATATGTATGTGACATAGACGTACAAACAGACTAAACACCTATACATAAATAAATAAACAAACTAAATAGTATACTGTCTTAATATTTAGGTTTACAAATTGGGGAATCCTATAACAATCTACAAGTTTGTGTAATTCACCAGAAGAATCTTACAGCAGGTTACTTGCAGATGTGGTTTATTACAGCAAAGGATCCAGAGCAAACGCAGAAAAAAAAAGAGCATTAGTCAGGTAGATAGGCAGTAGATAAGTCTCTAGAGAACATAAACAGGCTTCTGAGTACTTTTTTTTTTTTTTTTTTTGGTTTTTCAAGACAGGGTTCTGAGTACTTTTTAGGGTTAAATGGGACACACTTTTTCCATAGCAGAAAACCACAGGAATAAGTGCTAAGTGACTGTCCAGAGAAGCCTGTTTAAGTCCCAGGGTCTGGAGTTTCTAATGGAAATCTGGTCACAGACTCCATGTACATTCATGGTAATGAAAACCAACAGCTTCAACAGTGAAATTAGATGAATCCTTTTGATAGACAGTCCTACAACAAATTGCTCCAGCATGCCTTCACTGCTCTGAGCATGTCACATTCTGAGAGATTGGCCAAGGGTCATTCATGGATGGTTTCAGGCTACCCCACAGATATGCAAGGACTAAATGACTGGCAAGATCTCCTATGTTAGATATATTTCTAAAAATTGCCTTTGGGTGAGAATATGGGGTTGCTAATACACTGATTTATGGGATAGATGTAGTTTTCAACATTTTTATGTTGGTGATATTAAAATTTCCAAAATCAGTCAAAGCAGTTGTAGGTTAGATGTGCTCCTTATTCTTATAGAATTGTTACGTGGCTCACTGAGTGAAGGAGTCTGAAACTTGGCTCTTACCAAGTCTGATAAACAGATAACTTAGTGGTTAATTTGTTTTCTTTATTTCTCTTAGATCCAAGTGGAGAATGTAATCCTGATCTTAGATTAAGAGGTCACCAAAAGGAAGGCTATGGTCTTTCTTGGAATTCTAATTTGAGTGGACATCTCCTGAGTGCATCTGATGACCATGTAAGAACCATGCTTTTCTTAATCTGCCATATCTTATATTAAGAGTAAAAGAGTCATAGACAGATCTAAGCTAAAGGATCTCTGTATAGATGCAAAATTTTCTAAGATAATGCCATACATTGTTGTGTTAACATTTTTCTAGGTTTTAAGACAATGGCTGCAGACTACTCTGTTAGAGTCTTAGGATATCACAAAGCTCTTTGAAGATTGGAGGGGTACCATTGTTTAAAAGAAGACTGGCAGATTAACTTTTTATATTTATTATTTAAGTGTAAAACTCAACAGGTTTTATTTTGTTCAAAAGTTGTGTATTCATTGTTACTAATATTAGACTATTTTCATTAGTCCCCAAATGAAATTCCACAGACGTTAAGCAGTTACTCCTTGCTAAGTCCTGCTAACAGCAGCTGTAGCTAACCCACTGTGGCCTATGGCCTCCTAAACCATAAACTTTGACAGGTTTACAGTGCAATATTTCCTTCCTGTGGAGTGGGCCTCTCACATACAAATAAAATAAAGTGGTTAGTCACTTCTGTAACAATCTTGCCACTATTGCACCAGTATGTACATCTTGCCTTGGTATGCAGAATTCAGAGCTGAATAAGATTGTTAATGACTTTTACCCTTCTGGAACCAGGGTGGAGGTGGAAGGCTAGCCAACAAGTAGTAAAAGCTTCTGGCTCAGTTCCAGTTTGATGTCTCTATCCTATAACCATAGGCCATATTGTCTTCAACATTAGGATCTTACCATTTAGTTCTGGTTGACAATAAATCACAGTAGCAATTCTCTGTTTGGTTAAATAAGATGCTAACTTTTAAATCTGACAATTTTATAACTTTAGTTCTTTTTCCTTCTCCCTTAGACTGTCTGCCTGTGGGATATAAATGCAGGACCAAAGGAAGGCAAAATTGTGGATGCTAAAGCTATCTTTACTGGCCACTCAGCTGTTGTAGAGGATGTGGCCTGGCATCTGCTGCATGAGTCCTTGTTTGGATCTGTTGCTGATGATCAGAAACTTATGATGTAAGATGGAAGGTTCAGTGGAACCATGATGGGTGGCTATAGAGCTGCATTAAAATCATTGAACACTTTGTTCATAAGTAACTACTGACACGAGAACAATATACTGAAATTTGACAAGGCTAATTATTACATTATTCTGTAGTCTGTTTTTTGTATACCTAAAATAGGCAATTAAGATTAGAAATCCAATAAAAAGGACCTAGAAATAATTGCTCTAGTTGTTTTCTGGAGGTTTAAAATATGTCATTTAGTAGTCAAAATCTAAATTGCCAGATGTGTATGGTTTGTGTACTTGTGAATGGGTGAGCACATCAGAGCTTGTGCAGAAAGGAATAAGCCTCTCCTGAATCAAGCATTTGGGAGCTATAAGTGTTGTATGCCTTGTGTTTCAGATGGGACACCAGATCCAATACTACTTCTAAGCCAAGCCATTTGGTGGATGCACACACTGCTGAGGTCAACTGCCTCTCATTCAATCCCTACAGCGAGTTTATTCTAGCAACTGGCTCTGCGGATAAGGTTTCATGGTCCTCCCCCTCCTTTATAGTGTTTACCAAGCCCTGTTATTTTGTACTTTATGTATTATAGAAGTCATTTTCATTTGGTTTCTTCTCTATAGACTGTGGCTTTATGGGACCTGCGCAATCTAAAACTAAAACTCCATACCTTTGAATCGCATAAGGATGAAATTTTTCAGGTATGTGACATTCTTTTTGAAAATTTTAAGGGTATTCTTAAAATTTTTTTATTTATAATTTTGTGCATTTATATGGGCATATACATGTTGTGGGGGTCAAGATAGCTTCAGAGAAGTCAGTTTTCTCCTACTACTATGGGATCTGGTTGGTGAACTCAAATTTTCAGGAATTTTTTTAAGATTTATTTATTGTGTATACAGTGTTCTATATGCCTGCAGGCCAGAAGAGGGCGCCAGATCTCATCTTGGATGGTTGTGAGCCACCATGTGGATGCTGGAAATTGAACTCAGAACCTTTGGAAGAGCAGCCAGTGCTCTTAACTTCTGAGCCATCTCTCCAGCCCAGGGGTTTTTGTGTGTGTGTGTGTGTGATAAGCACTTTTATTCATTAATCTGTCTTGCCAGCCCAGTTCTTTGATGTCTTTTTGTCAGGTTATAGTGACTTTTTTAGTGTTTTTTTTTTTTTTCCCTAAGATAGGGTTTCTCTCTGTAAATTTGGGTATCATGGAACTCATTCTGTAGATGAAGCTTACCTTGAACTCATAGCTCTGATTGCCTCTGCTTTCCTAGTGCTGGGATTAAAGGTGTATGCTATCACTACCTGGCAATTTTTTTCTTTGATTTGGTGGGTTATTGGACATTAAGTTCTTGTCAAAGTTTCCTCTTGGTTTTACTATATGTAAAACTATCGGGATAATGGATTTTTGTTGCTGCCATTGTTTTTGAGAAGCCCCGCCCCCCATCCAGAAGTAGAAGAAAAATTTCAAGAACAGAGTCAGTTTGAAATGTATGTTCTTCAGTTTAAGAGTGACACTGTGGTGGCTCCACTAGCAAAAAAGGTCTTATACAGGGCTTTAGAATAGAGGATTATGGGTTAGGACACACTGAATAGTTTTAAAAGTTTCATAAATGGTTATGGGCCTGAAAAGGTTTTCTTAAGTTTCTACCTGAGTTCTTTGGTACTAGAGAATTTGACTTTTTTGGGTGCAGGCTGGGGGGCAAGGTCCTCTAAGAGATAGGAGATGGAGGTAAGTGGTAGAGGAAGCACAAAGCATTGGGTTAAGAACCATCAGGGTGGTGGTTAGGGGTCACTTGAAAGCCTTGGGCCTGAAATGGACATAGAATGTGAAGTGGGGAAATAGGGTTTAGAATGATAGCTACAAACAAAGGAACAGAGAACTCTTTAAATAAGTTTTTGAAATATCTATTGCTAGGTTCACTGGTCTCCACATAATGAAACTATTCTGGCTTCAAGTGGTACTGATCGCCGCCTGAATGTGTGGGATTTAAGGTAATGGAGGATCTTGTGATGAGGTACTGCACAAATGTGCTAATCTGACAGATTACATAATAGAACTCAAACCAGGAAAGCCATTTGCTAGTCCAGCTTCAATAAGCTTAACTACCTAAGAGTTTTTGTTCTGTAATATAAAAGTAAATCAGCAAATAAGAAATTGCTCATGAGTATTGTGCCTCTGTGTGTGTATGTGCAGCACATGCATGCCAGGTGCCCACAGAAAGCAGTAAAACAGCATCAGTTCCCCTGTAACAAGAATTTTGGATAGTTGTAAACCATCACTATGTAGGTCCTTGGAAGTAAACTCTTGTTCTGCATGGGCAGCAAGTGTTTTTATTGTTTGAATTCATTACTATTATTTATTATTATTATTATTATTTTGGTTTTTTGAGACAGGGTCTCTCTGTAGCTTTGGAACCTGTATTGGAACTCGCTCTATAGACCAGGCTGGCCTCAAACTCAGATCTGCCTGCCTCTGCCTCCCGAGTGCTGGGATAAAGGCATGCGCCACCACTACCCAGATCAATAAGTGCTCTTAACTACTGAGTCACCTGCAGCCCTGAATTTTGTTGCTGCTCAAGTTTGAAACTTTGATATATGTGTTTTGCTAATTAAAACACCTTTTTGCTGCACATGACTAGGAATGATGTAGTTCAGTGAGATAGCTAGCATATAAAAGGCAATGGGTTCAGTCTCTAGCACCACAGTCATTAAAATATTGACTATATCTCATTGGAATCACATAGCATATGAGCAGAATTAATTGTGTTTGTGTGTGTTGGGGTCTTGTGTAGCCCAGACTGGCCTCAAACTCCTGATATTCCTGCCTTCCTCTTCCAAGTGCGATGATCATAGGCTTCCACTACTATGCTCAGGCCAGAGGCTGCAATAGACAACCACAAGTTCAAAGCCGTCTTGGAACTACATAATCTGACCCTGTCTCAAACCAACAAAGAAAATTTAATTTGAGGGGCTAACTCAAAAAGAAGATTTTTTTTTTTTTTTGTCTACCATGTGTGGGACCCTGGGCTCAAGCCTATCCCGCCCCAAATTCATGACATACCATTCTTTGTCTTATACATTGCATAGCCAAAAGCTGCTATATTGTTAGACATATATGATGGCTAGAATGCAAAAGGCCAAAAGAATATAGAGGCTGTACATTACTTTTGTATATGTATGAATTGTGATGCATCATTACCACAGTTAAAATATTGAAGGAATTTTAAGCTAATGTTTATTATGAGCAACATTTCTCCATTCTGCAACTTTAATTATGAATGGCTCCAGCTCATTTCCAGGCAATAAACCACAATACTACAATAGAAAAATAATCCTAAGTCAGTGGTTCTCAACTTTCTCAACCTGTATGTTGTGGACCCCAATCATAAAATTATTTTTGCTGCTATTTGATAACTATAATTTTGCTATTGTCATAATGTAAATATCTGCTTTCCGGTGGTCTTAGGAGACCCCTCTGAACCCTGAGGTTAAGAACCACTGTCCTAAGTAATTCTCATAGAGAAATACTTTTTTAAAAAAGATTTATTATATATACAACATTCTGCCTTCATGCCTGCCCGCACACCAGAAGAGGGCAACAGATGGTTGTGAGCCACCATGCGATTGCTGGGAATTGAACTCAGGACCTCTGGAAGATAAGCCAGTGCTCTTAACCACTGAGCCATCTCTCCAGCCTGAGAAATACTTTTATAATGGATGGGTAGATAAAACTTCATGGAAAACTTTTTGATGATGAATGTTTTATTCTCTTAATAGTAAAATTGGAGAAGAACAATCTGCAGAAGATGCAGAAGATGGGCCTCCAGAGCTCCTGGTATGTATTAGGTTAAATATCAGATGCATACTATATTTCTCATTAGTTTATCTCAGGAATGGGTCAAACTTTTTGTTCTTCTGATGAAGCGATTCCTCTAAGTCCTAATATGAAGTATATTGGGCACAGTGGCCTTTTTTGTTCTGTTTTTTTTCGATACATACTTTCTCTGTGTAACAGCCCTGACTGTCCTGGAACTTGCTCTGTAGACCAGGCTGGCCTTAAATTCAGATCTGCCTCTGCCTCCCGTGTGCTGGGATTAAAGGTGTGCACCATCACCGCCTGACCTGGCACATTGCCTTCTTAAGAGGTAATCTCTTGTAGAAAATAAGATCCCTCCTTGGGTATTTCTTGGGAAAGTTCATTGCTGCAGTTTGGATCTTAAGAGTCTTAGTATTTTTTTTAAGAAAGGAGAGGAAGAGTGGCTACTGTTAAAGAGGGCTAGAGAACAACCAGGAAATTTCCTTGGTTAGGCCCATAAAAGAGTACATGATCATACATGTTGGAAATGCTTGGTTACAGGAAAATGTTTTTATTATAGGCAGAGGCCAGAGAACTTAGGGATGAAATGTCCTATCTGCTACTTAAGATATGAATAACTTGCTTGAGCTGTTTGAATGTGTGGGCACATGTGTGACTAAAACATAGCAAAATACTATTAGGTATTCACTGTAGTATTCTAGTCCTTTTTCTGAAAGTTTGGAATTTTTTAGAATACTGGGGGTGTGAATCAATTACAGAGGCCATGTCACTCTAACTCTAAATTGTGGGGCAGCCTAAGAAGGCTTCTAGAAACTATTTTAAAGTCTTGAAAGTTTTACAATAGGAAAGGATATGAAATCAAGACTTTCGTGTTTTTTTTTTTTTATAAGTTTATTCATGGAGGACACACTGCCAAGATTTCAGACTTCAGCTGGAACCCCAATGAACCTTGGGTCATTTGCTCAGTGTCTGAAGATAACATCATGCAGATATGGCAGATGGTGAGTTGAAATATTTTTTTCATAACTCTTGTAAAACTGTTTCACTGGTGGTAGAATGTAATAGAAATCTTTTATTGTTTAGGTATAGTATGGGAACAGTTTAAAGAAACCTTTTCTGAGCCTGGAAAATGGCTCAGGGGGTAAAGCACTTCCTTCCCAAACCATATGACCTAATAATATCATTCCCTGAAGTAAAAGTGGAAGGAGAGAACCAACTCCACAAAGTTGTCTTCTTACTGCCACACCTTCACAGAGTAGTAATAGTTAAAATTCCTAAACCTTTTCCATTTTAACAACATACCATTTTATCCACACATTCATATAAGTAAACATGCACAACATCTGCTTCACATTTGTCATGAACTGTCAGCGGGAGCCTTGACATTGATTGTTCTGGTCTCTGGTATCAGTGCAGTCACAAGAATATGGGAGGAAAATGTTAAGGTGTTCAAAGATGTTGAGAGTTTTCTAATGAGGAACACTAAATATCTGACTTTTCTGAGTTAACCACTGCTCCCTTGGAAAAAAATTTAGAAAATGCCTTTTCTGAACAGTGATTAAATAGTAATAGTGTGTGGGTGACTAAGTTTGTCTAGGGAACTTATATATTGACAAATAACTTAAAGGGTACTTACTGAACACTAAAGCAAATTGACAGTAAATTTTAAAATGTATATTCACAGATATAAATTCTGTTTTTACCTGTGAATTTATTTGGTTATCTCCAGGCTGAAAATATTTACAATGATGAAGAGTCAGATGTCACTACATCGGAACTGGAGGGACAAGGATCTTAAACCCAAAGTATGAGGTGTTTCTATTGAATGTATTGCGCCAGAAAAGGCATTGTATAGTAGGAAATGTAAGTGGGATGGCTTATGGCGTTCTTTACCCTCTGATTCTAGCACTTTCAAGTGAGCTGTTGCGTATTGTATCATATTGTAGCTATTAGGGGGAAAAAAAAGGAATGTTGCTTAAGAAAGGACATTATTGTTTTAAAATACATGTTGCTGGGTATTGCCTTTGATTCAATTGTTTTAAGTCCTCATTTTCGCAAACTTTTAAGTGCTTGCTGAAGTCCCCAAATATGCAAGATAACTTTTACACTTTTTCCTTTCAACACTTCTTGATTGGCTTTGCAGAAATAAAGTTTTAAAATAAAGTTTGTTTTGTTCTTTTAGAAGCTGGGAATGGGTGGATGTATGTGCACGCTCCCATACATATCTCCTCCAGAAGAAATAGGTAAAATTATTCCTTTGGATTTGTACGCAATCAAGGCCACATGGGCAACCAAAGAATACACGAAAGCTGTTAAATTCATCATACATATTTACTTAATCTATACAGAATCGAGTAGATAAAATCAGATTCACGTTAGTGAAAAATCTCTACAAAATGTATTTGAAAAGCAAAACAAGACTGCCTCTTAACAATTCATATCCTCATGAAAGACGTGGGCTGTAAAAATAAAGCAGTGTGTTTAGCACAAACTAGAAGATATCTGCATCATTTTTTCACAGTTATTTCCATCTACAGTCTGAAAGAGGTAGATTTTTCTGCAACACCTGAGAATTGAATTGTGATAACCAGGTGTGTAATAAAGGCAGTTGCATACATAACTAAAAAATATTGGTCTCAAGACCAGGAAATGTACTTCTACAAGTCTGAGGATGAAATGGCCTGATACCCAAGACCCAAGTTTTCGCTACATTTTGGGGTCTATTGCCACTATAAATATACATCAAGATTGCATGGTAGTGCACCAAATGCAGTAAGTGAATTCAACATTTAAACCTTTTCTGGGCCAGCCTAGTAGCATTACAGTGTTCTAGATTATGGTAGATACAGGGCGTGCTACAAAGCCACAACACTGGGCTGGTGAGGTGATCACTTTAAGGGAGGGTATCCTTCTCTGAGGTCCCATTTGTTTTTATACACAGAGGAATGGGAGGAGGAAAGATTCTGAATACATTACCAGACAGAATCCCTGTCCTCCAAACATCTAGCTAAAAATGCACGTAAGCCAAAAGCAGCAGGCCAGGACTGTTAGTCACATTGCTTTATAAAGCCCTTGAAAATATGCAACAGGTTCAAGATTTACAGTCTTCCACACAGGACAAGCACCACAAAAAATGTGGCAGGCTACACACGTGGCTTAATAAAATGTTAAGAGCTGTGTATCCAGCAGACTTATGAAATGTGATCATTAGCAATAATTTCAAAGTAGATTATATTTCTGATATACCTTCAGGGGAAATGATCCAGTATTTCTACTAGCTGAAGGTGGGAGAATATTTATGAGGCTATTGGAAGGGATTGTTCTTGTTTCTGATGAACTGACAATAATAATCAACTTTATGAATTTCTTCTACTGTCTGACCCCTTGATTACATGACCAATGTGGAATAGTTTTAAAAAGATACTCTATTCCTGGGACTGTTTTCTATTTTTGGACAGTTTTCAAATTCTTTGAATCCAGTTCAGACCATGAATGTCACAGGAGTTTACAGATAAAACTTTTAGCAAAGAGAAATGGAGTTTATTCAGTCCAGTAAGCAATTCAACAAGTGTCAGTCTGAAAGATTTGCTGAATAGAATGTGGTGTGTGTTACTTGAACCTTTTGAAAAATTACTTTATAAAGCATTTCATTGCAAATTATACCAAAATAATAAAGACCTTCTAGTAGTTTGCATGGCTGAGCCACATTCAACACTGAGAAAACAAAAAGAACTAAGACATGTTTTGCTTAGTTTTGAAATTCCCCAATTTAAAGTATAGAAACATTAATACTGGTTTGTTTTAAATGACAACATCTAAGAAAAGAGAAATGAACCAGAAAGCTTATATAAGTTAGAGTTCATTTTGACTATGTAAACAATCTGCCAAAGTCTTCCCAAGATAAAAAAAAAATGCTGGTTCCAGTGTTTTTTTACTTTGGAAACTAAATGTTTTAGTTAGTGCTGATTCGTAATTTAAATTTTCTTTCTGGAAACAAAGTGCTTTGCTGATGGAACTTGTAGGGACTGAAAAAAAGCTTAATAGGAATTTATTCTTGTTCTAAACTCAGAAAGCACTGCAAGGAAGAGCAGTTTTCAAAGAATAAGCTTTTTGTGGGAAATGGAGAACATGTACATAAACCACCACCATCTACTACAGTAATCATCAGGCAGTCCAAATTAATTTCACATGTGGTACATTCTATCCCCAAATCAGCACAATATGACTACTTTTAGTCACAGAAACATTGTCTGTTCATTCAATACTTTGCCTATTTTGTTCACAAGTAACATCTTTATATATGTTCTGTCAGAACTTCAAGGTTATGTGGTCATCTCAATTTGTCAAGTAAATCAAGAAAAGCTAATTTGAATGAAAAATGCTAAGCTTGTTTTTTACATGTTCCCCCTTTAAATAGGCTATTAAGCAAAGGTAATCATCTTGGTATTTTCCTTTGTATTAAGGGGCCAAAATGCTTAAATTAAAATTGTTTTCACATCAAGGAACCATCATGAGAACATAGTTCCTTTAATGGCCCTGTCTTGAATGATATTTTAGTTGGGAAAATTAGGTGCAAGGAGCAGAAAGAGAGAGGACAAAGCAATGAAAACATGCACTCCAACAAAGGGGAAAATGAGGCAGATGTGCAACATAGGTGAAGGAAATTTATAGATTAAAACTATTCCAAACTGCTAAGCAGCCTCCTGTACCACATAAGTCCAGTAGTTCTAAGAAAATACAGATATGGTAGAAAAAGTAAGAAAATTTTCACCACAAAACCAATAGTTACTACTAACAGAGGAAGTTATACACAAAATATATCTCTCAATACAGTGATCACATTTCACCCTAGTCAACTGACTCAATGCCTTGCGCAGAACCTGAAGATGAGGGCTTTTGTGCAGCACTTCTTCTCTCACTCACTGACTTGGCTTTGGCCCTAGCCTCCAAGTGCATTCCCAGGGCTCTTCTTGAAGTGTTCATCTCCTTGAATGAATCCAGGGTAGCACAGGGCTGCATCGCAGGTGCCACCAAGTCCCCATCTGCTGCTTTGATAGAGACCTGCTCTTTCAGGACTTCGACCTTCTCGTTGAGCTCATTTCTCTCTGTCTGAAGAGCCCTGCACAGCTTCTCTAACCGTTCCAGTTTTATTTGAAAGGCCTTGTACTCTTTATCACGGACAGTTTTCTGTTGGTTTTTTTTTTTTGTCAAATGAAAAACAAAACCAGTCGACAGTTCCATAACCTCATTAAATATAAATTAGGTGTTGTTTTTAAACAAAAATAACTGCACTGAACCACATTGGTAACTACCTGGTATTGTTTATTATATATGTCTAGTTTAGAAACCTAATACTCTTAAGTTTTCATGCCTTGATTGTCTGTGCTATCTATCTATCTATCTATCTATCTATCTATCTATCTATCTATCTATCTATCTATCTATCTATCTATCTATCTATCTATCTATTTTTGGTTTTTCGAGACAGGGTTTCTCTGTGGTTTTGGAGCCTGTCCTGGAACTAGATCTTGTAGACCAGGCTGGTCTCGAACTCACAAAGATCCGCCTGCCTCTGCCTCCCAAGTGCTGGGATTGAAGGCGTGCGCCACCACCGCCCTCCCGGCTTGTGCTATTTAATAATAATGGCTTTAGATTCTGTTTCTTAAAAGTAGATGAAATCCCCTTAACTTGAAATGTCACATTAACTTTAAAGAAATTGAAGGTAGTTATCAAAGACTTGCAAAACTAGGATTACTTAGAACAATAATTTGTTTTTCACACATGATTTCTCTTTAGCCCTGGCTGTCCTGGAACTGACTCTGTAGACCAGGCTGGCTTTGATGTACTTGCCTCCCAAGTGTTGGGATTAAAGGCAGGTGTCATCACTGCCTGGCAGAATAAGATTCTTATACACATATGCTCTAACATTGTGCAGTCCTGTCAAATTTATGATGTGTAGTGACTGCAAGCAATACATTTTCACTTGGAACATGGCCAAAAAGTATTTTTTTTTTTTTCAGGTAGAAAGGCATTCGGGGTGTTTGCTGGTAGTCATACTAGGAAGTCCAACGAATGAGCTTCCCTAGGCCTGGACAATGCATCAGCACCTCTCAGTTGATTTTGTTTTAGTCTCTCAAGATAAGGTCTCACCATGTAGCTTTGACTGGCCTCAAACTCGTAGAAATCCTCCTGTCTCTGACTCCTGAGTGCTGGTAAGGTGTGCACCGCCAAGCCCAGTCATCTTTTAGCCATTCTTACAAGTGCTTGACCTAACTTAGACAGTCAGCACCTTTGGCTGGGACCTAGTAATCCTGGCATTTTATAGCAAGAATTATTATAAATTCAAGTTTGAGAAAATATTGTCTCAGAGGATGCTTGTATTAGCTGGGCAATAAATAAAATGTTTGATCATTCAGGACTCTACCACTATGCAACTACGACGAAAGGCATCAGTCTACTCAGTAACTATCGTACCCTGCGCATAAGTAATGACACATCCTAATCTCAGGGAACCATCTTACCTCTTCAGCCATCTGGAGAAGTGCTTTATTATTGTTTTCCCATTTGGTGCGCCATACCATTGTCTCTTTTTCCAGTTTTTTAATTTTCTTTGTCATCTGTGAATGAACATAATTCAACTTTAAAATCCTAAATTACCAGTTAAATTTTCCTCATATATGTGACTGTTTAGACTGCATGTATGTCTGCACAACATGTGCCTGGTGCTCTCAGGAAGTGAAAAGAAGGCATCAGATCTCCTAGAACTGGAGTTATGGATGGTTGTAAGCCAGCCACCGTGTGGATGCTGGGAACTGAACTCGCATACTCTGCAAGAACAAGTAAGCTTAACTGAGCCATCTCTCCTGGGCTTAATTTAATTCCATTTCTTTTTTTTTAAATATTTATTTATTTATTTATTATGTATACAATACTCTGTCTATGTGTATGTCTGTCTGCAGGCCAGAAGAGGGCACCAGACCTCATTACAGATGGTTGCGAGCCACATTTTGGTTGCTGGGAATTGAACTCAGGACCTTTGGAAGAGCAGGCAATGCTCTTAACCACTGAGCCATCTCTCCAGCCCCTTAATTCCATTTCTTATCCTACCAGCTGTCCTATCAAAAAAGCTTTAACATTGCTTCCCTCTCTGCCTTTGCCTCACTGAGCTGTTACAAGAATCAATCATTTGTGAATTAGAAGCGGTGGAATTTAATTAATACAAATTAAAGTTATGTTTTAGTTATCTTCATAATTCATTCTACCTTGAATTTTGCTAAAGATAATAAAGTAGACCCAAAAGAATCATAGGAACATTTTTGGGGTGTGTGTGTAGCATTGACTGGGCTGGACTCTGATTGCCTATGCCTCTGGATTGATAGGACTAAAGGCATGTAATATGCCTGGGCAAAGGAAAATTCCCCCCCCCCCCGACAGGGTTTCTCTGTGGTTTTTTGGAGCCTGTCCTGGAACTAGTTCTGTAGACCAGGCTGGTCTCGAACTCACAGAGATCCGCCTGCCTCTGCCTCCCGAGTGCTGGTATTAAAGGCGTGTGCCACCACCGCCTGGCAAAGGAAAATTCTTAAGCCTCTGCTACAAGAAAAGTTGAGAATGAGATTTATCTACGCTTATCAATTGGTCACATTCTCAGTATTCCAGCTGTGATTTTCAAGTCAGAACACTGAGCCTCAGGTGCTATTAAGGGAAACAGAACAAGGCAGACCAGATGCTTTCTACTGGTAGCTAACACAAATTAGGACAAAGGTGGTGGAAAGAGCTCATGGAAGAACTGGGTTGAGTACTGACCCACAGTGATCTGTATTTTTCCATCCCACAGGATCTTCCACAAGGATAGCAAATTTGGGGAATCCCTGTCTTGAACTGTGTTCCACTTCAACAGTGAGCATGTGCTGGAATTCAGCTAATACTTACTGTGCCTAACAATTACCCCTCGATCGGATTATCAACTCAAAGGACTGGTAGGCAGAACAAATTACCTGCTCATGGAAGTCTCCAGATTACTAGGTCTAAAAATACTTGAAGGTGGTAATCTGAGTACTATTTAGCTCCTGGTAATTGAGCACATGTTTAATGAGCCAAACACTATCTGAATTTAGTGGGTCTTTTTATTCTTTTAAAGGGCCAGTAAGAAGGTGTTTGCCACCAAGCATGATGGACCTGTTTGATCCCTGGAACCTACAAGGTGTAAGGAGAGACCCTACTCACAGAATTAGTCATCTGACCCTCACACATGTGTCATTGCACATGCACGTATACACACAGAGTAAATGGGGGGCACAAAGCCAGAACAACTTGTTTACAATCACGCTTTTTAAAGATTTATATTTTATTTATGTGTATATCTATGTGCACGTGGCTGTAGGTGCCCATGCAGACCAGAAGAGGACATTGGATTTCCAGGAGCTGGAGTTACCAGTAATTTATGATTGACTTGACTTGAGTGCTGAAACTGAACTGAGCCCTCTAGAGGAAGGAATGACAGGCACTATTAACCACAGAGCCATGTGTGTATTCATGTGCCTGGGGGGTATATGCACATGAGCAAAATGCCCAGACAGCAGAATAGGGATAGCATGAGATCACTTGGAGTTACAGATGGTTGTGAACCACCCAACATGGGTGCTCTGGAACATCAACCAACACTCTAAAATTCAGTGGAATAATAGTGTACACTATTATAATACTTTTGAACACTACTTTTAAAAATTCTCCATTATAGTCTGATGTGATATGTACCTATAGCGGCAGTTACCTGGGCTGAGAGACTGAGGATTGAAGCAAGAGAGCTGCTTGAGTTTTAAAGGTTAAAACCAACCTAGAAATCATAGTGAAACTCCTAAAACATAAAACATGGGGTGTGGTGGGCTAAGCTTATAGAGCATTAAATATTCAAGGTCATGTCAAATTATGCCAGTCTGGTCTACTTTTAATGTAGCCAAGAAAAGGAATTTTTTTGAAATGATTAGAAGTAAGCCTGTTACGTGACTGAAAAGGCCTATTTCTAATAATGAAGTTAGCTGAGAATTGGTGGTGCAAGTCTTTAATTCCAGTCCTTGGGAAGCAGAGGCAGGCAGATCTCAAGGGCCATCCTGGTCTATGGGGCAAATTCCAGGAGAGCCAGGCTGTTACACAGAGAAAACCTGTCTTTAAAAACTAAAAAACAAAAAAGGATTTTACTGCAAGTAAGGAAAAATCTTAAAAGTATAAAGATAAGCTACTTGGGGGCACACTAAAGAAAGTGACTAAATATAGCCCTCTAATTGGAAAGATACATAAAAGACAGTATCATAACAATATAAACTCACTCCAAGTAGTAATAAAGAGCTCAAAATATCCCTTTTATATTTCAGTCTACTAAAAAACATACAAATACCTTTTCCATTTCCTGCCTGAAGGTTGTAAAAAGTTCATTGCTTTTTGCCATGGTAGTCTGGAATTCTTCAAATTTATCCATATAAAGAGAAAGCTACAGAACAAAATAAAAAGTTGGTTATTCTGAGTTCCAGGTGAACAATTCAAACTCATAAACTTAACTACATGATGGTATTTGTTATAAATGACAGAAGAGCAAACACCCAATCTCTGAATAGCAGTCAGATGCCTGAAATTCTAATAACTCACAGAGATCTAGTACTTGGGAGGTTATTGCTATTAACATATATTTAAAATGCAGGAATATTAGCATTAATTATAACCCCATTAATTAAAATGCATTGGGTGTGGCAGTCAGAAATTTCATGCCCCTGCAAACCTTTGAGCTATGCCCCAACCTGTGAAAATTAAAATACCATGTTTCTGCTTAGTATCAAGAATATCTCCTGAGCGCAGGCAGAATGGTGGTTGGGGATATTCAGATGATTAAGGAAAGAATAAAAAGTAAGAAGCACCATTTTTTCTTTTAAGTTCAAGGAATTTGATGTAATAATATGTATCAAACACGCACACACGCACACATATATCAAACATAAGCTAGCCCACCCTTTATTCTCCTTTAGAGAAAACCTCCAGAGAGGAAAGGACATCGTGTCAAAAGAAAGGAAAAGCTTTAAGATCCAGGAGGGAACCGTTCAGAGATAGTCTAATGTTATTACAAGGAAACAAGTCCAGAGGAAGAGATTCTATTCCCTCTCCTGAGATCACAAAATACACATAAGTAGAGGGGCAGGATGGAAAGAGTGCTTGGTGTTCTTGCAGAGGACGTGGGCTTTGGTTCCCAGTGCCTGCATGGAGGTTCACAATATTTGTAATTCCCTCTTGTGACTCTACACTGGGCATATACATATATTACATACACACACACAGGCAAAGCATTCGTGCACATAAGATTCTTAATCTTAGACATCAGAAGACAATGTAACCAGTGATGAGGAATATTATAGATAACATCTAACAAAATGTGGGAAGTTGAGATGGGATATGATGGAAGGCAGTCCGCCCACAGTTATAGGTGGGTGTACCATATGGGAAGCACTTGGAGCAGGTGCTGCTGTGGGGGAAGCAGCAGCAGACAAGTTCTTAGGCTAGAAGTGATCACTAGGAGACAGGCAACAAGGAGTGTCTGCATAAAAGTGTAGGAAAATAGGAACTGCAATAGAATGCTGAGGATTGAGCAAAAGCTAGTGGAGGTGTGTTCCACCCTAACATCCGAGACTGACAGCCTGAAGTCAGGGACAACAGTGGTGCTCAAGTTGAGTCAAGAGCTCTTAATGCACTTGGAATTAAGACACTCCAGTAGTTTCAGTGAAGCCTGTTTTGATGATGGGACATCCAAAGGAAGTCTGTCTGTCTCTCTCTTTGACACAGGGTTTCTCTGTGTAACAGCCCTAGCTGTCCTGAAAGTAGCTCTGTAGACCAGGCTGGCCTCGTACTCCCAAGTGCTGGGATTAAAGGTATGCGCCACCACCGCACCTATACCATGGCTGTCTCTTTAGAGAGTTCAATGTTGGCCCACAGTAGTGAATAGACGGTAACTATCATTACACTTGGACTTAACATGGCTAATCACAAAACAGTGGGCCAAGGTAACTACTATGAAATACCACAGTAAAAGCAGCAAATGAGATCAACTCTTGAAAAGGATAGTTGACAGCAAAGGAAACATGGCACAGGTCAGTTTATCAACATCTGCAGAACATGGACTTTATATCTCATCCACATTGATACTCATCTCCATTCGTACACCTGAATGTATAGGACAGAGCAGTAATGGGATTTGAATTTCCTAACAGTGTTCTGGCATGATCATAACTTATGGTAAAAAATATTAAAATTTGTACTCTTAAATTAGGCTAGCTTTGCGAGGTTGTGGTAATGCATGCCTTTAATCCCAGTATTTGAGAGGCAGGCAGATGAGAGACCAGCCTGGTTTACAGAGCACGTTCCATGACAGCCAGAGCTGTTACACAGAGAAACCCTGTCTCAAAAAAGTTAGAATCGCTTTGTAAGAAGTTTATCTCACCAATATTGTAAGATGTCCTACCCGACTCAAAAAATAGTATCCAGAAGAGGTGCTTATAAGGATTGATGCCGCCCAGGGGTCGTGGCGTAAACCTTTAATCCCAGCAGAGACAGGTGGATCTCTGTGAGTTCAAGGCCAGCCTGGTCTACAAGAGCTAGTTCCAGGATGGCCAGGGCTGTTAGACAGGGAAACCCTGTCTCAAAAAACCAAAAAAAGAAGAAAAAACAGACTGAAGCCAGGCTTAATGTATCTGGAGTATTATTTAAAGAGCCTTGCACTAAACTTGATCATTATTTCAATAATATTTAGCTAAAAGGGGGTAGATTATAATTACAAACACCTAATTTCACCTATTAAGACAGAAGTCTGTCTTGGACCATCTCCTCAAGAAAAGAGATGAATAGTACACACTATTATTCCAAACATTGTAACAACACCTACAGAATCTGGAATGAAAAGGAGAGAAAGCCTTGGCTAAAAGCATTTCACAAAGCTACCTACAAGTGAAAGTATGGTTACAAGTAGTTTTAAAACCGTTTTGGTGCTAAATTGGTATGTTAAGGTATGTGAATTTTTATAACATTCTTTGGATCTGGAAGTTTGTCAGTTTCCTTTAGTGAGAAATGAGGTAACACAAATGAAAGCCATGAAAGATGGATAACTAATTTTATCCCAGCTGGGCTGAGATTTAGGAGTGGGAGCCTACTAAGACATAAGTCTTTTAGTACTATAAACCAGGGACACTCAAATTTGGAAGGTTACCCTAAATGAAAAGAGACTTCCAAGAGATATATGTGATTGCTTCCTTTTCTGGGAACAAGCAACACCACCTTAGAGAAGATTGAACGTACTTATTAAATGAATGATTTTTCTTAAAATTCGCTATCCCGAACTATCAAGTTACCTGCTGTTTTAGTTGTACTTCTTGCTGTTTCATTTGTTCATATTTGTGCCTGGATTCTGTTGCTTCTTTTAGTAACTAGAAAACAGAAACATTCTTGCAAAAGTACTAATAGCAATTACAACTGTGAATATAATATTGAATAATGATCCAATTCTACCGCACCCTTTTGTTCACTGTTTTAGCAAGAATGACTACCCTAAAAATGGAATACCTTCTTTCAGTTGCCGTCTACACTCACCTTCCATTATTATGCTTCTTAGCAATGCTTACAGAAGCAGAAAGGCATCTTTTACTTCTTAATTAGAAAAAGGTAAAGGTACTGTGGAGGCCTAAAACAATTTACAAAATTCAGGTTTAAGGGGGGTATTTTAGGTAAAAATAATGTGCTAAATACCTCAAATGGCTGAGAAAACTTGTGCTACCTGAGGAGCAAGATAAGACTGGGTAGAAGGCTATGGTGAAAAGCAATGAAATTAGATAACAGGATTCTAAGCATAAAAAAACAACAAGAAAAAAACTGGTGAAGGATGATGCTTCGGTTGATAGAGCGCTTGCCGTATATCCACAAGCCCTGGGGTTCAGTCCTTAGCAAAATCATAAATTGGGTGTGGTGGTTCATGAGTTCAAGTTCATCTTCTGCCAAGGCTACAATAAGACCCGAACTCAATAAACTCAAAATAGTTACACCGATCATAGTGTCAACTTGTTAAAAAACAAAACTAGGGCAAGGTATGGTGGTGCCTATCTTTACTCTCTATTTTACTTTTCTTTTTCTTTTTTTTTTCTTTTTTTCTTTTTAAGACGGGGTTTCTCTGGGTAGCTCTGCTGTTCTAGAACTAGCTCTGTAGACCAGACTGGCCTCGAACTCCCAGAGATCTACCCGCCTCTGTCTTCTGAGTGCTGGGATTAAAGGCATGCGCCACCACCACCTGGCAGTGGGAGACACTCGGAAGACAGGCAAGTGGGTCTCTGAACAGAAGTAGCCAAAAGCTTTCTAGAACGAATAATTAACTATCATACCCCTTGGGTGACATTAAATGTTTTAGTTAAAATACTGGCAATACCTTTTTTCTTTTCTTTAGGAACAGAACTTACAAACTCTCTTTCTCTTTGATGTTTTTCATCAGCTTCTTTTATCAGCTGTGTCGTTTGCTGAAGTTTGGCATCCACAAGCTGTTGTTGCAATTCCTTGTGTTTGAATACTTTATCAATGTGCTATGAAAAAAGAATTCCTTTCATCACTTCATGAAGGGAGAACACAATGGGGAGGAAATATAAGATGTTAAAACACTGCTTGGCCTGCTTTCCTGTAAAACCCACATAGCTAATAATCTAGGTCTTCCATCCCTACATCTGTAACAATGTTTGACACCACCTGCAAGAACATTGCGCTGTTGGAGCTAGGCACCACCACTACAAGCTTTGAAATTCTTGTTTCTGCTGTGTACTGAGAAACTAAACATCAAGACACACACATACACACACCTTTTCTGTCCGTTCCTTTTTTCTCTACCCGTTAAATTTTGTTAAATTCCTCAGTTGAAGGCAGCATGATAAGTCAAAGCCAAACTAAGGCAAATTTATCAATTAGGTAAGTTTCTGTCCTGCTAAATCTCAGTGCCAGAATCTGTTTGCTGAGTCAAACCAAAGAAGGTGTTTGGTGCCTTACCAGACATCAGAATATGCCACCTCGGAACTGCAGAATTGGGATTTTTCCAGTTATAGTATGATATGTGACAGGAAGAATACTAGTTGGTGATAAGATAGCCTAGGTATTAAAACGGCAGATTATATTTTCATTTATGAATTTGAACAAACACATGATTCTCTAATGAAGAAACAGTCCATTAAAAAAATTAAAAGAATCATTGTAAGAAAATTAGGATTTGTCCTGGAGGCACACTTCTTTAATCCCAGTGGGAGGATCTTTGTGAATTTGAGGTCAGCCTGGTCTACATAGCAAGCTCCAGGATAGCCAGGATTACAGAGGAAACCAAAAAGAAAATTAGGGCTTTAATATTTTAATAGTAAATCTTAACCTGAATGACAACAAACCCACAAAACTTTATTTAATAAGCTCTTCAATAATAAAAGCAGACCAAGGAAATCTGTATTTTGGAGATGAGACATAATCTAGTGAAGTAGACAAACTTTATTTGGATTTTAATTCAGATTTTTTAATAACAGGAAAGTAGGAATGCTTAAGCGTTCTTGCTGCTCTTCTTGCTGTTGCTCTTGTAGAGGACCAAAGTTTGTTTTCCAGTACATATGATGGGCAGCTCACAAATGCCTGTAATTCCAACTCCAGGGAATCCAATACCCTCTTATGACCTCTTCGGGCACCCACACACATACAAATTTTAAAAAGACAAGCAGATGCTAACTTCACTTTTTAGATGTGAAAATTATATGGCCAAAAAGAGCTTTCTGAGTTATATACTGAAATATCTATGAATTTAAGAATTTTAAGGCTGTTCTTGCAGAGAATCTGAGTTTGAATCCCAGCACTCGCATGGATGCTTACAACCAACTATAACTCCAGTTTCAGGGGATCTGACACTCTTCTGGCCTCCTTATGTGCACAGATACATGTGCAAACAGAACACCCATACACATAAAATAATTTTTACAAATTTTTAATGAGTTCAAGCCATAGGAAGTAGGGACATGACTCAGCAAATACAAGTGCTGCTCCGATTTTGGTTACCAGCACCCACCTTGGGCAGCTCACTGTCACCTATAATTTCAGTTCCAAGGGATCCAGTCCTCTTCTGGCCTCTGTGGCCACTGCACTCATGTACACAAACCCACATCCAGACAAAGACAAACATGAAAAATTAAAAATAGACTGTTGAAAACTCAAAACCTATTCAAGACCATAGTGAGACACTGTCTTGGAAAAAAAAACACAGGACACCTGTAATCTTAGCAATCAGAAAGCAAAGACATGTGCCATGAGTTCCAGGCCAGGCAGGAATATAGGGAGTTTCAAGTCAGCCTGGGCCACAGAAAAAGACCATACCTAAAATAAACAACAAAAACAAAAGACAGGTCCGGGATATAAGTTCAATGATGAAACATACTTAGCATACATAAGGTTCATGGGATTGATCCCAGCACTAAAAGATAAATAAAAAATAGGGTTGAGGGTAGCTACGTTAGGAACAGAAAGCACCCACCTTGGGCAAGTATGGCCAAGGCCTTGGATTTGACCACTAGCAATGCAAAAACCTAAAAAATTAGTTGTTGCTAGGCAATGTTGGCGCACGCCTTTAATCCCATGGCTCAGAAGGCAGAGGCAGGTAGATCTCTGAGGTTGAGGCCAGCCTGGTTTACAGAGCTAGTTCAAGAACAGATAGCGCTGTTACACAGAGAAACCCCATTAAAAGAAAGAATACTTTTTTAAATGTAAAGGCTGGGCTGGGCTGTTCAAACAGGAAAATATAGTTAAGCCCATGAATTGGAAGCCACCCAGGGCAATAAGCAAAACCCAATATCAACAGGAAAAAAATCAAAAACAAACATAAACCTGAGACACAGATGTAATGAAATGGCTATAGATTATCACAAATGTCTTGAGATGCAGGGTATTCCGGGGCCAAGCATTCATTCATTATTATTAGTCCAGATAAGAAAATAATGTGAAAATTGCCATCTTCTAGTACTTCATGGAACTAGTATTTAACAAAACTGGAAATTGTCTTGCCTATTCATGCAGATAGACTCTTATTTAATCTTTCTGGTTATGCAATGGTTTGATCCTTTACCTAGTCAATAAACCCACCTTATACTATACACGAAGAATTCTAAAACATCCTGTAACAATACTTTTAAAGTAAACAGAAGTTACTACTAATAGGGAGAAGCTGTGGAAAGCAATTGAATGGTATTACCTCTTCCCTCAATGCATACTGCTCAATGAGCTTCTTCAGCTTCTCTCCCAGTTCGATGTTCTCCTGTCGGAGTTTGGCATTATGTATGTCATGCTGTTCCAGCTGGGCTTGTATTTCATTTAGAGTAATCTGGAAATGTGCTGTTGCTTCTTTACGTCGCTCTTCTTCCTCTCTTGCCTGCTGCATATTTTCCTCCTAATACCCAAAGGAATTTTTGTTAATAGTACACCCATGAACAAAATGCTCAAAGAAGCTGCTGTTGCCAGGCCCGTGAACTCAGCTACTCAAGGCTGAGAAGTTCAAAGCCTGCCAGGGCTTAAAGAGTGAATTAAAGAACAATTTGGGCAATTTAGTGAGACCCTGTCTCAAATGAGAGGGTAGGGGAAATAGTTCAGTTGGTAAAGTACCTGCTGCCCAAGCCTAGGAACTGAGTTCAAATCTCCAGCACCCACATAAAAAGTAGGGCACGGCAGCCTGTGCCTGTAATCCTAGCTCTGGAGGGATTCCACATGCAAACTTACTCTACTACCCCCCAACACACAAATGGACACACACACCAAAAATAAAAAAGGTTAGAAATGCAGCCTGGTAAAAAAAAGTATTTGCCTAGCATGTGGAGAGGAAGAAAAGCTGCTGTGACTGCCCTGAAACATTGCTTCTAAAGTACAATTTGTCCTCCTTACTTAGAATCAGAAACTTTCTCTGAGTTCGAGGCCAGCCTGGTCTACAGAGCAAGTTCCAGGACAGCCAGGACTGTTATACAGAGAAATCTAGTCTTGAAAAAAACAAGGAAAAAAAGACATACAGAGTGATGAGATATAGAGTCCCAGTTATATCAATTGACTGTCTACTGGAACAGGCTTGATAACCACACAAGAAATCAACTTAGATGAGTCTGAGCAGACAACCCTCCTTCAGTTTACTTTCTAGGCCACACCTCTCTTAAGAGATCAAGAGACCAATGATATCCTTTTTTTAAAAAAGCTTACCTTCAAATGTAAATTTTACTATACCATTCAAAACAACTAATTATAGGGAAAAATGCCTAACTTTTAATTTGGGGGTAGTGGAAGTAAGTTAAAAGGATTGAAACAAGGGCTTTGAGCATACTCGGCAAGTGAGTAGGCTATATCCCCAGTCCAATTTTTAGTTTTCATTTTGAAACAAGATCTCATTAAGTTGCCCAGGATGGCCTTGAACTTGTTCTGTAGCCTAACAGGTCTTAAATTTGCCTTACTTCTGGCCTCAGTCTTCTAAGTAGCTGTGATTACAGGCGTACACTGTTAGCCCAAGTATCTCATTAAGAGGTATCTTATTTAAAGGTTCAGGGCTGGAGAGTTAGCTCAGTGGTTAAGAGGACCTTGGTTTGATTCCCAGCACCCATCCATAACTTCCAGTTCAGGGTAATTCCCATTTCTGATGCCTGCTTCTGATCATAGCCACCAGCTATCTACTGGTACACAGGTATACATGCAGGCAAAAATCTCATACACATAAATAAATCTTTTAAGTAAAATAAATACAAAAGATCAAAAGACTGAAGAGATGGCTCAGGGGTTAAGAGCACTTACTGCTCTCATACAGAACACAAGTCCAGTCCCCAGCATCCATATCAGGTGGCTCACAACCACCTATAACTCCAAGAGATTCAGGTTCTCACTGTGAGCGTGTGTGTGCACACCTCCCCACCCCAATAAAATCTTAAAAGGAAGCAAATGTTAATTCCTATCTGGTGAAAAATCCATGTCCTAAGTGCTATTGTTTCTAGGTCCCTGGGATGTAGTTAAGAAATGGGGCGTTTGCTCAGAGTTCCAGCTCAAAATCCCACTCTGTTGTATGTAAGAACAGGCCAGCTACAATGTTAAGAGGCGGATCCTTTTCATTTTTCATTTTTTTTTTTTTTTTTTTTTTTTGGTTTTTCGAGACAGGGTTTCTCTGTGGTTTTGGAGCCTGTCCTGGAACTTGTAGACCAGGCTGGTCTCAAACTCACAGAGATCCACCTGCCTCTGCCTCCCGAGTGCTGGGATTAAAGGCGTGCGCCACCACCGCCCGGCTGAGGCAGATCCTTTTCATGGCTCTTTTTTCTCTCTTCCTCCATGCATACCAAGTCATCTTTGGGTATCTGCTCACTCTTCCTGTATAATCTGCCAAGATCTCCGTGCAACTGCCAAAAGTACTCAGTACCTGGGAATGGCCATGAAATGTTGGGCAGTTCAGCCCTGACATCCACCTAGTGTTCAGCAGTGCTCCTTTCTCAAAATACCGATACTAAATTTACCAGTTTCTCGTTTCATGGCAACTACTTTAGTTTTCTACAGCAACTCTGGGCTTCCTAAACCATGGTTTCAAAAGGGGGGTGGGTAGGCTGGAGAGATAGGTCAGCGGTTAAGAGCACTGCTGCTTTTGCAGAGAACCATGTTCATTCAGTTCCCAGCACCCAGCAGATAGTGGCTAATAACTATCAGTAACTTACTTCAGTTACAGCATATCCAACACCCTCTTTTGTCCTCTTCCAGCACTAGCCATGCACATGGTACACACATACATGCAGGCAAAACACCATACACATAAATAAAACCTTTTAAAAAGGAAGCTAGAGAGTGGGGGTTGCAATGTTTACTTATTCTCTGTGACCAAAATATGAGGGAATGAGGGAATTCCTTTTTGTTTAAACAGGAAACCCACATTTAACACACAATGTTATTCTATCAGTCTCACATTATATTGTCTCATACGAAGCATCAGCCCAAGCAAACCAGAAAGGCTCATATCTCATCTCTGGGTAGGCACAGATTTCAGATTTCAAATAGATACAAGATGACCTCTTGTAAAATCAGTTGAGAACATTATTTCTGTAAAATAGAAAAAAATAAATAAGAACTAACCTTTAAGGTCTTATTGTGACGCTGAAGTTCCCTGCAAAGAGACTCCAGTTTGCTTCTTGCCAAGATGGCCTTGCTGTGTTCACTCTGCAGGTGAACTTTCTCTTTCACGATCTGGGCTTGCTTCTTCTGCATAATCTTCATTTGTTTCTGAACATTTCTGCTCTCCTCCAGCTAAAATTATCAAGTACTTTACATTCAGGAAGCATATCAAAAGCCCCTCAGTACCTCAGTGAATGCTAAAGAATCAATTTTCTTTTTAGACTTACTATGCAATTTTCTTTTTTAGACTCATTATGTAGCCCAGGTTGGCCTACAACCCTCAATCCTCCTGCCTCAACCTGAGATTATAGGCATGTGCCACCAAACTCAACTAAGAGCTAGGGCTGGAGGGGTGGCTAGGCAGTTAGGAGAACTTACTGATCTTCCAGGGGACCAGTTCAGGTTCCAGCAACCACATTAAGTGGCTCATGGTTGCCTATAAGCTGGAGAGCTTCAAGGGATCCATCACACTCTCCTGACCCCCATGGGCACGGGCGTGCACACACACACACCACACACACACGACATTTTAATTTAAAACAAAAAAAGTTCATTGCCCAGCACTCAGGGAGGCAGAGGTAGGAGGATCGCCATGATTTCAAGGCCAGCCTAGGGGTACATAATGAGTACCAGCACAGCCTGGGCTACAATATGAGCCTTTAAATACAAAAGAAGCCAACTATTGGACTGAAGAGATGGCTTCATGGTTAAGAGTGCTTGCTGCTTCTCTTGCAAAGGATCTAAAGAGTTCAGTTCCCAGTACAGTCTATAACTCTAATTCCAGGAGATCTGATCCCCTCTTCTGGACTCCTCAGATAATGCATTCAGTGTGTGCAAAATACTGAGAGCTTAAGTTATAGCTCGCTCAGTGAAGAGCACTTGCCTCCCACATGTAATACTGGGGCAGGGTTCCATCCCTAGCATCACCCAATCATAGGGCATGAAGGAGGGGGGGTAATACTGCATCATATAATTTTATTCAAACTGTTTCATGCTATGTGACACTACCAATGTCTCTCTGTTCTAGTTGTAAGGAAGGTAAGCAATTTAGTGTAGACAAAAATGACCTTAATCTTTCTTCAGCCATTTAGATATACTTCATCTTCAGAACAACCTTTCAATATTCAAGTTCCACTTTATTATCCAAATTTTATATAACTATATCATCCCAAGAATTGCCCGAGAGTACAGAATGTGGTGGGAATTGGAATCTTGAAACTTTCCACATTGACCTGCGGACCTTTGTTTGTTACCTTTGACGGACTTCAGAGACTAATTACAGATCTTTCTGGTTTCAAATCAGTGATTCACAGGCAATTTAGGCTCCTTAGTTTCCAAATATAATCCTATGAAGTGATCTATTTCTTGTCCAGAAGTTTCATGTTCTGGGTTCGTAACTTAGTTGGCAAAGCTAGCGTCTCTTGAGTTTCTGCTTCTTGGGTAGCTCTTTGTCTATAGACTCCTATCTATTAAGATTTGCTGAAATCAAAGAGGGATTATTGGGACTGGCAAGGTGGCTCGGTGGTTATTAAGAGCACTGGCTACTATTCTAGAAGACCTGGGTGAAATTCGTAGAACCTACACGATGCTCTTAACCATCTGTAACTCCCTGGCTTCAATTTCTAGGATATACAGGTAGCTTACAATTGTCTGTAACTTTATTCCCGGGGATCTGAGACCCTCTTCTGGTCTCCAAGAGCACCAGGTACATGCACGGTACACAGACATACATGCAGACAAAATACCCATATACATAAAGTAAAAAAATTTAATTAAAAAAAAAAAAAACAGGAGGCCGGGCGGTGGTGGCGCATGCCTTTAATCCCAGTACTTGGGAGGTAGAGGCAGGCGGATCTCTGTGAGTTCGAGACCAGCCTGGTCTACAAGAGCTAGTTCCAGGACAGGCTCCAAAACCACAGAGAAACCCTGTCTCGAAAAAGCAAAAAAACCAAAAACCAAAAACCAAAACAAAAAAAAAACAGGATTATTGTACTTTTTGTCTTTATTTTTATTATAAAAAAAGCTGATGTTGTATCGGCACAATAAAGTCGCTGGGGTTGGGAGGAGGCTTGCCACGCAAACCTTATGGTTTGGGTTCAATCCTTGGAACTCATTAGGGAAAGTTGTCCTCAGACCTCTACATGCACATTATGGCACTCAGGTATCAGCACTCTTTCTCTCACACATAAACACACACATACACATAAAAGCTGGTGTTTTATGAATCAATACTGAACTTTTTTTCCCTAAAATATCCACACATTACTGAACTAAATTTAGAACTTTTTAACTAAGCAGCACTCAGGGTTCTCTGTAAGAATTGCTACAATTTTAGGTTTGAATAAAATGAATCCCTTTCAAGGTGACATCCACACCAACAGATAAGATGGCAGCCTTACCAGCCTTCCTGAACATCTTTGAAGAAATTGATGCAGAGTCATAAAGAACAAGAGTGCCATCTTGTGGCTTTTCAAAATGCACTAAACCTTGTAGAAAGATATAGTGGCTCATGCCTGCAATCCCAATACTTGGGAGGGTAATGGGGGCAAGGAGATCAGGAGTTCAAGAACATCCTTGCCAACATGAGTTCCAGAATACCCTGGGACAAATAAAACTACGTCTGTAAAAGACCAAACCAGCTAACCAAAAACTCCTACCAAACTATCTGCTTACTGATATTAACACTTTTACAGAAATTCCTCCAGGAAGAATTGCTGGTTTTATATAATATGTAAAGTTGCCCTACTATGGACTAAGCATGGCAATATAATTTCAGAGGCTGAAGAGTCAGATTGAACTACTGTCAACCACCTCTACTCTAGGACCATCACAACCCTGTGTTCACTAATCCTTTTTGTCCTTTTTATGTTATTTCATCTGTGTAGTCCTAAATAAAATTTTAAAAAAGCAAAAACACTTTTTTTTCATTGTTGACTGAGGAACTGATATTTTTGCTTTCTTTAATAATTTCCATTAATTTACACTAAGCAACCACATGGTGATTCTGGGACGCCACATTCCGGATTATATTGCTACAACTCAACAATACTGTTGGCATGTACCTACTGATCAGGGATTGTTAGGGGCATTGTGGGCCACAGACCCTGCCATGTTAAAAAAAATCTACACTTCTCTCATGGTCAGGTGGGGATAAAACTGGAAAGGATTCCTGTAGGTTTCATTCTAATGACTTACAGGCAGGAAGTGAGGACCTTCAGGTTGAAAATTTGGGGAGACATAATGCCACAAGTCAAGAAGGACTCAGGCATTCACAGATTCTTCTGGGGGTGATGTAGGTGTTTCAGCTGACTCCAACAGAGAAGGGCAAAGAGCAGAAAAAAGAATTTAGCCAGGAATGAAAGCTCACTTGGCAGTTAGTCCCAGCAGGCATAGAGGATTGTTCAGGACCAACTCCACATACAGCACACTGTAGACATGGTGCAGCACAGCTCAGATGGAGCCCATATCCAAGTCAGCAGCATTTATGGCAACTTCATAGTAATGGAGATTCTAACAGCTAGCTAGTTTTGAAAGCCAGAAAGCCATGTTCCATGTCTAGGAGGGACATGTTACTGACAAATGAGTCAACAGAGAAGTGCATCCCACACATATGCTTATATTCCTTATTCCTCTTCTTCTGAGATCCTGATTTCTTCTTGCAGTACATGTGTATAGTGCAGACATGCTCCATTCTGGTTAAATAGGTACATGGTGTAGGCAGTCATAAAAACTGCTGAATGCCAATGACAAGCCACTTCCAATTTCCAAAGCTTATCATGTATTCATATATATGTGTGTGTGTGTGTGTGTGTGTGTGTGTGTGTGTGTATGTATTCATGTGTATACACACACACACAATTTTTTTTCAAGACAGGGTTTCTCTATGTAACAGTCATGGCTGTCTTGGAACTCGCTTTGTAGACCAGGTTGGCCTTGAACTCACAAAGATCTGCCTGCCTCTGCATCCCAAGAGCTGGGATTAAAGGTGTATGCCATCACCACCCCGCTTCATGTATGCTCTTTTTGAGCAGGGTATCACTATGTATATACCCCAAGCTGGCCTCAAACTTAGAGGTCCAGCTGCCTGCAGAGTGCTGGGATTAAAAGTATGCAACACTACTCCAGCCATCATGTATTCTTTAAACAGACTGAAAACTTATTCTTTCTTGTGGACAGTTCAGAAAAAAACAGGCTTTGGTTGGATTTAGCCCACTAGCTACATAATATATTGTCATTGTGTGTGTGTGTGTGTTTCATTCATGTATATGTATATATATATATGTGTGTGTGTATATATGAAATTTCCAGGGTGCTGGCTTCTAGATGTTGAATTCATATGGCATTATTAAACTGTGTTTTCAGAGTGGCTGGCAAATCTGTATACCCAACAGCACTGTACAAAAGATCATGCAGACAGGCGGTGGTGGTGCACGCCTTTAATCCCAGCACTCAGGAGGCAGAGGCAGGCGGATCTCTGTGAGTTCGAGACCAGCCTGGTCTACAGAGCTAGTTCCAGGACAGGCTCCAAAACCACAGAGAAACCCTGTCTCGAAAAAAAAAAAAAAAAAAAAAAAGATCATGCAGGGGCTGGAGAGGTGGCTCAGTGGTTAAGAGTACATATTGCTCTTGCAGAAGATCCTAGTTCTATTGCCAACACCCATGTAAGGAAGGTCAAAACTGCCTATAATATAATCCTAGCTCCAGGGGTCTGAAACCCTCTTCTGGCTTCTGTGCACAAATGTGCAAACACACATAAATAAGTAATTAACAACAATTTCTTAAACAAGTAGGAAAAGAGACAAGAGACCATGCAAATCTATTCTCTTTACGTCATATGAAGATTATATGTCTTAATTTTTCCCATGTTAGAAACATAAAATGGATCAGGCATGATAGCACATTCCTTTAATTCAACCATTCAGGAGGCAATGACAAACACAGGTAGATCTCTGTTGAATTCTAGGCCAGCCAGGGATAAATAGTGAAAGTCTGTCTTGAAAAGAAAGGGAGAGAGGGAAATGGCATTTCATTGTGGTCTTCCTCTCTGACCACTATATGAAGTTAACACATCTACATGTCTTTATGGCCCATTAGGCTAAGTTATCTTTGTATCTTGGTTTTCTAGTTTTATGTCATACCTCTTTGTTATCTTCTTCCTTGCTTTCCACTGTTCTTTTGTTGTTTCCTTTCATATTTGTAGGTATTCATTTTTTTTTCATTTTTTATTTTACTGTGCTAAGGACTGAATAAGACCTTGGACAAGTAAGACAAATGCCCTACCACTGAGCTATACATCCTTAGTCCTAGGCGTCCTTTCAGATATACTTAGTAAAATGTTATGTGTATGGGCATTTTGCTGCACATATACAATATTTATGTAGTACCTACAAAGGCCAGAAGAGGGCATCAGATTCCCTGGAACTGGAATTATAGCAGGTTGTTAGCTGCCATGTGGACTCTAACCCTAAATCTTTTGGACAAGCAGCTAGGGGCTCTTAATCCCTAAGCCTGCTTCAGATATTCTTGTATTAAGTCTTACTCTGTTGGAAATGTTCCAGGTTAGTAATGCCATCTTTTAAGGTATAGCCTAGGTTGGCCTCAAACTCACAGCAATGCTCTGGCCTCAGCCTCCCAAGTGCTGGAATTACAAGGGTGTATCACCACACCCAAACAATTTGTGTAAATTCTTAAAAAATATCTAATTTTCTGTGTATGTATGCATGCCCGCCCAAGTGTATGTATGTGCACCACATGCATGCAGGAACCCACCAGACTCAGAAGAGGTATCAGACCTCCTGGAACTGACTAAATTGGAGTTCCAGGAAATTGTGAGGGACTATATGGGTGCTAAAAATCCAACCCACGTCATCTGCTAGAGCAGTAAACATTCTGAACTGCTGAGCCTAGCTTGTACATGTTTGATAATGCTTTTCATGTTGTGAGAAACTCATCCCAAAAGTACTCAGTGGGGTAAGAGTGCTTTTTGTGCAAGTATCTTAGTTCAAACCCCCAGTACACATATAAAAAGTAGACAGTTATAACCCTGTGTTATTTGGAGAAGGTATATGTGTGTCAAGAGGATCACTAGCAGCTTCAGTAAAAGACCCTATCTCAAGACAATAAAATGGAAAGACCCAATGTCCTTCCAGTGACCATTGGTACATTTGTATCTCACACAAGAAAGAGAGTGTTTTACCACTTGTTATCTCAACATCTAGGTTATAAAAGGAGGAGTCTAAGGTCAGCTTAGTCTATATATCAGGTTCCAGAACGACCAATGCTATTTTAAAAAAATTTTTTTGAGTAGGTCTTATGTATGTATTCCAGTCTAGCCTCATACTCCCTATGACACTGAATTCCTAATCCTCCTGCCTCTACCTCTCAAGTCCTGGAATTACACGCATGCAACACACACACATACACACACACACACACACACACACACAAAATAGTAGTAACACTGAGTTTTAGGAAATCTGTGCCAGCCAGCATATGCTTGTAGTTTCAACTACTCAGAAGACTGAGGCAGGATCATCTGAGCCCAGAAGCTGAAGACTAGCATGCACAATAAAACCAGACCCTCAGGGCTGGAGAGATGGCTCAGTGGTTAAGAGCATTGCCTGCTCTTCCAAAGGTCCTGAGTTCAATTCCCAGCAACCACATGGTGGCTACAACCATCTGTAATGAGGTCTGGTGCCCTCTTCTGGTCAGCAGGCATACACACAGACAGAATATTGTACATATAATAAATAAATTAATTAAAAAAAAAACCAAACCGTCAAAGACAAAGGAAAGGAAAAGGTCTGTCTATACCGCAGCTTTTGGTCTTCTCTATGTGCTAGAAAAAGTCGCTCGGTGTGATGGCACATACCTTTAATACCAATGCAGAAAAGGCAGAGGTAGGCTGACAAATATGAGTTAATACCAATCCAGTCTACATAGCAAGTTCCAGGCCTGCCAATACTACATAGCAAGAACTCGTCTCTAAAAACCAAAAAATAAATAAAACAAAATAAAATCATAAAACCAACAAAAAAAGGCCTCAAGAAATCAGATTCTCTTCCAATTTTTCCATAAAATATTTTACATTTTAAGATACATCAAAAATATATTTTAAAAAGCCTATCAAGCATACACATATATTCTGTTATATTTTTATGCCCCTTGCAGTTGTGACTGAATACTCACGAGATCAGCATATTTCTTACAAAGAGCTGCCAACTTCTCCTCTGGGGTTGAAAGGGTGTTTAGTGCTTGCATCAGCAATAAAACTTCTTTTCCTAATAATTAACAAGATAAGAAGGAAATCCTGAATAATACGATCAAATCTAACCTGTGAATTCTACTAACACTTCCCATGTTCTAATCTCAGAACAAAATAATGAGTTCTGGACCAGTCCAAGCTACAAAGTAAAGAACAAAATAATTTATACCTACAAATAGGAATATAGTATTTGCCAGCTCAATACTGAAAGCTATTTTGAGCTGGTCATGTTGGTTCAAACTGCTAATTGTGGCATGCAAGAGGATTCTCAAGTTCAAGACCATCCTGGGCCATAGAGTGAAACCCTGTATCAAAAAACCAAAACCAAATCAAACTATTTAGGATATATAGGTAAGTGGAAGAGCAATTGGTTACCACTTATGTCCTAGGTTTGCTTTTCATCAAGGAAAGGAGCTACTTTTACATTCCAAGTTAATGGACTCTCCCTCCTCTATTCTTCATTCATCCCCATGCCAAATGTCTAGACTCAATAACACTGCTAATTAAGCCTTTTTACTTTTTTTATTTTTTATTTATTTATTTTTTTTGGAAACAGGGTTTCTCTGTGTAGCTTTGGAGCCTGTCCTGGAACTTTCTCTGTAGACCAGGCTGGTCTTGAACTAACAGAGATCCACCTGCCTCTGCCTCTGGATTTTCTTAAACTGGATGACAAATACCATTTATTTTATTTTGTGTGTGTGTGTGTGTTGCCTACATGTATGTACACCTTGTGTATGCTTAGTGCCTACAAGGTGTCTGATTTCCTGGAACTGGAGTTATAGATGGTTGTAAGCCATTATTTGGGTGCTGGGAACCAAACCTGGGTCCTCTGCAATAGCAATGAGCCATTTCTCCAGCCCCAGGATATTGTTCTCTCTTTCTCCCTCCCTCCCTCCTTTCCTTTTTTTTTTTTTTGTTGTTGTTGTTGTTTGTTTGTTTTTTTTTTTTTTTTTTGAGTCAGGGTTTCTGTGTAATAAAAAGCTCTGGCTGTCCTGGAACTCTCTTTGTAGATTAGGCTGGCCTTGAACTAAGAGAGATCTGCCTGTCTCTGCCTCCTGAGTGCTAGGATTAAAGGCCTGCACTACCACTGCCTGGCACCATTTTCGTTTTAAAAAAGTTCACTCTTACACCCGAGCTATCTTATCAATGTATATGCCTTAATGGCTCTGGTATATAGATTGCTACAGAAATAAAACAGCAGAATGACTTCAAAATTGAATACTTTTAAATGTGAGTACAGTGATGACTTAAGCCTATGAAAGACCCCTGTAGCCCAAGATTTCAGGCCAACAGAATAAGACACTGTCTTCCACCTCCCAAAGGAGGAAACTTCTAGCCACATGAAATTTTATTAGTAAAACTCAAGACTCATTTCAATAAGAACATTATGAGAAAACCTGGCAGTGGTGGCGCATAACTTTAATCCCAGCAGTTGCGAGGCAGAGGCAGGCAGATCTCTGAGTTTGGGACCAGCCTGGTCTACAGAGTTCCAGGACAGCCAAGGCTATACAAGAAAACCCTGTCTCAAAAAAAGAAAAAGAAACAAACCATAAAAGAACATTGAGAATTCTTAAACGCAAGGGGTTTTGTTTTGTTTTGCAATGTTAGGAATCTTTTGTTTACAAAACAGAATTTGGATACTATAATTTAGTTTTCATTTATTTTAACTTTTTTGTTTTTAGAGATATGTTACAGTTTGACCTTGAACTCCTAGGCGCAAACAATCCTCCTGCCTCAGCCTCTAAAGTAGCTGGGATGATAGGTATGTACCATTCCCCTACATAAAATTCACTTTTAAAATACACCATTTAGAGTAAACAAAAAGTACACAATTTAGTATATTTACAGGGTTGCACAACTAATTGTCACAGCTATCCAACTGGGTAGTGTTCATTAACACCCAAAGCAAACCATACCCAACAGCAGTCACTTCTTGTTCCTCCATCTACCTCTAGCCCTGGCTACTGATTTAGGAAATGTATCATTTTTAGGGAATTAAAAAATTTTTCAGCCGGGCGGTGGTGGCGCACGCCTTTAATCCCAGCACTCGGGAGGCAGAGGCAGGCTGATCTGTGAGCTTGAGGCCAGCCTGGCTTACAAGAGCTGGCTCCAGGACAGGCTCCAAAGCTACAGAGAAACTCTGTCTCAAAAACTATTTTTCATATTCCTTAACTTTTTACATTTTTTTTTTCATTTTTCAAGACAGGGTTTCTCTGTGTAGCTTTGGAGCCTGTCCTAGAATTCACTCTGTAGACCAGACTGGCCTCGAACTGTGAGAAACACCCCCCAAGTACTGGGATTAAAGGCATGTGCCATTACTGCCTGGCAACTTTTTACATTTTAAAGAGTAGCAGGAGATTACGTTAATAAGAAAGGTAACCCAAGCAAGCCATGGTGGTACACACTGATAATCTAACTTGGGAAGTGAAGTCAAAATGTTTAGGAGGCTAGGGTCCTCTTTGACTACACACCGAGTTCAAGTCCAGCCTGGGCTACATATGAGAACTTGTCTCAAAAGAAAAAAGAAAACCCCTTCCAAAAAGAAAAGTATTTTGATATATAGACAAGACCCAGAGAGCTGGGTGCAGTGGCAAACACCTTTAATCCCAGGTGAGTTCAAGGCCAGCATAGTCTACTTAGTGATTTCAGGTCAGTCAGGGCTCTAAAAGAAGACCCTGTCTCAAAACAAAAAACAAGCCTTTGAAAATTAGACCCGACAGCCGGGCAGTGGTGGCGCACGCCTTTAATCCCAGCACTCGGGAGGCAGAGGCAGACGGATCTCTGTGAGTTCCAGGCCAGCCTGGTCTACAAGAACTAGTTCCAGGACAGGCTCCAAAGCCACAGAGAAACCCTGTCTCGAAAAACCAAAATTAATTAATTAGTTAATTAAAAAAAGCTGAGGGTTGAGACTCAAAGGAGATTTCAGTTTTCTTCATGAGATTCAGCACATCACAAAATGGTGATCTAGCACAGTGGTAGAGTCCTCGCCTAGCATGAATGAGGTCACAGGTTCAATCCTCGCTGTGAGGGAGAATGACACAACATACAACACACAGTTTAATGGTATGGCCAGGCATGCATGCCTTGATGAACTTGAGAGCTAAGTCAAGAGGATCAGAAGTTAAAAGGTCAGCTTCAGTTACATAAGAAGTTTGAGGTTGGCTAGGTGGTGGTGGTATGTACCTTTAATCCCAGCACACAGGTGGCAGAGGCAGGTGGATCTCAAAGTTCGAGGCCAGCCTGGTCTACAGAGTGAGTTCCAGGATGGGCTACACATAGAAACTCTGTCTTGGGAGGAAAAAAAACAAAACAAAACAAAACAAAAAAACCAAAAAGAATTTTGAAGTCACCCTGAACTATAGAAGACCTTGTCTCAAAAAAAAAAAAAAAGATATAAAAATTAAGCATAATCACATGCTTGATCTGAAATACAAGCTATATAGAAGAAAAAAAGTTTTGAAACTTGGTGAGCTCATTTTCTGCAGTACAGTTAACATACTATCTATAAAATTTTATGTCCAATCTTTGATCAGCCTAATAAAGATGCAAATAAGTCAATTGTCATTCTGTCGTCAAAATGTTTTTAGAATTCTTGATTATATAGAGAGAACTAAGCTTCCTATTGTTCTTTCCACCTCCTGTACATAGAGCTACAGCAGACAAGCTGACTCACCTGAGCAACAGGTGTTTATTTTAAATTCATATACTCTGTGTGTGTGCGTGCGTGTATGTGTGTAGAGGGAGAGAGGGGGAGAGAGTGCATGCACACAGGCATGCCACAGAAGAAATGTGTAGCAATCCTGCTCTCCTTCGACAAAGTGGGTCCCGGGGATCAGACTCATGTTCCCAGGCTTAGCAGCAAGTACTTTTACGCACTGAGCCATTTCACAATGTGAATAAAATGAGCACTAGATGAAAACAACATTGAACTATTGACTAGAGTTTATTACCTAAGGTCTTCTCTTTGTTTTTGCTGCACTCTGAATCTTGCTGACCATCAGGAGGACCTGTTCGAGCTTCTTGTCCAGGAATTTCTTCTCTTGATTCCTGTGCACAGAATGCTGAGCTCACCAAATTCCTGTTCTTTGTTATAAAGTCACTGCCTTCATCTCCTTCCAGTGAATGTGTCTTAGTTGTGCCACCACAACTGGACTCTTCGTGTTGAAGAATATCATTTGCTTGAGAGTTACACAACATGTCTGCTTTCACTCCTAACCCACAAATTCCAGCTTCTTCCATTGTACCAATCTCAAACTAGAGGGAAGGGGAGAAAAGATAGAGTTAAATGTAATCAATTATCTATAACCAATGGCATGCCATAGCTTGACAGCTTTTTTACTTAGTGACTTGTGAATGTAAATAAGGTAGCTTTTAAGCTTCACTGAGACATGATCTAAACTGTTAAACATAAGGTTATTAAAGTTAAAACAGAGATGGGGTATAGCTCTGCAGTAGCAGTACTTTGCTTCACGAGCCCCTGGGTCTCATCCAGAGCACTTCCAAAAGATAAAGCTAAAACAAAGCATAACTATATGCTACCAAAGGAGGCAAAAATGCCAGTTAGTAATAAATTTAAACTTATTTCCCTATAAAAAAATTCACTATTTAAAATAATTACTATCTTTTAAACAGTAAATTGTCCCAAGTTGATGAACGTTATCTATCCTGCTGTTATCTTAAAAGATGACGGTACAGTTAGCTAGCTAGGTGGCTATCTACCAAAAACTAACTCCCAAAGTACCCAGTGGTAGGTACCAAGGGACAAGTGCCAGCACCCAGTAGAAGCACACTCCATTTCCCAGCCCCTTGACAGCTAAGTGAAACTCCTATTTCAGTCAAGGCTGTGACTGTCACTTCAGCAACAAGATTTTGTTCTCAGAAGGTAGCTGAGGCTATGACTGTGTCATTTCAGCAACCAGATTTTTATCCACAGAAGGACATGTTCTTTGTCCTCCATCTCCATCTCTTTCCCACTCTGCTTGAATACAGAGGTCACCAAGGTGCTATAAGATGGCAGGGCCAGACGACAAAAGCAGCCTGGCCCAAATTCCATATATATACAGGAAAGATACTCCATCTGCAAAGAAAACACAAATTAGACTATTGGGTGAGTAAGTAATAAACTTCTCTCATGTTATACCATAGAAATTGAGACTGGTATGTTAAAAGGCTCTCCCTATCACGAATATAGAAGGCATGCATACAAAAACAAACCAGAAAAGCATTTACTATGGTTTTCTTCTCCCTTGAATCATTATTTTTTACCTTATTTTATTTTGTAATATTTTTGTTCAAGACAGGGTCTTGCTATACATAGCTCAGATTGGCCTAGAACTTGATATTCTTCTGCCTCCTGGCTGCCTGAATTTTGAGATTATAGGTAAGTATCACCACACTGGGCTAACTCTATTTACTTGTCTTCTCTTTATCCTATTTGTTAATATTATTTGGTCACATGATATCTCACAACTGTAAACTCTACATTTCCCTTCTGGTTGAAAAGAGGGTTTTTTTTTCCTATCTGAAAACAACTGAGATACAAGGTATCTAATACAGTTCTCTTACAAGAAGAGAAAAGATACTTTGAAAAATTAATGGAATTAGGAGTGTGGCTCAGTGGAAGGATGATTGATTACCTAACATGTGCATGGCCCTGGGTTTAAAAACCAGCAGCAAAAAAGAAAACAAACAACTATAACAAAACCAACAATACTTTTTTCAAATTATGGCCGCTCAGCTTGGTAGTTCACACCTATAATCCCAGCACTTAAAATGTTACAGCAGAAGCAGACCTGGGAAGAATTTGAGGGAAGGAAAAAAATAGTCAAAATATATTGGACATAAAATTTGTTTTTTTTTTAAGATTTTATTTATTTATTATATATACAACATTCTGCCTCCATGTATGCCTGCAGGTCAGAAGAGGGCGCCAGATCTCATTACAGATGGTTGTGAGCCACCATGTGGTTGCTGGGAATTGAACTCAGGTCCTCTGGAAAAACAGTCAATGCTCTTAACCACTGAGCCATCTCCCGAGCCACCTAAAATTTGTTTTAAATGAAAAAAAAAGTAAAAACAAATAAAAGGTTAAAACAGGAAGACTGAAGAAAATTCAAGACCAGCCTGAAAAGTATAATGAGTTCTGGACCAGTCCAAGCTACAAAGTAAAACCCTGGCTCAAAACAAAACACCATTAATGGGAGTCAGACACTTAGGAAAATTTTGAGCCTGAGCAAAGATGATAAAAACAACTAATGATAGAGCAGGAATCTGATTTTTAAGTCTTTTAATATACTTATTTATTTTGGTGTGTGCATGCATGTAAGCATGCCATAATATATATGTCAAGTTATTAGAGGACAACTTGTAGGAGTTGGTTCTCTCCTTCCACCTCTGGGTCCCAGGGATTGAACTTTTGTTTTCAGGCTTGGTGGCAATTGCCTTAACCCACTAAACCACCTGTTGTTTCCAATTGTGACATACTAGGGCTGGAGAGAGAGCTCAGTGGTTAAAGTGTATACTTTTCTTCTGAAGGACCTAAGTTTGGTTCCCAGCAGCCCATACCTGTCTATGACTCTAGCTTCAGAGAGATCCATCATCTCCAGCCTATAGGAACAGTGTCCACACATACACATAGCTATACACACATTTATATACATAATTAAAATAAAATATTTCAAACTGCAACATATCCAACTGAAGAGCTAAAAATAATTGAAGAATCAAGGTAGAAGGGAATAAAGATATTAAGGCAATGAATATCTATCTTTCATAATCTAGGATTGATATAAATAAATTACTATACAATTGATATAAATCAATGCTTTGGGGAGGTTATTTGCATCTTTTTAAGACAGGGTCATGAGTAGTCCAAGCCTAGAATTGAAAGTTTCTCCAAAAAAATGACTTTGTGAACTCCAGATACCATGTACCAAGTGCTAAAATTATAGGCCAGTGACACTGTGCTTTCTGGAGAACAAATTGGCACTGCAATTCTTTGGCAATATGGATAGCTTCTAACCCACTTAATTCCACTACTAGGATTTCACCCAAGTGTTACATAGGTGCACTGAAAGGCCAAATATGCTTAAAGCAGCACTACTTGGAACAGTTCTAAAACAAAATCAATTCAACAGAATTGACCAAGTGCAGTATGTTGAGACTATTGAGTAATGAGAATGAACTACTGCAAATACAACAGCACGGCTTTCATAGACCTAACATTAAGAGGAAGGCATCACAGAATACTTAACTGAAGGAAACAATTTATATATAAAAAGAAGATAGGTAAATAGATTGTACTAGAAATGAGGCACTGGTTGGGCTTCTAGAACATTTGGGTATAAAGATGTGATAACACGGATGTTGTCCTCTTAAAAATTTATTAAATCCAAGCATTCATAATCTGTGTACTTCTCTGAATACAGACAAATATTACTTCAAAGTTTGTTAAAAAATTATACAAGGGGCCGGGCGGTGGTGGCGCACGCCTTTAATCCCAGCACTCGGGAGGCAGAGGCAGGCGGATCTCTGTGAGTTCGAGACCAGCCTGGTCTACAAGAGCTAGTTCCAGGACAGGCTCCAAAACCACAGAAAAACCCTGTCTCAAAAAACCAAAAAAAAAAAAAAATTATACAAGGATGCTGGGTATGGTGGTACTTGCTTTTAATACCAATACACTGGAGACTGCAGCTGTGAGTTCAAAACAAGCCTGGTTTACATGAGTTACATGGTAAGACCTGGCTTTGATAAATAAATAAATGACAAAAATTTTTTAAATGATTTTTAATGCCTTGTATACTATACTAGTTTTAAAACTAGCCAGGCAGTGGTGGTATACGCCTTTAATCCAGTATTCAGGAGAGAGGCACACAGATCTCTGAGTTCAAGGCCAGCCTGATCTACTGAGTTCTAGGACAGGCTCCAAAGCTAGAGTAATCCTGTCTTGAAAAAAAAAAACTAAACACACACACACACGTTGCAATTTAGGGGCTAGAGATATAGCTCAATAGTAGGATGCCTAAGACCAAGAGTTCAATCTCTAGTAAAGAAAATACATACAAATTACAATTTACATACATACTACTTATTTATTTTATTTCTATTGAGTCAGAGTCTCACTACGTAGCCTGTCCTGGAACTTACTATGTACAGGTTGGCCTTGAACTCACAGATTAAAGATGTGTGCTACCATGCTCAGTTTACTTAAAGAGTTATAAGGAACAAAACAAATATTTATTCCTAAAGTAATAAAAATCAGTTCCTATGAAAAGCAGCTACAATATTGAAGGAGGCAGGAATCTGAGTTTGAGAAGCAGCTAGTGAGTACCAGGGTTGAGATGTAGCACTGGATCCAGGGTTCACAGCAGCAAGGCCATGATGCAGGATACAAGTGCCTCCAGAGGAAGTAAAGGGAGAAATGTGTACCTATGAACAGACAGGCTGACATAGCTTCCTTGCACCACAGAATACAACTGGTTGAAGAGGAAGAGGTGCACAGTGCTCAGGAGCAAAAGCTCTGAGAAAGCAGAGAAAGTTGCTGAGAGTGAGAGAAATTTGAAGGGATGTGGGATGTCCTTCTGTATATATGTTGCTTTTATTGATTAATGAATAAAGCTGTTTTGGCCAATGGCTTAGCAGTGCAAAGCCAGGCGGGAAATATGAACAGAGATATATAGAGTAGGTGAAATCAGAAAGATGCCATGTAGCTGCACAAGAAGCAAGAGGTAATAAAACACAAGCCTTGTGGTAAAATACAAAATCATAGAAATGGGTTGATTTAAGACATAAGAGCTAGCTAGAAATATGCCTGAGCTGTTGGCCAAACAGTGTTGTAATTAATATAGTTTCTGTGTGATTGATTACTCAGGTCTGGGTGGCAGGGAAATAAGCAAGCAGTCTCCATTTACAGAATGTATTGAACACCATACCCTAAATGATAAAGATGGAACTTTAGAGAAGTTCAAAGAAGTAAGACCTTGAGTCAGAGGTTTGCTCTGAGAAGTCCCTATCTTTTTGCTAACTCCTCTATCTCCTCCCAGAGATTACAACTGAGTAGAGACTGAGTTTCTATGGGAACAACACAATTCAAAGTGCCTTTAAAAGAAAGCTGTGATATTATAATTATTTTTTTAATCTGTTACAGGTAGGCAAGGTAGTCTTTTGTCACTTTAAGAAACCTTGAGTCGGGGCTGGAGAGATGGCTCAGCGGTTAAGAGCATTGCCTGCTCTTCCAAAGGTCCTGAGTTCAATTCCCAGCAACCACATGGTGGCTCACAACCATCTCTAATAAGGTCTGGTGCCCTCTTCTGGCCTGCAGGCATACACACAGATAGACTATTGTATACATAACAAATAAATATTTAAAAAAAAAAAAGAAAAAAAAGAAACCTTGAGTCCAGTGTGATTGTGGTGGTGTGTATATCATCTCAGTATTAGGAAAGTGGAGGTAGAAGGACAAGAATTCAAGGCCATCCTGGGCTATAAGAGATGCTTTTTTGTTTTTGTTTTTTTGACACAGGCTTTTCCTATGTAGCAGCTCTGGCTGTCTTGGAAATCACTCTGTAGACCAAAATGGCCTCGCACTCAGAGATCTGCCTGCCTCTGCCTCCTGAATGCTGGGATTAAAAGCCTACACCACCATGTCCAGCAAGAGATGCTTTCTTAAAGACCAAAAGCAAACAAACAGCAACAATAACAGAAATTCTTTGTACTTTTTAGCTATTAGCCTTTCATCTTCCACACTAACTCCAGGCCTAGGTAACTTTCCCTATACACTTTCTCTATATATTTTTGTCTATTTTGAATGTTTTCTACAAATGGAATTCAAGTCTGTAGCCCTTCCTGACTTCTTTCACTTAACATGTATTCTATGCTGCAGTACCTATTAGTAATTCACTCCTAATGATTGAATATTACTTCACTGCAGACACAAACCACATTTTATTTATCAATTTGCTAACTGACGGGTATTTAAATTATTTTCAATTTTTGGTTATTATGACCAATTCTGCTATAGAAACTAATGTATGTTTTTGTGAACATGCACTTACTGCAGAGTATATAACCAGAAAAGCTGCTAGATCCATAGCCATCCCACTTAACCTTTTGAGGAACTGAACTGTTTCCCCAAGCCCACTGTAACATTTGAGTTCACCAGCCATGCATAAGGTTTCTAATGCCTCCACATACTTGCCAAGGCTCATGATCTGTCTTTTTAATTGTGCCCATCAAGAGTGCTGTGATAGTAACCAACTATGATTTGGGTTTGCACTTTTCTGAGGATTGAATATGTTTGGTATCTATCTTCTGCTTATTAGGCATTTGTATACCTTCTTTGGAAAAAAAAATTTATTCATATATTTTGCCCATTTTGTAATCTAGTTACTTGTTACTTTAACTAGATATAAATCCCTTATCAGATATAACTGGTAAACATTTTTACCCATTTCTGATTTTTTTATTGCCTCAATTTGGAGAAAAGGCACAATTTTGCCTATTTCAAAATGTCAAAGAGATTGAATTAAAAATTATTTCTGGGCCGGTGTGAAATAATCAGAAGCTTCCCAAAGTTCAATCCTCAGGTCCCATATAGAAGGAAAGGACTGAGTCCTGAAAGAGTTGTCCACACATTTTCTATGCCCACACACAGAAACACTAAAATAAATAGAACTAATTAAAAAATTTCTAAGTTGTTCCTGTCTGATGTAGTGGTACAAATCTGTAATCCCAGCACACAGAAGGCAAAGGCAGAAGGATTGCTACAAATCCTAGGCCAAGTTGGTCTATAAAGCAGGGTCTAGGTTAGTCTGGTCTACAGAGAAAGGCCTTATCTCAAAACCTTGGAAACTAAATTAATACATAAATTTAAGTTATACTGAAAGGTTGGGGAGATGGCTCAGTGGGTAAAAAGGTCTTGCTCAAAACATGAGGACCTAAGGTAGAAACCCAGCAGCCATGTAAAAAAGCCAGGCATGGACACACCAGTAATTCCCAAGCTGTGGAGAGTGGAGACGGGAGAATCACTGGGGCTAGCTGGCCGCCAGTTTTATCTGCAGGTTGAGTAAGAAACCCCATCTCAAAGGAATAGATGGCAGATGATTGAAACAACAGAACATATCAGTCACCAGGCAGTGGTGGCATACACCTTTAATCCCAGCACTCTGGGGGTAGGCACACAGAGGCAGGTGGATCTCTGTGAGCTCAAGGCCTGTCTGGTCTACAGAGTGAGTTCCAGGACAGCCAGGGCTATACAGAGAAACCCTGTCATGAAAAAAGAAAGACAAAAACAAAAAAGAACAACTCTGTCCTCTGGTCTACACACACACACACATTCCTACTTAAAAAAATCTGCCTGTAATTTCAGCTTTGGGGAGGGAGAAACACAAGAATCGTAGGACCTTGAGTGATTGAGGAAGACAACCAACACTGGCCTCTTGCCTCAGCACATGCATGTACGCAAACGTGCACATATGTGTATATATATATAAAACACACAAAACATTATTGCTGTTTTCAGATTAATAGTATATAGTTACACTTAGCATATATGGAAAAGACAATTTAAAAATTTAAGAAAAGCAGTGTATAGTATCACACACCTATAATCTAAGAGAAGACAGATCTCTAGGAGTTTGAGGTTAGCATGGTCTACACAGCAAGTCCCAGGCCAGCCCAGGTGACATGGTGAGACCTGTCTCAAAACATAAAATAATATAAAATGACTGAAGAAAGACCAAAAAAGACCCAGCAAAGATAGCTCAGAAAGTAAAAAGTGCTTGTTGCACAAGCCTCACAACCTGAATGCTATCTCTGAACCCACATAAAACCACAAGTAGAAAAAGAACTCCACAAAATTATCTTCCGACCTTCCACACACCATGACACATTCACATGCACATACACAAACACAATAATACAAATAAGGACTTTTTTTAAATGCCAAAAACAATCACCCAACTCAAAATTGCCAGTGGCATTCAGTATAAAGATGGTACACAGTGCACCATCACATCTCATGTTTTCCTTCTAATTTTATGCTGTGGTCGTTTGAATGTAATTGGCCCCCATAATCTCTCAGGAAGTGGCACTATTGTTAAGTGTGACTTTGTTGGAGTCGGTATGGCCTTGTTGGAGGAAGTATGTCACTGTAGGGGTGGTTTTGAGGTTTCCTATGCTCAGGATACCACCCACTGTCTCAGTTGACTTCCTGTTACCTGCAAGATATAGGACTTTCAGCTACTTCTCCAGCATCATGTCTACCTGTACGCCATCTTGCTCCCTACCATGATGATAATGGACTAAATCTCTGAAACTGTAAGCAAACCACCCCAAATAAATGTTTTCATTTATAAAAGTTGCCATGGTTATGGTGTCTCTTCACAGCAACAGAAAACCTAAGACACGGTCATTCCCTATGTATTTAAAACTTTCCATTTTTCAATTGTTTTCAGTTTTTTTGAGGCAGGGTTTCTCTGTGTAGTCTCGTCCTGGAACTTGCCCTGTAGACCAGGCCTCGGATTCAAAGATCTACCTGCCTCTGCCTCCCAAGTGCTAGGATTAAAGGTGTGTGCCACCACTACTCACTAATTTTTCAATATTTGTAACTATTTCTACCTCTGAATATCAAAGGAAGTGCCATTATTACTGTTTTATCTTTAAACAAGGCAAGATTACTTACTTCTCCCTTCTCTCCTATTAACTACTTTTGATGCAGTAGTATTATAGAATTTTTCATATTTGTTAATGAAAGGCTTACTTTGGCTCTATAAAAACTTTCTGGTTTTAAATAAGCCTAGTTCCAGCTAAGGTTGAAGTCAACAAATATCACTAAAACAGAAAATCTATTTTTCTACTCTCCATTTTTACTAGTGTACTTCAAGTTCTATACTGGACTATTTGTTAAATATAAAGCAAAGTTTTAGGCCAATATGTGAATGATTTTCCAGTCCTTGTTTCTTCAAGTGTATTCTGCATAATGTAGTCAATAAAATGCCTTACTCTGGAAGCTGGGATGTAGCTAAATTTGTATAAAGCCCTGGGTTCAGTTACCAGCAGCATTTTACTTTTTTTTATTTTTTTTTTATTTTTTAAAGATTTATTATATATACAGTGTTCAGCCTCCATGTATGCCTACAGACCAGAAGAGGGCACCAGATCTCATTACAGATGGTTGTGAGCCACCATGTGTTTGCTGGGAATTGAACTCAGGACCTCCAGAAGAGCAGTCAGTACTCTTAACCTCTGAGCCATTTCTCCAGCCCACCAGCAGCATTTTAAACCTGGCATGATGGTGCAGTGCATGCCTACAACTCAACACTTTGGAGGTGAAGGCAGGATAATCAGAATTTCAAAGTCAATCTTAGATACATAAGAGCCTATCTTTAAAATAAAACAAAAAAGAAACTTGCTTTATTACTATTTCATAAGCATTCTAAGGTATATTTTCTTTCACACTATCTGGAGCAGCTAACACAGTGACTACTATAGCCAGGGACCATAACAAGCACTTCCTATTATTAACTAACTTCATTTACACAAGGTCACGATGAAAGTTTTATCACTTTCTTGCACAGATAAACAAATTGTGGCATGGCAAAGTGTATGATCAAAGGTCACTGTATATTGCAGGGCGAAGATTTGAACCCTAGTAATTTAAGGTTCTTAATCCATGCTGGTAACCTAAACAACTGACTGCTTTATAATTATCCTCTATCTACTTCTATACAAACATCTCTGTACAGTGTCCTAGCCATCCTACCACAGTCTACGTATAAACAAGGAAAAATTGGTCATGGTGGCACACATTTGTAATGTCAGCACTTGCGAGGCCAAGGCAGGAGGATCAAAAGGATCAACATCATCTAGCATGGCTATACAAAGAGTCCCTGACTCTAAACAAACAAAAAGCAACAATAATAGTATTTTTAAAAAAAAAAATCAAACAGCAGGTATGAAACAGCTTAGTGGTAAGAGCACTTGCTTAGCATGTGCCAGGACCTAGGTTTAAATTCTAATACCAAAATTTAAAAAATCCAAAAAACAGTACACGTACATACATACATGCATGCGCGCGCGCACACACACACATATTTTTTGACACAGGGTTTCTCTGTGTAGCTCTGGCTGTCCTGGAACTTGTTCTATAGACTAGGTTGGCCTCTAACTCAGAGAGATCCACCTGCCTCTGCCTCCTGAGTGCTGGGATTAAAAGCATGCACCACCACTCAGCATGCCCTATATTTTATATGCGCACTATTTGTGTGCTCATGAATGAATATATATATATATATATGCACAATAAAATGGTTATTATTTTTATTTTTGCACAACATTATAGTATACACCTATAATCAACCACTTGCGAGGCTTAAGCAGGCCAACTGTAACAAGTTTGAGGTCAATCAGGTCTACGTATTATATAGCAAGATCCTATCTCAAAATACCAGGGAAAGGCTGGTAAGATCAGGTAAAGACGCTTGCCATCAAGTGACAACCAGAGTTTAATTTCCTGAATCCACAAGGTAGAAGAACCAATTCTCCCAAGTTTTCTGACCTCCATTTGTGTTCCATGGCATATGCTCATCTACATACATGAACACATAAGAAATTAATAAATGTTAAAAACAAACAAAACATCTAGATATGGTAGTTTATACCTATAATCCCAGCATTTGGGAGGTTGAGGAAGCAAACTCTTTGAGTCCGAGTAGCCCAGACTGCATTACAGAGTTAATTCCCAGCTACTCAGAACTGTATACTGAGACATCTGTCTCAAAAAAATTAGAGGGCGCCGGGCGGTGGTGGCGCACACCTTTAATCCCAGCACTCGGGAGGCAGAGGCAGGCGGATCTCTGTGAGTTCGAGACCAGCCTGGTCTACAAGAGCTAGTTCCAGGACAGGCTCCAAAACCACAGAGAAACCCTGTCTCGAAAAACCAAAAAAAAAAAAAAAAAAAAAAAAAAATTAGAGGGCTGGAAAGATGGCTTAGCAGTTAAGAGCACTGGCTGCTCTTCCAGAGGTCCCAAGTTCCATTCTCTGCACCCACATGAAGGCTCACAACCACCTACAACTCTAATTTTAGGGAATCCACCAGCCTCTACATGTGTACCTGTCTTCCTCAGAGCCAAACAAACATACCACTATATCCCAGAAGAAAAAAAAAACTACCCAAATACTAGTAAAAATAAAATAAGTGTATAATTCAACTCATTGTCTCCATTTGGGGAGCAGGGTCTCACTATGCAGCCCTTTCGGGCCTTGAATTCACAGAGATCAACCAGCCTCTGCTTCCTGAGTACTGGTATTACAGCTATGTATGCACCACCACACCCAGCCTCAATGTTTCCTTAAACAGTGGCATGTTTTTCTGTGTTGGGACGGAAGAACCAAATGAAATGAAAAGGTTTTTACCTTTAACAGAGCAAATGATAATTACTGTGTACTAGTACATATTAGATTTTGGTATATATATATAATTTTTATGTGAATTTTTGTTTGTTTTGGCAGCTTTTGTCTTTTGAGACAAGGTTACACTATATATCCCAGACTGGCCTTAAATTTGTTGCAATCCTCTTGCCTCAGGTTTCAACATGTTGGGATTTCTATCATGCACCACCATACCTGGCTTAGGCCTAGATTCAGAAGAACAAATTAGGAACTAGGGAAGTGTTTCAATCAGTAAAGTACCTGCTGCAAGAGTATGAAAACCCAAGTTCAGATCCCCAGCATCCACATAAAAACAAGAACAAGGGTGTGCATCTGTAACCCCAGCATTAGAAGTAAGGGTCTATAGGGAATAGCAGATCTCTAAAAGCTCACTAGCCAGATGGTTTCGTCAAATTGATGAGCTCCAGATTCAATAAGAGACCCTGTCTCAAAAAATAAGATTCAGGCTAGTTATAATAGCACACACCTTTAATCCCAACACTTGGGTGTTTGAGGCCAGCCTGGTCTACAGTGAATTCCAGAACAGCCAGAGCTACAAAGAGAGAAAATATCTCAAAATACATAAATAAGGTTTGGAGAGTTACCACAGACAATATCTATCTGATGTTAACTTCTTCTGGACACACAAAAAAGTGATAAAGTTCTTCATGTCTTTTCAAATCTGTTTTTAAAAAAAGTTCTTCATGTCTCAAAATATAAACTCATGACAGGTGACAATTTCTATTTCAGTCATGAAATACTTATTTGAGAATTTCTAATTATATAACACTATTTTCACATATAGACCACACGAACATTAAAAATGGTGTTACTTCAAAATTGGCAAAGAAAACAAATGATTTGGGACATATCCTAAACCGTATTGGGAGGGAGTGGGATGGGGGAACTAAGGCAAAGTGATACTTTCACACCTGTAGGTAAACCAAAACTGAAACATAAAAAGTGAAAACCACAAACAACAGGAGGTGTGGGTATGTCTGAGTAGAATTAAGTAACTAGATGGTAACAGAAAAATTCAAACTAACCCAAAAGGCACAGGAAGCCCTAATTTTCAAGGGTTTGTGAATAGATATATCACAATTAAAGAACTGAAGATACCCAATAGAGAAAATATTTTTAACCTCACTCATAATAAAAGAAATATGAATACAAATGTTAGCTGGACTGGAGAGATGGCTCAATGGTTCCAAGTACTTGCTGTTCTTGCAGAAGACATGGGTGAGGTTCCCAGCACTTACATGGTGGCTCACAACTAACTTTAATCCAGTTCCAGATGTCTTCTACTGGCCTCCAAGAGTTCCTACAACAAACACATAAACTCACAGAGGCACACACACAAATACACAAAAATAGAGAAAACTTTAAAATGCCAATCAATGGGTCCGCAAGATCTATCAATGGCTAAAAGTACTTGCTGCATAAGCCTAAAAACCTGAGTTCAATCCCTAGAACCCATGGTAAGAGAACCAACTCCCAAAAATTCTCTGATCACCACACATGCATCCATATTCCCACATGCATATGTAATAATATATTCTTTTTTTTCAATTTAAATTCTAAACAGTGGGACAGTGGTGGTACACATATTTAGGCTGAGGCAGGTGGATCTCTGTGAGTTTAAGACCAGCTTGGTCTACAAAGTGAATTCCAGGGCAGTCAGAGCTACACAGAGAAATCAAAACCCTATCTCAAAATGCACCCCCCCCAAAAAAATGCATCATCTTTTACCTACCAATATTTGTTTTTCAAGACAGGGTTTATTTGTGTAGGCCAGGCTATCCTGGAATGCTCTGTAGAGCAGGATGTCCTCAAACTCAGAGGTCTGCTTGCCTCTGGGATTAAAGGTGTTGGCACTGTTACCCAGCTGTTACCTACCAAATTTTAAAGATTAAAAAATAAAACAACACTCCAAAGCCACAGAGAAACCCTGTCTCAAAAATCCAAAAAAAAAAAAAAAACAAGAAACCCCAGTGTGCCTAAATAGGCCAATCATATAATATCAAAAGATTTAAACTAGTAGTTTTGGGGTTTGTATCAACATTTGAATACATATTCACTTTCACCTAGCAATTCTGCTTGATTTACTATCCAGGCATTCTCACTTGAATACAAAAGGTTATTAACCAAACCACTGTTTTGTACACTGAAAATATGGAAACAATCTAAAAACTGACTAAAAAAATAATTACAATCCATACAAAAGAACAACATTATTCAAAATAAGATTTGAGGATCAGTGACATAGCACAGTGGGTAAAGGCACTTGTTGCCAAGCCTAACAACTTGAGTTTGATGGTCCTTCGAACACACGTGGTGGGAGAACCAAGTCTTCTAAGTTGTCCTCTGACCTCCATATGTGTACTGTGGCACACACACACAAACACACACACACAGAGTCACTGACTCTCTCTCACATGCAAAATTACTTTGAATTCGCTTTTTGAAAAAAACCCAGTAAGTCTCCAAAATAATTTGAACAACTTTGCCAAAAAAAAAATTAGGTAGATTTCATACTAGCTCTCCAAGGTTAATCAAATAGAAAAAAATAAATAAATAAGGCAAACTTCCAGTACTGGATGACTACATGAGTGTAAATAACACAAAGAATAAGACATTCTGTAGCATACCTGTAATCCCAGTACTAGGGAGGAGGAGGCGGTAGGTGATTGAGAATTCCAAGAAACTTTTGTTGCTATTAGCTATATCTAATAATATTTACCATATTATAAATTATGCCAGAAAAATTAAAATTAAAGAAAATTCATTTAGAAAGGTAACTGATTTTGTGCCAGCTGTCTACTTCTGTGTTCATATCACCACAAAACTTTATTAGTTTGAAATACTTATGATCTAGTTTTCATAGTTTGGCAATCTGGGTATGGCTTGATGGGGTCCTTGACAGGGTCCAATAGGTTGAAATTATCTCAAGCCTTCCCTGGGAAAGATTCACTTCCTAGCTCACTCTCATGGTTGTTGCTGGGGTTCAATTCTGTATGTGTTATTGCATTGAGGCCTCAGTTCCTCATGAGCTGTTGGCTAAAGGCCTTCTTTGGTTGTCTGCCATATAGGTCTTTCCGTCAGCCTCTTAAAACAAGATAGCTAGCTAGCTTCTTTAGAATGAGCCAAGGAGCACCAATGTAAGGGAAAGACAGAAAGGCAGTCTTGTAATCATACAAATGACATTTCTTCAGTTTCTCACTCTGCCCTCTCTTGACAGTCTTGCTACCTTATAAAGGTTGTTCTCAAATTGCCAAATTGCTGGACTCAAATGATCCTCCTTTAAAATAAAATAAAAAGCAGCTGCTTTTCCAAACTAAAAAAAGAGCAATTTTTCTTTTTTTTGGGGGGGGGGTCATTTTATTGCATTTTATTTGTGTCTCCAGCCAACTTTTTTTTTTTTTTTTTTTGGTTTTTCGAGACAGGGTTTCTCTGTGGTTTTGGAGCCTGTCCTGGAACTAGCTCTTGTAGACCAGGCTAGTCTCGAACTCACAGAGATCTGCCTGCCTCTGCCTCCCAAGTGCTGGGATTAAAGGCGTGCGCCACCACCGCCCGGCCCAACTTTTTTTTTTAAATCTTCAAAAAAATGTGTTAAGCACAAGAGTCAGGCATGGCAATACTTGAAATCTTGGCAGATGGGAGATAAATGTAGGAATATCAGGAGTTTAATAAGGCCATCTTCTGCTATACAGCAAGGTTGACAGTAGCCTGACTTCCGTAAGACTCTCTCAAAATAGGTTGGGAAGACCACCAAGTTACATGGAATATAAACAAGGACTGTTGAGCACAAAAAGCCCAAGTTCTAAATATATCACTCACCTCTGTTTATGTGGCCATAAGGAGGTCAGATTCTCAATTTCCTTACCTGTATGGTGTGAGTATACAATACCTTCCTTCTATTAGTTGTAAAATCACATATAATGAATATACATTCCTATTCCACAGCAGAACTTTTTAAGAGCACTGGTTGCTCTCACAGAGGACCGAGATTTGATTCCTAGCACCCACAAGGCAGCTCATAAATATTAATTCCAGTTACAGGGGTCTGATGCCCACTTCTGGCCTCTGAGAGCACTGGACACATGTACACATAAAATAAATTACTTAATAAGAAAATAAATAAATTAAGCTGGGCATGGTGATGCACACCTTTAATCCCAGCACTCAAGAGGCAAAGGCAAGTGGATCTCTGTGAGTTTGAGGCTGGCCTACATAGTGAGACCCTCCCTCCCAGTAATAATAACTTTTTTTAGAATAAAGGATATATTCTACAAAACATATGTGAGGCTTGTGGGATGGTCCAGTGGGTATAGGCACTTGCCTCAAAGCCTAACAATCTGAGTTAGATGCCTGGAATATTTATAAAAGTGGAGAGAACCAACTCTACAAACTGTCTGTCCTATGATATCCACATTCATGTCATGGCAAAAATTACTTGCACACATACTATATACACACAATAAGTTTTTAAAAAACATATATTAACTTTTTTGTTTGTTTGTTTTTCAAGTCAGGGTTTCGTTTTGTGTAGCTTTGGCTGTCCTGGAACTAGCACTATAGACCAGGCTGACCTTGAACTCGCAGAGATCTGCCTGCCTGTGTGTCACCACTGCCTGGACATACATTTTCACTTTTAACATGGCCTATACTTCAGTCCAATAAATACTTAGAGAAATGTGCTTGTTAACAGAGTGTAGACACTCACCCCTATAATCACAGCACTTGGGAAGCTAAAGCGGGAGTGCCACAAAATTAAGGTCAACCAGGGTACATACTGAGTTTACCGATAGCCTGGGTTACTGTCGGACTCTGTTTCAACAAAAGGGAGAAGGTGCCATGGTAGGGGTCAGAAAAAGTGTTTCTAAACTACTGCCTATCTTTCTCACCATTCTACTTTGACTTTTCAATGAATAAAGAAAATAGATGAAAATATTTAAATGTTACAAGTAATTATTAATCACAGAGGGGATAATAAAGGTTATTTTGTAGAACTTTTGAAAACACAACATAGAAATCAACACTCAAAACAATAAATTTAGCTGGGAAGTGGTGGCATATGCCTCTAATCTCAGCACTTGGGAGCCAGAGGCAGGAAGATCTCTGAGAGTTCGAGGCTAGCCTGGTCTACAGTGAGTTCCAGAACCAAGACTACACAGAAAAACCCTGTCCCAAAACAAACAAACAAAAAACCCAATAAATTCTAGTAAAAATTATTTTGATGGGTCAGGCAGTGGTGGTACACACCTTTAATCCCAACACTCAGGAGGCAGAAGCAGGCGTATCTCTGTGAGTTCGAGGCCAGCTGGTCTACAGAGCAAGTTCCAGGACAGGCTCCAAAGCTACACAGAGGAACTCTGTCTCAAAAAAAAAATTATTTCGACAACATAGTACAACACTGATCATTTCATGTACCTTTCTCACACCTAATAAAATTTAAGTAGTTGCAAGGAGAAACAGAATTTCAACAAGGAAATAAACTGAATCGTTAAAATATACTGTCTCATATATATGTGTGTGTGCGGGTGTGTATGTATGTATATAGGTATATATAGATATAGTCTCATATACACATATATGTGTGCATGTATAAGTATGTATGTATGTGTATAATCCAAGTGTGAGTATATTTTTGTGTTTTATTTTTTGAGACAGGGTCTTACTATGCAGTTCTGGCTGTCCTGGAACTCACTATGTAGACAGGCTGGTCTGCAACTGAGAGATCTGCATGCCTCTGCATACGCCACCACTCCCAGGTCAGTTGTGAGTAGATAGTAAATGCTGTGGGGTAAAAATTAATACTGTCACTGTGGAAATCAATTTGTAGATTATTTGCACCCACCATGTTTATTGCTGCTTTATTCACTATAGCAAAAAACTTGGTATCAACCTAGTAGTGAAGACAACAGATGACTGGAACAAAAACTTGGTATATATAAAAGAATGGAATGCAACCTAGCTCTAAAGAAAAATGAAGTTAAAAAATTTACAGAAAGCACATGGGTCTCTCTGAGTTCAAGGTCAGCCAGAGGTCAGGTCAAGTATTCATAGCAAGTTCCAGGACAGCTAAAGCTATATAGAAACTTTATTTTGAAAAACAAATATCAGAACAGAAATCATGAAAATAAATTAATTTAAAAAGTACATTAAGTTCGCACACTCTCAGAAAGAAAAAAAAAACGTATGTTCTCTCATATGAAGAATGTAGCCAATCATACGTAAATAAATGTACATGAAGAAACAAAAACAAGAAAGGCTAAATATAAAAATGGACTGAATGCAGGTAATGGACATGAGTTAAGAAAGAGGCTATAAAGCTAATTGTTTTTCTAGTTCTAATTCTGTTGGGGGCTTTTTGGTTTTGGTGGTGGATAAGTACACAATTTAGCATGAAGCTCCACAGCTTCTGTTCCAAATGCCTATTCTGATTGTATAGAAGTTCACTTGGAGGGCTGGAGTGATAGCTCAGAGGTTAAGAGCATTGCCTGCTCTTCCAAAGGTCCCGAGTTCAATTCCCAGCAACCACATTGGTGGCTCACAACCATCTGTAATGGGGTCTGGTGCCCTCTTCTGGCCTTCAGGCATATACACAGACAGAATATTGCATATATAATAAATAAATAAATAAATATAAAAAAAAAGAAGTTCACTTGGATTTGGTCATTTTAGTTATTGATTTTTTTCACTTGCAAGATTTTTTAATGATGAAATATATAAAAATTTAAAAATAAAATGAAAGGAAAAATATTTGAACAAAATTCAGTTAAGACAAAATATAAATGAGAATATGAATTGCTAATATTAAAGATTATATATCAAATAAAGAGATTTTTTTTAAAAAGTGATACCACCTACTTTGCAGAGCTCAGATATTAAAATGTATGAACATTCAATATATCTAATAGTATATGAAATCAGTAAATTTTGATCAAATTCTTTCCTTTGAAATTTAACTCTCTGAAAAATATAAAATTCGGTTTTTTTAAATATAAAATTTGAAAACAGGTGGTGGTGGCGCAAGCCTTTAATCCCAGAACTCAGAAGGCAGAGGGAGGTGGATCTCTGTGAGTCTGAGGCCAACCTGATCTAAAAGAGCTAGTTCCAGGACAGCCAGAGCTAAACAGAGAAACCCCTGTCTTGAAAAATCAAAAAAAAAATTAAAAAAATATATAAAATTTGAGTACTACCTACTTGAAAAAAATCTATTTTAATGAATCTTGTAAAGAATCCAAAAGGGGCTGAGAGATATGGGTCCAGTGGTAGAGCATTTAACTAGTATGCAAAGACCCTGTGTTCTATCCCTAGAAATGGAAAAAGGTGACCATACAAAAGCAAATATATATATATTCTATTTCACGTAGATTTTATGTTTCCTACATAAAATTTCTCCAGTCAAGGCTAATAAATGATACACAAAATGACATATAAGCTACCTTCCAGTCAGGTATGGTAGTGTACAACTGCAATCCCAGTATTCTGGCAGCTAAGATTGGGGGATCACAAGTTTGAGAGCAACCTGGAGGGAATACACAGTGGGACCTTGTCTCAAAGCGAAAAAAAAGGGAAGAAAGAAACACAAATGAATATTGCATTCATTATAATATGAAAATGTGAAGATTACTAAAAGGAAGTACTGCCTTTATCTATATGTTCCCATTGTAGCTTCTCCTGTAGACCTAGGTTTTTTAATAGGTCTCCCATTAAAAACATGAAAGCTTAGGGGTCAGAGAAATGGTTCAACAGCTATGAGAACTTGCTGCTCTTGCAGAAAAATCTGTGTTCCGATCTCAGCACCATGTCAGGATTCTCACAACTGCCTGTAACTCCAGCTCCAGAGAATTCAATGCCCTCTACTAGCCCCCACATTCTCATGCACATACCTACACACATGCATACAATTAATAATGTTTTTAATGAAACCTTAGCAATAGCTAAAATAATGTAACTAGATCACTTTACTTATTAATATCTTTGCCAGAAAAGTGAAGTTCAACTTCACAAATGGAGAAAAAAAATCAAAATTAATAAAAATGATTCCTTCCTGAACTATATATACTCATGCCCAACTCTCACTGCTTTACCACAGAGATTCTGGGAAGGGAAGAAAATACAAAGCCTAGAAGGTGGATTACAAAATTAATAGCACCCTAAAAGCAAGAGAATCTGATCTTCCATATATTATTCCTTCTAAATCATATAAAATTTTATATGCCCTACACTACGTCCACTGTCACATCAAGTCATTCCTCACAATAATCCTAATATGGTGTGCACAGCAGCATTCCCACTTTCCGGGCGATGCAACTGAGGCTTGTAGCCTGAGAAATGTGCCCAGGGTTACAAGGTTATTAAGTGGCAGAGAGCCAAGAGTCTTGACTCTAGAACCTATACTATTTACCCACTACTATACTACTTATTACCATAGTATAGATGAAAGGGCACTGGGTTCCAAACTTAGCTTTATCCCTTGGGCAAATCACCTGACCTTACCTAGCAGTGTGTCATCAGTAAATGAGAGCAATGGTAGCTGCCCAACCTTCTCTACAGCATCTGAGTTAATGTATTTGCAAACGTGCTATAAAATGACACGACACTACATAAATGTAAGGTTTTGGTAAGGTGAATCCAAGTATCATATACTTTTTGTCTTTAAAAGGATTTACAGATCTAAAAACAAGTTTAGTAATAGTTAAAAATTGTAAATATTTTTATTTTTACTTTTTTATTTTTTTGATTTTTCGAGACAGGGTTTATGTGTATGTGTGTGGGTATGTGCAGGTGTCCATGGAGGCCCGAGGCATTAGTTTCCTGAAACTGGAGTTATCAGCAGTTGTAAACCACCCGATATGGGTGCTAGGAATTAAACTCTGGTCCTCTCTCTAACAAAAGCAGTTGTGCTCTTAATGGCTGAAGCATCTCTCTTGTCCCAAGTCAAATCATCTTTTAACATTCCCAAAGGCAAAACTTCTGATAAAAACAAAAACACTGAAACATTCAGAAAAGACGAAACTATGGAGACAGTTAATTGACCAGTTTGGTAGCACACTCTAGGCTACACAGTGAGTCCCTGTCTTGCAATAAATACACACATACAGTGACAAGTTGACATAGCATGGTGGCACATGCCTGTAATCTCAGCATTCAGAAGGCTAAGGTAGGAGGATCAGTATATTTGAGGGCAGCCTGGGCTTCACAATGAAATACTATCTCAAAAAACAACACACCAGAAACTGGCAAAATAGTTTAGTGGATAAGGCACTTGCTGCCAACCCAAGTTTGATTCCTAGGCATCCCTGTGGTAAATGTCTTCTGACCACCACACATATAATATGACTGACACACACACCTAAATAAATATCATCCAACTAAAAGAAAAAAAATCAGCTGGGAAGAATGACTAGGTGAAGCACAGGCTACTCTGGATATATGTTATTATATACTTGTCAAAATTTATACATTGTAGAACATCATTGAACCATGTAAACTATGGGCTTAGTCAGTAATAATGTATCTATGTTGCTTGAACAATTGTAACAAATTGTAACACATTGCTGCAACATCTAAATAAGGGGATGGGATATGTGTGAGCAGAAATAGGAGAACTCTACTTTCTGCTCAATTTTTCTGTAAGTTTATAAACCGCTTAAGTGTCTTGATATTTTTTATGATCAACTTTATGAAATAGGAATATGAGTAAACTTAAGAAATGCCTGTAATATTTAATAATGTATACCTAGTTTCTTAGATCAATGATGTATAACAGAACTTTACACAATGATGACAATATCTTGGAGCCAGGTGTAGTGGCTCACACCTGTAATTCCAGTACTAGTAAAATTGAGGCAAAAGGACAACTGCAAATTTGAGGCTACCATGGGCTACATAATGAGTTCCAGGTTAACATAGGATATACAGTAAAACTCTGGCTTTAAAAAACTAAGAAAACAGCCGGGTGGTGGTGGCGCACGCCTTTAATCCCAGCATTCAGGAGGGAGAGAAAGGTGGATCTCTGTGAGTTCAAGACCAGCCTGGTCTGCAAGAGCTAGTTCCAGGACAGGCTCCAAAGCTACAGTGAAACCTTGTTGGGGGGAAGAGAGGGAACCAAAAGAAAAAAAGTAATAAAACAAACAAAAAACCCGGAAACTGCACCATAGCCATATTAATTACTGAAATACTTTTACTGGAATACTTGAAATCTGGCTAGTATAACTGAAAAAGAGAAATTTAAAACTTTATTTAACTTTAACAAATTGTAGTTGGTCCCAGTGGTACAGACTGTAATCTCCACTACTCAATCCCTAGTATTAAAAAAATAAGATAGTAACATGGTTAGTGTCTATAATACCAGCAGTTTTAAGACAATTCCTTAAATGACACGTAGACATATACTGCAATGTTACCTTTAGAATAAGTCACCCCAAGAGCCCACTCAAAGGAATATAGTTATGAAACCATGTTATAATTAACTGAGCAGGTTAAGAGTGACTAGGCACTTGAGTCCAAGAGTTCAAGGCCACCCAGATGAACGTGGCAAGATTCTGTCTCTTTTTTAAAAGTGGGTGTAGTAATGCCACTTGTATAGTACTTGAGAGGTCAGCCACTGCCTCAGAAAAATCAGTGACTGCCGGGCGGTGGTGGCGCACGCCTTTAATCCCAGCACTTGGGAGGCAGAGGCAGGCGGATCTCTGTGAGTTCGAGACCAGCCTGGTCTACAAGAGCTAGTTCCAGGACAGGCTCCAAAGCCACAGAGAAACCCTGTCTTGAAAAACCAAAAAAAAAAAAAAAAAAAGAAAAAAGAAAAATCAGTGACTACGCAGATGATTTGAACCAGGAACCAACAGAGCCCATCTCCAGTTTTCTTCATTTCAGGTCCTATAATATAACCAAATGATAACAAGTCATGTTTTTCAATTCCTCCAGTATTTTAAAAACAACTGAATTTGTGTAATATTATTTCTGATTCCTGAAAAACAAAAGTATAGAGGGTAAGTTAGAAAAAAGGAGTTTTTCTCAGGTTACTAACCTAGAATCAATAAATTGAAGATCATAAGTGAGCAACTAAAAATTAATTTTACAGACACAAGATGTTCATCCAATTTTGAACTGAAAATTCAAAAATAATGTTAATTTCTATTCCATTTTATAGTCAGATAGAAAACAAAAGAAAAGAGGCAGGCGGATCTCTGTGAGTTCGAGACCAGCCTGGTCTACAAGAGCTAGTTCCAGGACAGGCTCCAAAACCACAGAGAAACCCTGTCTCGAAACCCCCCCCCCCCAAAAAAAGAAAAGAAAACAAAAGAAAGATTCCCAGAAAAGCATGAGCAAAGATATACAAAGTAAAAATAAGACAATAAACATATAAGACCATTCATATATCAGCTATTAACCAGCGTTCTGGATTCAGAGAGTCATTACCTCTTATCCTCATAGTTGAAAATACTAGTTGATTAAACCTTACTTCCTAATTCAATGACTTTTTGTCCTTATTCCAGTGGCATAAAAGGGAACTTATGTCCTCAATTGCAGTGGCTTTTTATCAGAGCTCTCCCCTGGGGAACCTATGAAATCAAACACTGAGATTGGCTCCCCACCCTCAGGGAATAAATGTCCAAAGTGACAGTGTTGAATCCCAAAAGAAATGTTGGGCCACAGCTTCTTTTCCAGTCCTTCAAGCAGCAGATCCTTTTTTTATGAGAGGCAGAATAGCATGAAAATACTTGAACTTAGAGAGAAAAGCACCAAAGGCCAGAGTGGTGGCTCACAGCTGTAATCTCAGCACTCAGGAAACCGAGGCAAGAGAAGAGGATTGTCTCAAGTCCAAGACAAGCCTGGGGTACATAGTCAATTGGGGTCAGCCTGCTACAGGGTGAGAATCCATTTTAACCAAAAAAGTGAGGGAGAAAAGGACATGCCCCCAAAAGCCAATTCTTGACATTGCTCAAATGTAAACCAGACCTTTGTTCTCCCTTTTGAAGTTCATGAATCGCATTAGAAAAATATTATTTCGTAACTTCATACAGGAGTGGTTTTTAAGATTAGTCAAATACATAATTAAGTAATATTAAATAGCCCTCAGTGGTCAAGCAGGGTGTCCAACAAGTTGAGCGGTTTCGGTATGTTCTCCTGCAAAGAAAAAGGATGGGATTTCCACCTTTCCAGTACCATACACCCCAGTTCTCAGTTCCTGGGGCCCGAAAGCCCTGTACCCTATTCGTTGTGCAATCGTTGTCAAAACTCCACCCACTGAGCTCCAGAACAAGTGGAATTCTCCCATTCTGAAAGAGATCTCGATTTTCCTGTATCCAGGGAGACACTGAAAACTCCTTGACACGAGTCAAGTAAGGCAAGGGGGAACAAACGGTCCAGCTCTTCTCCTAGATTAAGAAAAGACCAAAACCCAAGCCCAGGAGGCACTCAAGTTTCCACTTAGCAAATTAAAAAGAAAGAAAAGAAAGAGAGGGTAGTAGCAGGAATGAGGAGACTGCTACCAGACGATGATGCTCTTTCCCCAGCATCACCTTCTCATCCTCAGCCTCACACGCAAGGCAAGTCGGTGATGCCCAGAGACCAAGCCCCGGCTGTGGGTCTTGGGAGCCCCGCAGCGTCCCCTGCGTAGCCGCCCGCGCACTGGCGGGGGGAGGTAAAGTTGGGGGGGGAGGGGGGAAGGGGCGAAGCGCAGCCCCAGCTCCCGCGCTGTTATCTTACTGCGCAACAGCCTCAGCTCCGAGGCCGGGGAGCACCCCGCAGCGCGCCCTACGCACCTGCTGGTGGCCGAGAGGGCAATCCTGGACCCCGGGGAGCCTCCCCCACCCCACCCCACCGCCTCCATGGGCAGGGGAGTCCCAGCGCACAGTGACCACACGGGCTGAGAGAACACCTGACGCTCCGGGGCAGCACCGGCCGCACGTGGCTGTCATACCTGAAGCGCCCCAGCCTAGCACCCCTTCGCCCTCCTTGCCCCGGGTCTATCCTGCCCTCCCTCAATCCCCTACCGCCGAGTGCCCCCAAGTCCCAACTGTAGTCCTTTCCCACCCGATCCATTTTAGTCTCACACCCGCACCTGCTCCCAACTATCGTCACCCCTCTGAGGGAAAGGGGCCGGATGTTCGTCCCGCGGCTAAAGGTAAAGGGGGGTAAGTGAAGAGGTAAACCCCGAAAAAGCTAACCCAATCATTCCCGCGACCCAACCCCAACTAAGGCATCCCCTCCACTGACCTTCTGCCTGGGACTGCGTGGCCGCTCTTCCCGTTCGCCCTCAACAGCCTCCTCAGTACCGCCGTCTCTTCCCCGCGCTGCCTCCTCAACCGGAGTCGCCATGAGGTGACGGCAGCAGCCAAACAAGCGGCTGGACCAGGGGCACGGAACCTCGCAGGGGCTTCGGCCCCGCCCCCTTCACACCCCAGCCAATCGCATAGTGAGAGTTCTCCACGTGACCGGAGGAGGTTGGCTCCAGAGAGAAGGCAACTTGATGGGGGTGGGGAACGTCGAATTCTGGGCTGGGCTTCGGTTAGGGCCGAAGGGCAGACAGAGGCCGCTCGAGTCTGCGCGGACAGGAAAAGGGAGTAGACTACAAGATCCAGAAGGCTATGCGGCAACAGCGTTCAGCCAGGGATCTGGATAGGGGCGTCCTGGGGAAAAGTACCCGCTGCTCCGCGTGTACAGCCTACTGGGGCTTGTAGTTTTTGAGGGACAATGTCGCGGTACCGGAAGGTAGTCACTATTAACCTACAAGAAAAGTTTTAAAATACTCCAGAGTTTGAGAAAGAATAGAACCAGAGACATTTTTTTGTGTTTCTGCTTTTGTTGCTCTTCTTTAGAAATGATTTGTGAATAAAGGACTCTAACTTTGCTGTTTTCGAGGTGGGACGTGTAATCTCAGAATTTGAGACATTGGACACTTGCCCAAAGTACAGTTTTTCTACCAGAGTTCTCACCACGGGTTAACTGTCCAGAGTTCCTTTGGGCTGGAGGCCTGTTCACCTTGGCTGAACTGCTCTGACTTCCAGCACAGTTCTCCACACTGAGTCCAAGATTAATTCGTGTGGAATGTTTCTTGCTTTCTCCACCATACATTTTACTAGTTAAAAATGTCAGTGAACTTGGTTTACTGAAACCCTTATTTTCCTTGACATGATGGAGAAGGTCCTCCCACAGAAATAGTCCCTGTTCTTATCTGATAGAACCAGACCTTCAGTAGCCTAGCATCTAGAAGTCACAGACCATCGTGAAATCCAAATGCTTTAAAAAATAATTCTTTATAAAAATCTGTGCAAATATACTTTTCCTACAATTGAACACAAAACAATGATAGCAGGAGCCAAGATTTAATAACTTAGGAAACTTCAGTTTAGCAAATTCTTAGGGCAAAGCAGTGATGGATTTGTTATTGATGTTTGTTTAGGGGTTTCCATTGCTTTTTCTTTTTTTGTTTGTTTGTTTTATGGTACTTGTGATCAAACCAAGGGTCTCATGTATTCTGCACTAGCACTTAACCAACCTCTGAACAACAGTACAACTCAGTTCGATTGAGAAAATTCTTAATGTTAATTTTTTGGGGGGGGTTTCGAGACAGGGTTTCTCTAGCTTTGGAGCCTGTCCTGGAACTCCCTTTGTAGCCCAGGCTGGCCTCGAACTCCCAGAGATCCGCCTGCCTCTGCCTCCCGAGTGCTGGGATTAAAGGCCTGCGCCACCACCGCCCGGCTTAGTTATTATTTTTAATTTGGGGAAGTACCATTATTCAGATACCTTAGTCCACGTTTTAGATTTCGAAACAAAAGCATTGTTCAAGACACAGATGGTGAATGACAAGAACTGACAGCCAGACTCTATATACCATCTCTCATCTTCTACAAGGAAAACTGTCTGAGCAAGACTTAGAATAGATTAGTAGTACTCCATAGCTTTGAGTGACAAAATGCACTGTAGATAAGTTATAGTATAATAATTAAAATATAGTATAATAGAATAACCAGTAATCAATAACTATTAAATTACAAACATGTTTTGACTTAGGAAAAAAAGATCTCATTAATACAGAACAGCATTTTAATTTATTTATAACAGATGTCAGAAAAATACACAGCCTGGCATGGTGGTGCAAGCCTTTAGGACCAGCACTCAGGAAACAGAGGCAGGTGCATCTCTGTGAGTTCGAGACTAGTCTGGCCTACATAGTGAGTTCCAGGCCAGCCAGGACTGCATAGTTGGACCCTGTCTTGAGAAGCAAAAGAAATGGTTGAGCAGTGATTGGGCACGCCTTTGAGAGGCAAAGGCAGTCTCTGTGAGTTCAAGGTCAGCCTGGTTACAGAGCAAGTTCCAGGACAGCCAGAGCTATTACACAGAGCTATTACAAAACCTTGTCTTGAAAAACCAAATAAATAAATAAACAAACAAAAAATAAGCCTGACGTGGTGACACACAACTTTAATCCCAGCGAGCCAGGAGGAATAGGCAGATCTCTGTGAGTTCTAGGGCAGCCTGGTATACATAGTGAGCTTCAGAACAGACAGGACTACATAGAGAGACCCTGTCTCAAAAAACAAAAAACACAAACAGAAAAAAAAGAAAAGAAAGTTACTCCTCGATATGTTAATATTTTTTCCTGAGTGGTGAGATTTAATAATATTTTTATTTCTTATTTTAGGTATTGAGTGTGTCAACTAGGCATGATGACAAATGCCTGTAATCCCAGCATTTAGGAGGCAAAGGTAGAATCAGATTTAGGCTCATCCTTGGCTACCTAGTTACTTCCGGGCCAAGCATGGTGGTGCATTAAAGGCTAGCCTGGTCTAATGGATAGCTACATAGCAAATTCCAGGCCAACTAGGTCTACAACAGTGAGACCCCGTCTCAAACACATACATACATAGAGAGAGAGAGAGAGAGAGAGAGAGAGAGAGAGAGAGAGAACCACAAACACACACACACACACACACACACACACTGAACAAAGAATTACACTGTAGCCAGGCGGTGGTGGCGCACGCCTTTAATTCCAGCACTCGGGAGGCAGAGGCAGGCGGATCTCTGTGAGTTCGAGGCCAGCCTGGTCTACAAGAGCTAGTTCCAGGACAGGAACCAAAACCACAGAGAAACCCTGTCTCGAAAAATCAAAAAAAAAAAAAAAAAAGAATTATACTGTAGCAAAAATTATATTATAAAGTAACTTCTCGAGACCTGGCAAAAAAAAAAAAAGAGAATATACTGTAGCAGAAATAAATATGCAACCTTTAAAGCTTCAGGGAAATATAGCTTCTGTCAGGTTCACCTCCCACTTGACTTGATTTGTTGTTTGTTGGTTTTTTGTTTTTTGTTTTTTTTTTTTTTTTTTGAGTCAAGGTTTCTCTATGTTGCCCTAGCTGTCCTGTAACTTACTCTGTAGACTAAGCTGACCGCAAACTCACAGACATCCACCTGCTTCTGCCTTCTAAATGCTGGGATTAAAAGTGTTCGCCACCCAGCTCCTCCTTTTTTATTTTTGAGATTATGATTTTTTTATTTCATGTGCAGTGGTGTTTTGCAGATCCTTTGGAATTGGAGTAACAGACAGTTGTGATGTGGCATGTGGGTGTTGGGAATTGAACCCTGGTCCTCTGGAAGAGCGACCACTGCTCTGAACTGCTGAACCATCTGTCCATCCCATTGAGATTATAATTTAATTACATTTCTCTCTTGTCTTTCCTCCTTCCAAACCCTCCCATATATTCCTTGTCATTCACTCTCCTTCAAATTCATGGCCTCTGTTTTTTTCACTTATGTGGCTAAGGCTGGCTTTGGACTGCAAGCAAATCTAGTCTACTGACAGCTCAAATTACAGGCCTAAAATATTGCTTCAGGTCTTTATTTTTAAATCGTTTGTTTGTTTTGAGACAGGTTTTCTCTACGTAGCTCTGTCTTGGAACTCCCGTTGCAGACCACACAGGCCTCAAACTCACAGGGATCTGCCTACCTTTGCCTACTGAGTGCTAGTGAAATTAAAGGTGTGTGCCACCACACCCAGCTTTAAGGGGTACTCCTCCACCCACATTGTCTACATTGTTTTCACCTTCGCTAAACAGGAAGTATTTCTTTTTAAGCACCAAGTCTGTAAATTTGCTTGACAATAGGGCCAAGGCCACAGGAGCCAATGGCTCCTCGGAATTACAGGGTCTCTCTAGGCTTACTGAGGACTGCAGCTATGACCTTTATGTGGCTCCATTTTTTCTGAAGACTTTGTTTTGTTTTTCTTTGGGGGTCGGAGCTGGAGAGATGGCTCAGTAGTTAAGAGCGCTTGCTGCTCTTGTAGAGGACTGGTTAGGTTTCTAGAAACCACCCCACCCGACCCCTGCAGCTCACAGTTACCTGTGAGTGCAGCTCCAGGGCATTAGACACCCTCTTTTGACCTCCAAGGGTCATACTAACAAACAGACACAGACACACACACATAAAAAGTACACTTATCATTTGGCTTTGTCTTTTCTTTTTTTAAAGACAGGATTTCACTGTACAGTCCTGGTTGTCTGTCCTGGAACTAGATATGTAGATCAAGGTGGCCTCAAACTTGTAGAGATCAATTTGTCTCAGCCTCCCATGCGCTGGTGTTAAAGCCATGCACCACCCTACCTACCTCCTTTTGAACTTCTCATCAAATTGCATCAGGCTAGCTGTGTAGGCTGATATAGTTCTATTCTGTGGCTAATAAGAAACTGTGGGGGTTTTTTTCTTTCTTTTTTTTTTTTCACTTTTTATGTCTGACATGAGTGTTTGGGTAATGTGTATCTGCCTAGAGAAAAGGAGTAACTTGAATTTCCCTTCCAGGAAGCACCAGCCCCAGGCAGAGTGTCACAAGTGCTCCTGTTATGAATTCTGGACTTCCTGTGGTAGTGAGGGCAAGGATGGGCCATGGGATGCATGTGCCCTCAATGTCCACAAATGCCAAGCACAGAGAAAGTGCTCATACTTGCTGTGGAAAGAAGAGGGGGGTGTAACACAAGGGCCTGCTTGTTGGGGTTTCTGTCCTGCCCAGTTCCCACAGCCAGTAACCCCTAAAGAAATTACACAGAGGTCTACATAATTTATAAACTGATTGGCCTATTAGCTCAGGCTTCTTATTAACCCTTATATCTTATATTAACCCATTATTCTTACCTATGTTAGCCACATGGCTCAGTACCTTTTTCAGCGGGTCAGGTCACATCCTGCTTCTTTAGTGATCTGGGAAGGACTCGGGCAGGCAGAATGGGCTTCCTCCTTCCCAGAATACTCCTGACCCTTTGCCCTGCCTCTATTTCCTGTCTGGTTTTCTGCCTATACTTCCTGCCTGGCTCCCAGCCAATCAGCATTTATTTAAAATATCGAAAAACCAAAAAAATATATATATAATTGACAGAATATAGAATTGTCCCACACCAGGGGGGGATCCCTTGTACCCAGGTATGATGATTCATACTTTTAGTCCTAGCACTCTGGATGCAGAAGTAAGAGCATTGCTCTAAGATTGAGGGCAGTATGGTTTTCACAGTAAGACCCTGTCTCAAAAAATGAGGAGGAAGAGGAAGAGAGGGAGGGAGGAGGAACTGAAGAGATATAGCTCAGTTGGGAAAGTGCTTGCTGTGCAAACACACAAACACACAAGCACAAGGACCTGAGTTTGATCCCCAGCGTCCATATGAACAGCCAGGCTTCTCTATTCTCCATGTCCTGTTGTTGCAGAGGACTTGGGTTGGGTTGCCAGCTCACAACCATCCATAACTTCAGTTCCAGGAGATCTGATACTCTCTTTTGATCTTCAAGGACACCAGGCACTCATATAGTACACATACATACATGAGGGCAAAACACTCACACATGTAAATTAAATCTAAATAAATAAAGCCAGGCTTTACAGCACATCTGCAAACCCAGTGATAGGACAAAGAGACTGGCGAATCCTTGGAGCTTGCTGGCCAGACAGCCTAGTCTAGCCTTAGCCTTATCAGTGGACTCCCAGCTTCTAATGAGAGACCCTGACTCAAAATACAAGATGATGGTGCCTGAGGAGGAATGGCACCCCAAGGTTGCCTTCTGGTCTATAAACGCATATATACATGTATGTATACTTGTATACACCCTCACACATATGAAGGAGGGATGGAAGGGAGAGAGAGAGAGAGAGAGAGAGAGAGAGAGAGAGAGAGAGAGAAGATCAAGATCCCTTGGGTAAGTACAATTCACTGATATTGTGTTTTCTAAATCTGTTCATATGAAGGCCAGACATCAGTTCCCTAAGGATAACCTTTTCTTGTGACTTCTTGGATTCTTTCTGGCAGTGATGTATCTTAGGCAGTCATAGGTCTAGGATAGAGTTGGTAGCAGCACTGAATTTTCATTCAATTGAACATTCACTGAGCACCTCTCTGTCAGGAGCCGTGTCCCCCCAAAATTTACAGGAAGCACCTCCGTGAGGAGTTTTTGCAGAGAGCTCTACTTCTCAATTGTATTGAGAATAGTCTTATTGACCAAGCCTATCCCACACCCAAATTAACTGTTAATAGAGTTATCTGCTAGCGGAACCTGCCTCACATTCCAAACTATCTAGGCAACTAGGTGTGTCACCTTGTGACTGCCCGACCAAGGAATCGTGACCCGACCCATCGTAACCTCTCAGACCCTGTGGACCACGTGGCAAGATCCCGTGCCCCAGCCCCCCAAGCTATTCAGGGGCTATATAAGCTGTAACCATGACCCTAATAAACGGAGGCTTTGACAAAATAAGCTTAGCCTCCTGCCTCTCATCAGCCCTTGCCTTTCAGGTGGTGCCTCTCCGTGACCCTGGAATAACTGGCCAGCCAGGCGGGTTACAAACCCTAGACAGAGTAACCCGTCGAGGCGGCCTACACCTCTCATTAGTGGGCACTGGTTATGCCTTGATTGAGAATAAGGAGTCCTCACTCCAGGCATAATGGTGCCTATCTGTAATCTTAGCACTGGGGGTTGGAGGGAAGTAGAGTCAGGAGGATCAAGAGTTCAAGGTCATCTTTTTCTATATCTCAAGTTCAAGACCACCCTGACTTGTGAGAGATGTTTGCCTTTAAAACAAAACAAAACAACAGCATGATGGAATGACTGAACTGACTTCTAAAAGTTGTCCTCTGAATACCATGTGTGGCACATGCCCACCTGCACTTACACATACACGAATAAAATAACCATACTAAATACAACAATCCAAATTTTAACGAGAACAAGCAAAAAACCCAAATATAAACAGAATAAGAAGAGCCCAGGACAGCAAAGGGCAGACAAATACACAAAAAGCAATAACATAATTTGTAAAATGAAGGTATTGCAAAGAAACCTCTTGAGGATTCTTTCTTGTGGGGGGAGAGAGGTTTAATGAGCTATTTCAATGGTGTCTAAAGGTCTCAACGGGAGTTCAAGTAAGCACACTAGTTTCACTTAGCCACCTCAGGGTATTTTCAGAATAGAAAAATAATATTTTAAGGTAGCTGCGAATATTATTTCATAAAGTTCAAGTTCATGTTTGTTACGTATTTGTTAGGGTGCTAGGTAGTGAAATGAAGTGCTTCTCTTTTCATAGAACAAAGAACTTATTGTTTAACTTCATTACCTAATACCATATTTCTTGGCCAAGCCTGATTTCAGTCCCTATAGAAATTTGGCCAATTCCATCATTTACTATAGATGTCCACATCTCTAGCAGAAATATTTAGGAAAGTATCCTATTTGTCACCAAGATCATCCAAACATAGCGAAAGTAGGCTGTGGAATATACTACTAGATTGACAAACCTTAAGAGTGCCAAGTCTAGGAAGAAGATATTTTTAAAATCTTCTTGGGGGCTGGCAAGATGACTCACAGTAAAGGAGCTTGCCACCAAGCCTGGTAACTTGAGTTCGTTCACTGGGCCCTGTAGCACGAATAATAAAAACCCAGAAACAGATATTGAGGTTCAAATTGAAGATCAGAAAAGCAAAGCAGCCAAGCCACTAGAAAGATCTTACCTCTACCAAGACTCAGACAAAGAAAGGGGCAATCTTGCAATATATTCCAACCTTAGACACCATACTCCACTGAGTTCCTGTCTCTTCCCCTTTATATTCCTCTCTTCTGCCCAGCCATATCATTCCTGTTTCCACTTCCCTAGTATGGGGATTAAAGGCATGTGATCCCAAGTGCTGGGATCACCTTTGTGTGAGTTCTGTTTCTCTTGTAGGCAGATTCAATCTTGTGTGGCCCAGGGTGACCTTGAACACACAGAGATACACCCAGCTCTGTCACCTGAGTACTGGAATTAAAGGTGTGTGCCACCACTCTCTAGCTTGTATGGCTGACTAGTATGGCTACTTTGTCCTCTGATCTTCAAGCAAGCTTTTTTTTTATTAAAAGACAAATAATATACCACTATATTTCCCTTTTTTCTAAAATAAAAAGAAAGCTATAACTAATATAATAAAAACTATATACAATAAGTATAATAACTATATATAATATATAGGGAATAAACACATAAACAATATTTAGTCCATTTGAATTTGACAAATTCAGAGGAAATATTCCATTATCTATCCTATTTTAGTGAGCCTAAAATTGTCTACCTAATTTATTTTCTATCATAACTTGCTTTCTGCATCTAGTAAACAAGAAAATTATAGCTATCTAGTCTTCAACTCCCTCAGAGACCCAAGAAGGAAATAATATTAACTGAGTAAGCAAGAAGTGCAAGTAAGCAAATTTCAAAAATATGTGAGAATTGATAGAAACAGCTGGCTGCCTGGATAGTCACCCCAAGTTCCTCTACAACATTGGGGCATACATCTTCAGCCTACAGGCCTAGAATATTTGACAGATGATGTAAGAGGGTCATCTGTCTATTTGTTACTTTCATTGGTCAAATAAAGAAACTGCCTTGGCCTTTTGATAGGCCAGCCCTTAGGTGGGTGGAGTAGACAGAACAGAATGCTGGGAGGAAGAAAGCAGAGTCAGGCAGACGCCATGAAGCTCCAGCCCCAGATGGATGTAGGTTAGAATCTTCCCGGTAATCCATGACCCCATGGTGATACACAGATTACTAGATATGGGTTAAAACAAGATGTGAGAGTTAGCCAAGAAGAGGCTAGATATAATGGGCCAGGCAGTGTTTAAATGAATACAGTTTCTGTGTTATTATTTCCGGGGCTAAGCTAGCCATGTGGGAGCCAGGTGGGATGAAAAGCAGGCCTCCTCGCCTCATCACTACAGACAGACTTTTCTATGAAGCAGGGTTTTTGAAAGAGTGTCCTGCCTTGTCTTCATAAGGTTTGACATTCACTCTCTTTTGTGTCCTGCTCGTCCCATTAGGACAGCATACTGTCAGCAGTCAAGGCAAGGACATTTTCTTGCCCAAGGGCTTACTTTTTCCACAAAGAAAGTAAATTCCATGTGGAGTTTCTTTGATGTCCATTATCTTCTCTGAAGTAGATTGGTGATGCCAGGAGCAGACATGTCTCATTGGTATAAATAAAAGGGCCTATGTTATTAAAACATGTTAATGCCACATTTTGTTGACCTCTGAAGTGTTTGAAGATGATCGATCTAAAATATATCTTTGTTTGACCTTGAAAACATACTTAATGTGACTACAAGTTCAATTATAAAAAGTGATTAACTACTCACCTGCATTTACTTATTATCCTAAATAGTTAATATTAATAATTTGCAAGAACTATTAATTTGCATTACATTGTTAAAAGAGTTGTATAAATACAATACCTTGAACAAGAATAGAAATATATGTACAGTATTTTCTAACAAAATTAATCTCAAATTTGTATCAATATACAAAATTTACATAAAATATACAAAAATCCAATATAAAACATTTAAAACTGATAGTTGCTTTTTAAAAGTAGATTTACTAATCTACCTTTTTATCTTATCATATCTATATCTTCCCTTTTTCTTTTCAGAGTAGATTTAATAATCTATCCTTTTATCCTATCATGTCTATATCCCCCTTCTTTCTTTTTTTTTTTTTTTTTTTTTTTTTTTTTTTTTTAAATTTTTTTTTTTTTTTTTTAAATTTATTTATTATGTATACAATATTCTGTCTGTGTGTATGCCTGCAGGCCAGAAGAGGGCACCAGACCTCATTACAGATGGTTGTGAGCCACCATGTGGTTGCTGGGAATTGAACTCAGGACCTTTGGAAGAGCAGGCAGTGCTCTTAACCTCTGAGCCATCTCTCCAGCCCCCTCCCCCTTCTTTCTTTTCAAAACAAGAGCCTTGAATCTAATTTCCTTTGTTTAGCTAACCATTCCTTTGTTTAGCTAATCCTAACCATTGCCAATAACAACTTGTACTAACCCCTCTAAACAATGACAAATATCCATAACCCATTGAAAGACCAAAAATCACCCACCCCACCTCTTGGGAATGTGGGCATCATATTTTTAAATTTACATCCTGCTGTCTGGGGGCAACAGTATCTTTAGGGGATCCTGAAAAGAAACATTTGGATTAATTGTCAAGTCTTGGAAGAGGTGGCTGTATCGTTTATTGTCTGGTCTCTGTGTAATGGGAAAGTGCAGGGCTTGTCTTAAGTCCTGGCTAGAGTAGTCCGTTAGACTGGATCATCTCAGTTAGCCACCTCAAAATTGTTTTGAGCAGTTTGTAGTCCAAAACTGACCTTTAGATGGTGATTTTCAGTTTTAATGGTGTTATCATAGTCCTGGAGGAATTGTCTTTGTGGGGCCCCATCTGCCTTTGGAGATTTCAAATTTGCTGTTAGGCATGCTCATGGTTCACTGCAGAAAACTGATAGAGAACTTAAGCCCAAAGTCATATACAGGAAGATAGATGAAACCACTTTCTAGAATTAGTTAGTACTCTATATCACCAATAAATCATGACAAAAAGTTTAGAATATATGTATGTATGTATGTATGTATTAATCTTATAAAATTTATACTTTAAGGAAAGCTGTTAAAGAGTCAATATAAAACCAAAGGATTATGAGATTAATGGTAATAAAATAGTTCTTAAATATTTTTCTTCTGTCCCATAGTAGGTGACTCTTCTGACATGAGACAGAGATTTTGGATTTCACTTTAATAAGCATGCTTGACTTTAGAGAAGGAAAGGGCCACACTCCAATTCCAAAGCCAGCTTTCATTTTTAACTGGACTGGGACTACAGAAAGACCATTTGTATTATATGTCTGTAGAGAATATCAGAAACAAACATTTGGGAAGATTTACAAATTTTTATCCTGTTAAAAATGTTATATACCAACATGCTAGTTAACACTTTTTCTTGAGACTTTTTTTTTTCTGGATAATTTGTCCTTTTTCTTCATATGTCTTATTTGCCCAGTGATCTGTAGATTTCTTAACTGAATACCTTTATTCTCTGAAAAGACAAAAACAAAACACTTTCCCAACCATAATTTTGGGGAGATTCTCTTTTGACAAGTTATATCTTATAAAATGAAAAGCACTTATTAGTTTATTTTTGTTTTTTAGTTTTTCGAGATGGGGTTTCTCTGTAGCTTTGGAGCCTGTCCTGCCCAGGCTGGTCTCGAACTCACAGAGATCTGTTTCCATACCTCTAGCTTTCCTCCATTGTTTAATAGTCTTAGTCTCTTCTCTGAACCAGGTACTCTATTATAATTGTGGACCAGGCTCTAAAACAGCTTTAACGAACTCTATTCAGTCTTTAGGGATAATTCAATTACAAACTTACCACAAGTTTAACATTTGTTTCACAAAAGGTGAATGCGTGACATATGAGACTATTACTTCCTTGAATCTTCTTAAATCTAGTGTTGGCATAGGAGTCCATTCAGCTCTTACAGAGCCTCTAGAATTTGGCAATTCCTGTCAGGTTACTGAGTATATTAAGGTTGTTTGTTTGAAAACCTTAGGCTGTTCCTCTCTATTCTTATACTGCAATGCTGAAATTGGTTCTCCATTAAATTTCTCTGTGTGGATTTGAATATTTCTGTGATATGTTTTATTAGGTTTTTCTAAGGTCTGTATATTAGCACTCAAACTAACCAACCTTTTTAGTGATAAAAAAATTATAAAGCTGGCAATGTTTATAACTGACATGACATAAATTCCATCTAAATTAGTTACCCTCTCATTTAATTGTTCCATTTTCAAACTGTCCAGCATATCATCATACAGAGACCAAATTCCTCTACTCTAATGGCTTTTCCTATTGGGACCCACATGGTAGAGACCCAAATTCCTCTACTCTAATGGCTTTTCCCATTGGGACCCACATGGTAGAGGGCAAAAATCAACTCCATCAAACTCTGTGGCACAAGTACCTTCATAAACACACACACACACACAAAACATGTTGGTTGTTCTTTTACTCTTTTTTACTATTTGCTCTTAGTGGGACCCACCATCCAGCTCCCAAATAAATACACACAGAGGCTTATTCCTATTTATGAATGCCCAGCCTTAGCTTGACTGTTTCTTCCAAGTTTGTTTTTTAAAAAATTATTTATTATATATACAGGGTTCTGCCTGCATGTATGCATACAGTCCAGAAGAGAGCATCAGACCTCATTACAGATAGTTGTGAGCTACCATGCAATTGGTGGGAATTGAACTCAGGACCTCCGAAAGAACAGCCAGTGCTCTTAACAGCTGAGTCATCTCTCCAGCCCTCTTGCCAGCTTTTCTTAAATTATCCCATCTACCTTTTGCCTCTGGCCTTTTTCCTTTTCCTACTTCTGTAATCTCACTTTCACTCTTACTCTGTGACTGGCTGTGTGTCTGTGTGTCTGTGTGTCTGTATGTCTGTGTGTCTGTGTGTCTGTATGTCTGTGTGTCTGTATGTCTGTGCGACTGTGTGTCTGTGTGTCTGTGTGACTGTGTGTCTGTGTGTCTGTGTGTCTGTATGCTGTATGACTGTATAGCTGGTCCCTTCTTTTCTCACTCCTTGACCTCTCTTACTTCCTGATCCCTCTTTGTCTCTATTTATTCTCTCTGTCTGCCAGCCCCTCCTATCCTTTTCCCTGCCTTCTATTGGCCATTCAGCTCTTTATTAGACTAATCAGTTGTTTTAGATAGTCAAAGAATCACAGCTTCACAGAGTTAAATAAATGCAACATAAAAGAATGCAACACATCTTTGCATTTTTAAAACAAATGTAACACATCTTAAAATAATATTCTACAACAACCTGTAATAATAATAACCTATCACCTAGCCTGTAATCCTAGTACTCAGGAGACTTAGGCAGGATTGGCTTGAGTTCAAGATAAACCTGGATTATGTAAGGAAACTCTGTCTTGAAAAGGGGGAGGTGTTACATTTGTGTTTTGCCTGCATGTATGTCTGTTTGACTTACAATGTCATTATCAGTGCTGTAACAATAATTCTTACTAATACTGACTATTCAGTCCATATTCAAATCTATCTTATTGTCTCTATAGTATCTAGAGTGTTTATATAGAAAGTATATATGTGTATATTTTATGTACTTACATGTCAAGATTTATAACCATTTTTAATTTATTGAAGTGAAATTTATATAATATAAAATTAACCATTTTTAGGGAACAATTCAACGCCTTTAGTATATTCAGAATTTATGTCACTACCACCTCTGACTAGTCCCAAAACATTTCCATCATTCTAAAATAAAAATCCATTAAGCAGTTTCTTCCACTTCCCCTCCCCCAAGTCCCTGGCAACCACCAATCTGCATTCTGTCTCTATGGATTTACAGAGTCTGAATATTTCATAGAAATGGAATCATGCAATATGTGACCTTTTGTGTCTGGTTTCTTTCACTTAGAGTAATGTTTTCCAGATATACAGATATAACATTGTTGATACTGGAAAAGCAGTCAGCAGCAACTGTGACATTTTCTAATCTCTAATATTATTAAACCCAGCTCTCTCCATCTCTCTTTGCTTTCCCGATAAGATTTTCCCTCCTTCATTCATTGAAGCTAATTTTGGCTTATATTCATTAATGTGTTTCTGCTATCATTTCTCTCTCTCTCTCTCTTTTAACTATTTTTGCTCTGTCATGAAACTGATTTATTGCCATTTCCTATTATGACAGTATACTAAGTAAAAGGATTGTAGATACAGTAAGAAATAATCACATATAAGCTTATCGAAAAACCTAGCCAGTATTAACACTTTGCAATGTTACATTTTGTCCTTTGTACTCACCAGCAAATAGAACATATGCATGAACATGTATTTCTTTTTGCAGAATTTACCATTCTAATCATGTACAAATAGAACATCACAATGTTGCACCCCCTCCTCCATAAACGAAAATCTGAGCATCAAAAGACCCCTGGTTCCTGGGGGTGGGAAACCTGCAAGCATTTTCTTTCTCCTGATGAAAAACAGCCACCACCTGTGTTTGGGTTCCAGCAATCAAGTGCACACAATAGAGAGAGTCACTCAGCCATTTAAAAAGAATGAAAACATACTGTTTGCAGGAAAATGAATATAACTGAAAACTGTCATCTTAACTGAAATAAAACAGACCCAAACAGATATCTCGAGTTTTCTCCTATATGTGGATTCTAGATTTTATTTATGTATTTAACTTATTATGTAGCTCAGGCTGGTCTCAAACTTTCTTTTTTTTTCTGCTTAATGAAGAGGGTCTGAAACTTTCAAAGATCCACTTAGCTTCCTGAATGCTAAGACTACAGGTGTAAGCCAACATATTTGGCATATTACACACACACACACACACACCATGCTTGTATGTATTATGTGTGTGTCTACATAATCATTTATATATTTGTGACATGACATGAAAGTAGAAGCAGCACTCTCTGGGAAAAGTTAGAGAAATAATGGGAGAGGAAGGGAAAGAAAAAATAGAGGAATGAATATGATCAAAGTATAAAACAGTTGAATGAAAATATATTGCTCATAGTTTTTTTTATTTCATGTGCATTTGTGTTTTGCCTGCATGTATGCCTGTGTGAAGTTATTGGAGCCTCTGAAATTGCAGTTGCAGACATGAGTTGCCATGTGGGTGGTAGGAATTGAACCTGGGTCTTCTGTAAAAACAGTCAGTGCTCTTAATAGCTGAGTCATAGATTATAGTTACTTATTTATTTGTGGGTGGGGAGTACATGAGTGGGGGTCAGAAGAAAACTTTCAGCACCCGGTTTTCTCCCTCCAAAATGTGGGTGCCAGGGACTAGACTCAGGCCATCGTGTTTGGCACAAGCATCTTTACTCACTGAGCCATCTTGGCCTGTTTGGTTTTATTATCTTTTTGTAAAACATAATTTTAAAATTGGAATTATAAAATAATTATGCCATTCCCCACCATTTTCATTTTTTTTTTTTTTTTGGTTTTTCAAGACAGGGTTTCTCTGTGGAACTAGCTCTGTAGACCAGGCTGGTATCGAACTCACAGAGATCCGCCTGCCTCTGCCTCCCGAGTGCTGGGATTAAAGGCGTGTACCACCATCGCCCGGCTTCATTTTCTTTTAGACAAGGCCTTACTTTGAAGGTGAGGCTAATCTAGAACTCACTATATAGTCCAGACCAGCCTCAAAATCATGGCAAGCCTTCTGCATTAAGTCTCCCAAGTGCTGAGATTACAGGCGTGAACCACTATGCCTGGTTAAACATATCTTTATGAAACCTATGAGTATGTATAATGACTATATACCAATAGAAAAATAAAGAAAAACCTAAAGCAAAATTTTTTGAGCTGGAGCAAGCGTTAGCCTCTTGCTGTCAGTTTGGAAACACCACTGGTAGAATTATTCATTGAGCTGTGTTTTGAGTATACACTTAGCAATATCTAGATGCAAGCTGCAAGGCCTACAACAGGGATTAATTTCTTCAATATATAAGACTTTCCCTCCTAAATTTATTCTTTCTTTTCCTTTAAAGGTTTATTTAACTTTTTGTTTTATGTGCATTGGTGTGAAGGTGTCAGATCCCCTGAAACTAGATCTTCAGACAGTTGTGAGCTGCCATGTGGGTGCTGGGAATTGAACCCAGGTCCTCTAGAAGAGCAGTCAGTAGTGCTCTTGACCACTGAGCCATCTCTTCAGCCCCTCTTTTCTTTCTTTCCTTCTTTTTTTGAGACTAAGTCTCATGTAGCCCAGTTGTTGTTGTCTTGGGTTTTTTGGTTTTTTTTTTTTTGTTTTTGACAGGGTTTCCTGTATCCCAGGTGTCATGTAGCCCAGGCTGGCTTCAAGTTCACAATGCAGCTGTGATGGTTAATATTGATTATCAGCTTTACAAGATCTAGAACCATCCACGAGGGGTCTCTAGGCACACCTGAAAGGGACTCTCTTGATCAGCCTAATTAACACAGGAAGGTTCACCTTAAACGTGGAGAGCGCCTTCCAGCAGCAGCCCAGATATAACATGGTCGGAGGCAGAGAAAATGCTTTGTGTTTTTTTGCCTACTTGTCTTCTCATCATGCTGGCCAGTTCATCTGTCCTGTTGGCATTTTTACTGGTGAGCTCTTCCCTGTTCATGTCTTGCTGGCAAGATTGTCTATTCTGTTCCTGCTTCTCTCTGCTGCTGCTACCACCCTGGGCTGTCACTGGAACTCAGAAGTCTTCTTCAGCACCAGAGTGGAATTGCTACGATAGTCTCGGGTGTGTGAAGACAGCTCTTGTTGATCTACCCACAGCATATTATGTAAGACAATCCAATACCTACTCCCATTTTTATTTTTTTATTTATTTTGTGGGTATAGGTGTTTTGCCTGTGTGTGTATCTGTGCACCATGTGTCAGACCCCATGGGACTGTGATGTGGGATTTCATTGGTCAATAAAGAAACTGCCTTGGCCCATCTGATAGGGCAGAATTTAGATAGGCAGAGTAAACAGAACAGAATGCTGGGAGGAAGAGGAAGTGAGGCGGACGCCATGCCTCTCCTATCCAGGGCAGACATGATGAAGCAAGCCGCCAGGTCAGACATGCTGAATCTTTCCCGGTAAGACTGGTCCTACACAGATTACTAAATATGGGTTAGGCAACGAGGTGCTACACACATTAATAGAAATGGGCCAAGCAGTGTTTATATGAATACAGTTTGTGTGTTGTTATTTTGGGGCATAAGATAGCCAGGTGGCCAGGAGCTGTGTGGCAGGAATGCAGCCCGCAGCTCTTCTACAGAAGGACTGGAGTTATGGATGGTTAGGAGTCCCTATGTGGGTTCTGGGAATCAAATATAGAGTCTCTGGAAGAGCATCAAGTGCTCTTACTCACTGAACCATCCCTCTGACCCCATCCCCAGTATATACTCATTCTATCAGATCTATTGTTCTAGAGCAGTGTTTCTTAACCTATGGGTTGTGACCCCTTTGGCAAACCTCTGTCTCCAAAAATATTTACATTATAACTCATAACAATAGCAAAATTACAGTTTTGAAGCAGCAACGAAAATAATTTTATGGTTAGAGGTCACCACAGCATGAGGAACTGTATTAAAGGGTCGCAGGATTAGGAAGGTTGAGAAACCACTGCTCTAGAGAAACCCTCACTAATGCAGTAACCAAGGATGACTTTGGGCTTCTGAGCCTCCTGGTTTCACCTCCTGAGTGCTGAGATTACAGGAAAACACCACCATACCCTGGGTTTTATGCATGGTAAGAGAAACTCTTCCAGCTAAGTCCTCTTCCCTGCCCCCATACACACACACACACACACACACATACACACACACAACACACACACATACACACACACACAGCTGTAAAGCACAAGAAAGTAACCAGGTACAATGTATACCTGTAACCCCAGTACTTAGAACAGGACTTCAAGGCCAGGCTTGACTACATAGTAAGCTAGAGGCCAGCCTGGGCTAAGTGGGTCTCTGTGTCCCAACCTACACTACACACAAAAACAAAGAAAAAAAAAGAAAAGAAAGAGGAGGGGGAAATTGAACACAATCAATGAGTAAAATGACTTTTTTTTTTTTTTAAAGGACAAGTCTGGAACTGGGGAGATGACTCACCCTAAATGCTGGGTTCAGATCACCTGCACCATGTAACAACTAGGCACAGAGGTGCTCATCTGTAACCTCAACACTTGGGCAGGGGTGGGAGATGGGATAGGCCCATCCCCATAGCTCATTGGCCAGTCAACCAGCCTAGACGAATTGGTGAGTTCCATGTTCAAGGAGATACTCTGCCTCAAGACATAAGGTGAGACTGGTACCTGGCTTTCACCGCAGCACTCAGGAGGTAGGGGCAGGTGACTCACTTGTGTGTCATGCAGTCTTCACCATAAGATGGAGAGGGACTGAGGGAGACACCTGACATTGACCTCTGGCCTCCAAATGCACATGCACACACCAAAGGGCAACTCGAAACTTACACAAATTATAAAGAAGCTGGAGGGGCTGGAGAGATGGCTCAGTGGTTAAGGGTACTGATTGCTCTTCCAGAGGACCTGGGTTCAATTCCTGGCACCCACATGATGTCTCAAGACTATAACTTCAGTCCCAGGGAACCCAAAGCCCTCTTCTAGCCTCCTATAGGCCTGGTGCATAGACATACATGCATGCAGGTAAAATACCTGTACGTAGAAAATAGAAATAAAGGGGGAAATTTAAGTAAAAATATGAGGAAGTGAGGACTATAGAAATTAGGATAGTCTTTGCTGAGAGACAGGAAGCAATGTGGGGACAGCTGCGCAGAGGATTCTGGGGGAGATTAGGAACATTCTATTTCTTTTATGCAGGGAGTATTGTGTATGCTCATGCAAAGGTTAGAGGTGTCTTCCTCCATTTCTGCTTCATTTTTTAATTTATTTTTCCTTATTGAATACTGCTTTAGGGCAGATGTGTTGTGGTACACACACCTATTTTACTGTGTGTTGTTGGTATGTGTGTTCACATGTGGGCATATGCATGCCATGGCACACATGGAGGTCAGAGAACAACTTGCAGTTCTCGCTTCCCACCATGTGGGTCCCGAGGATTAACTAGGTCATTAGGCTTGGCAGCAAGTTCCCTAAGCCTGCTAAGCCACTTGAACAACCCCTTTTATTTTTATTAGTTGTGTGTTTAAGTGTGTTCATGTGTCTGTATGATATGTTGTATGTGTGAGTGTGGCCATGTGTGTGCCACAGCAAATATGTGCAGGTAAAGGACAATTTATGGGAATCAGTTCCCTCTTTGCACCATGGGGTTCAGGGATTGAACTCAGGTCATTAGGCTTGTTCAGCAAGTGTGTTTACCCACTGGGCAATATATAGTGTGTGGGGGTGGTGGTTACGGCTATGCCTGGCTGGGGATTTGAACTCAGGTCCACTTGCTTTAACAGCAACAACAAAGATGCTACCCACTGAGGCATTTTCCCAACCCTCTTTCCTTTACCTTTTATTTTTTTCATTTATTTTATATACTAACCACAGTTTTCCCTCCCTCTTCTCCTCCTGTTCCTTCCCCTCACCTCCTTTCTATCCACCCCCATCCACTCCTCAATCTCCATTCAGAAAGGGGCAGGCCTCCTCCCATGGTGAGTCAGCACATCAAGTTGAGGCAGGACTAAGTTATTTCCCCTGTATCCAGGTTGGGAGATGGCCCAGCTCATCGCAGGTGGGGTCATCTCTGGGCTGATGATCCTGTGTTTTATCAGAAAACAGACCAGGGGAACAAGCCAGTAAGCAGCACTCCTCCATGGCCTCTGCATCATCTCCTATCTCCAGGTTCCTGCTCTTTGTGAGTTCCTCATTGTTTTTGGTGATGGATGATTATATGGGACTATGAGTGAATAAACCCTTTCCTCCCCAAGTTGCTTTTAGTCATGGTGTTTCATCACAGCAATAGTAACCCTAACTATGACAACTTCTTTGCTTTCTGCTTTACTATCCTGCCCTGAGTTCCTATCTCAGCTGCCCTCAATGATGGACTGTGACCCTGTAAACTGTAAACCAAATAAACCCTTTCCTCCTCCAAGTTGCTTTTGATCAGGGTATTTATCACAGCAACAGAAAATCAAATTAAGATAAGGCAGATGAAGTCTCGTGTAGCCCAGGCTAGTTTGGAAATATGATGTGGGATTCCCCTGTGTATGCTGTGAATATTATTTGTTAATAAAGAAACTGTCTTAGGCCTGAGATAGGGTAGAGTAGACTTAGGTGGCGAGAACTAAACTGAATGCTGGAAGAAAGGAGGCGGAGTCAGGGAGAAGCCATGTAGTCCCACCAGAGACAAACATGCTGGAACCTTGCAAGTAGGCCACAAGCCTCATGGTACAATATAAAATAATAGAAAGGGGTTAAATTAAGAAGTAAAAGCTAGCCAATAAGAAGTTAGAGCTAATAGGTCAAGCGGTGATTTAATTAATACAGTTTCTGTATGGTTATTTTGGGAGTCTGGGTGGCCAGGAAATGAACAAGCGGCCTTCTACTACAGAACTTACTATGCAGCCAGGAATGACCTTGAACTTTGGATTTTCCTGCTCCTGCTTCCCAAGTATCAAATTTACAGGCATGTTCTGTCACAACCTATATGTGTGTGTGTGTGTGTGTGTGTGTGCTGAAGATGGAATCCAGGATTTCCTGGATATTAAGCAAACATTCTAAAACCAGTCTACATCCCTAGTCCAACATTCTAGTCTTTGATCTTTATTGTGACAGCATGAGTGTTTGCTTTTTTGAGAGTTAATGTTGGACTGAGGATATAGCTTAGAAGTAGAGCATTTACCAAGCATGGGCAAGGCTGTGACTGGTCTCTAGCACTAGAAAATATATGAAACAGTATTGAGCTAGTTTATACAATTTTCTTTATTACATCTTATTTTTATGTGTGTATGTGTGTGTGTGTATCTGTTTGCACGTACACCATGTACACGTAGTGCTGACAGATGTGAGAAGGCATCAGATCCCCTGGAACTGAAATTACAGGTGGTTTTGAGCTGCTTGATGTGGGTGGGTCCTCTTCAAGACGAGCAGTTGCTCTTAACCACCAAACTATCTGAGCTATCCCTTCAGACCCAGATTGTCTACTTTTCAAAGAAGCATTTGAACAAAATCCATCTGCTTGCTCCACACATCATTCCTCACATTCCTATGTAAAAGCCACTATTTTTATTTTTTTTAATTTTCCATTTTTATGTGTATAGGGTTTTTGTTTGTTTTTTATTTTTAATAATTTGGCTTTGGATGTGCAATAGTCCAACTTTCTAAGATTTATTTATTTATAATTTATACAACATTCTGCTTCCATGTATGCCTGCAAACCAGAAGAGGGCACCAGATCTTATTACAGATGGCTGTGAGCCACCATGTGGTTGCCGGGAATTGAACTCAGGACCTCTGAAAGAGCAGCCAGTGCTCTTAACCTCTAAGCCATCTCTCCAGCCCTTTGTTTTTCAAGACAGGGTTTCTTTGTATAAGACAGGGTTTCTTTGTATAACAGCCCTAGCTGTCCTGGACCTCACTTTGTGAACCAAGCTTGGCCTCGAACTCACAGAGTTCTGACTCCTTCTGCCTCCCTCTGCCTCCCAAGTGCTGGAATTAAATGTGTACACTACCACAACTGGTGTGTATAGGTATTTTGCCTGCATGTATGTCTCTGTACCACATTTGTATTTCTACTTGCCACTATATCATATGAAGAGGCTTGTTTATAGTTTGTGTTTGGAGAAAGGATTTCATGTAGTCAAAGCTGGCCTCAAACTCAACTATGTAGTGGAGGATGACCATGAACATCTAATTTTCCTGCCTCTACCTTCCCAGTGCTGAAATTACAGGTGTCTACCACCGTGCCTTGCAAGATACAATGATCTTCCTTGTTTCTTTCCTACAGTCCATCCTTTTTTTTTGTCTTATGCACTGTACTTTGGGCTTTATGCATACTAGATAAGCACTCTACTACCGAACTACACACACTCAGAGAGAGAAAGAGAGAGAGAGAGAGAGAGAGAGAGAGAGAGAGAGAGAGAGAGAGAACTTTTGTTTGTTTTGATAGTGTCTTGATATGTAGTCTAGGTTAGGCTTGGAATCCATATCAACATAGAGCAGGAGGCTAAGGAACTGAGCCGGCACCAGGCTGCATACCATCACCCCCTGGATAATGAGAGGTTGATGGCAACCTTGAATACCTCTTCATCTTTTAGAAGCAGTGGCCTCCTGACCTTCTCAGCTTCCAGTGGATTCTCACTGATGTCTTCCACAAATGTATCAGAGCCTGATTCCAGTTTTCCAATATTGTCTCCCACCAAGACCTCTTCGACACAGGGAATGTTACTTGTACTAGGCATGCCTTTCTCTGGGACTCAGGCTATGTCCACTTGTAAGGGTTAGATGTTCAACCCCAGTGATCAGACATTAAAATCTCAAAATTCACTTGTCAGCCCATCAGACTGGCAGAAAGCCACCTTACCTAAGCACCCATAACAGCTCCACAGAATATAGAGAACTCCAGGGTCCAAGGAGAGACACCCACAGTCAAAAAGGAACACTTGTGCCAGTATGACAACTGTAGAGAAGCTGATACCAAGGCATTCCAACCTTCTGACACCCCAACTCCATTCTACCACAAATGCTTTTGGCAAGACTGTACAGAAACTTTCCCCCATCTGACATTTGAGCAACATATGTGGTCACATATTGGATGTCAACCACATAGATGTCATGAGTGTAGCCTACATTTCATGGGATTGTATTCCTATTTTCTGTAATATCAAAAGACACAGCAGCAGGTGCCAGGATCTCTACAGTCTCAGGCCATCAGTGGACAGACGGATGGTTCTCCTCCTCCTGGTCAAGAGCACTGGGTCACTCTTTTTTACTAACCAAAGATCTTGCTGCCCCAGAAGCAGCTCATCTCTTTGGTAAAAGAAGGGGTTAGAGTTAAATGGACACAGGAAAATTAGGAAGGCATGATAAAGCCCAAACGAAGCTCTAGACTCCATCAGGGATTCCCCATAGGTGCTATCTCCAGTGTTTTGCCTCTCAGGGACCAGTCAATCTGATATTCAGCTAGCTGAGAAGAGAGAGAACAGAGATAGACAGCTTTCTTCAAAAGCTCTTACCTGGTATCATTCCCAGATTCAAATCATGCTCCATAAAAATCCATATTATTGACCTGAGTTTCCGCATTTCCCATTGCTAGGTTATGTACAAAATTGGGAAATTATTAATAATGGCAATATGATCTTAGAAAAGGACTTTGAGTACCTTGTTTTATCTTTTATTCTGGAAGAATAAGAAAAACAATACTGAACTGTTTAGGACATCTGTGCCATCAGAGTGTCCCTGGCATCGACTGTGCACATGTCCAGAGTTTGTCTCTTCCCACCAGATTCCCTCCTTACCACACGACAGAGGATCTGGCATCCCATGTAGCCACAGCAAGCAAGCCTTGTCCTAATACTCACAGGTAAAAACTTGATTAGTGACAAATGCCAGCCAGAGAGCCAGGCTGAGGACGTCTGCTTTCTCTCCTCCTCATGAAGTATTGCATAGCACCATTTTCCCTCTACACACAGCCTGTGAAGAGACCTCTCAGGAGGCTGGTGAACATGCCTGCCCCTTCAAGGAAACTCATAAGGCAGTGGTCAGCAGGGAACTGTGTCACCTTGAACTTCCCTGAACCAATTGCATCTTCTTATTCCTGTACCTCGGCTTTTAAACCTCCCAAACAAGATATCAGTGTTTATTTACTTGTTTATTGCATTGTAGTGCATGTGTACATGCATAGGCGTAGACACACATGCTATGGTGTGCATGTGGGGTCAGAGGATGCCTTGCTGGAGTTGTTCCTCGCCCTCTGCCAAGTGGGTGCCAAGGATTAAGCTCTGTATGTGTGCATGGGAGAATGCAGGGCTTGTGCAGCCAGAAGATGTCTGACCACACAGAGCTAGAATTACAGGTGGTTGTGAGGTGTCAGACATGGTTGCTGGGGACTGAACTCTGCAAGAGCAGCAAGACTATCTCCAGCCCTAAGTGTGTGTGTGTGTGTGAGGGGGGGGGAGGAAAAGGGAGAGAGAGAGGTATAGTATGTTTGAATGTACATTATGATTTGAATGAGGATATCAGGTGTTTTGTTATTGCCATCTATCTTATTCCTTTGAGACAGATCTTTCTAAATGTGGAGTTAATAGTGCTTTTGGCTTGGTTGGCAGCCAGCAACCCAAATGATTCTTCCTGTCTCTGCCACCCTACAGTGCTGTGACTACAGGTATACAAGAGACTGTACCAGGCTTGTTACATGGTTGCTGGGATGCAAATTTGGGTCCTCATGCTTGCACCGCAAATTCTCCTAACCCCAGAGTATCTCTCTAGCTCCTAGGCTCTCTTTTTCTTTTCTTATTTTAACTCTTATATTAGATTTTGGTTTCAGTTTGGTGGGAGTTTCATATGTTCTGAGCATACTTGTCTCACCATAGGCTCTGTTTTCTAGGTGGCTTGGGAAATAGGAGAGAGGAAGACATTAGACTAGGGATGACAAGAACAAATTCTGCTGTAATTTCTCTCCCCACTTGGCTCTGGTACTTGAACCACCTAGGTCTAGGGCACAGATTTTCTTTATTTAGTTGTACATGTGTGTGTGAGTGTGTGTGTGTGGGAATTATCTGGAAGTTGCATCGATCCTCCTGCCTAAACCCTGCTTGTGGGATTATGGATATCCACAAAGATCAGCATAAATATTTTTAATTACACTTAAATTATTCTGTTCATGTGTAGATACTGAGACATTTGTGTACCCTAGCACACATATAGAGGTCAGAGGACAAGACAACTTGGAAAGTCAATTTTCTTCTTCCGCCATATGCATCTTAGGGATTGAATTCAGATCTTCAGACTTCCCAGCGAACATCTCTACCCACTAAACCAATTTATCAGCCCCCAGCATTTCTTTCTTTTCTTTTTGAGACAAGGTCTCCCTGTACCTGGAACTATGTAGACCAGGCTGGCCTCGAACTCACAGAGATCTGCCTGCCTCTGCCTCTGCCTCTTGAGACCAGACTGGCCTTGAATTTGTGACATTCCTTCTGCACCTGTCTCCAGGGTGCTGGTATTACAGGCCTGAGCCACTATACCTGGCTGAACCTTTTCCCTTCTTTTTCCTTGTACTAGGTATTAAACACAGGACCTTGCTCATGGTGGGCAGGCAAGGACTCTACCACTGAGCTATATTCCTAGCAATTGCAGATATTTCTGAAAATATAGATAAAATGAAGTTTATAAAAGGCATGACTGCTGTTAACATCTTGGTCAGGGTGTCCAAGGCTTGCTTGCTTTTCTTTAACCGTGCTGGGAAACTAAGGTTCTAGTGGTTTTGTTGTTTAATTTTATGTGTACACAAGATATCCTGACCTCCACACTTGTTCACCCATATATACACACAGATTTTTCAAAAGTATTTCATTTTTTGTGTATGTTCTCGAGTGTGTTCAAGAACCCATAGAGATCAGAAGAGGGCCTGAACAGGCACTGGATCTCCTGGAGTTGGAGTTATAGATGATTGTGAGCTACCATGTGGGTGCTGGGAACAGAACCCAAGTCCTTTGCAAGAGCAGAGGGTGCTCTTAACCAGTCCTATGAATATGAATGAATGTGGCTCTTAACCAGTCCTATGAATATGAATGAATGTAAATGTGAAGCAAACTTCCTGCTTTAGCTTCCCTCGAGACAAGGTTTCTCTGTGGTTTTTGGTTCCTGTCCTGGAACTAGCTCTTGTAGACCAGGCTGGTCTCGAACTCACAGAGATTTGCCTGCCTCTGCCTCCTGAGTGCTGGGATTAAAGGTGTGTGAAACCACCACCTCCCGGCTGCCTAGAGTTTTCTTTGGGGGCTGGAGATTAAACCCAGGGCTTTCTGAATGTCTAGCACGAATCTGGCCATTGAGCTACATTCCCAGTCCTGCCATTTTAAACACTCAATAAAACTGTTTATCTCCAGTCACTACCAGGGTGGCACTTGGGAGGCAGAGGCAAGGCAGATCTGAGTTTGATCTACATAGTGAGTTCCAGGGCAGCCAGGTCTACATAGAGACCTTGTCTTAAAAAGATCACACCCTAATTATTTTCCAGAGAGACTCTGTATTGGGCCTTTTGTTGGTAGGCCAGCACAGCCTACCATCTGTAGTTTTAGCAGGAAAGACAATGACTCAGCTCTTCATTTACATAATCACGGCACAATACAGGCTTCCTTTAACATATGATTTGGACTTTTGGTCTGCTCTTTGTGTTTGTTTAGTATGTTATTTATTTATTTGGTCTTTTGGAATTTATATGTTTTGATTTTTTGTTTTTGTTTTGAAAGAGGGAAAGAATATGAATATGGATTGATAAGGAGGTGAGGAGGATCTGGGAGGAGTTGAGGAAGGAAAACACTATCAAAACATACTATCTGGAAAAAATTAAGCTAATAAATAAAAAATTTTAAAAAAACATGATTTGGAAGAATGAAACTTCGGACGTTTGGCTGGGAACAGCACTGTAAGCCTCTTGTAGTCAGTAGCCTTCACCCTCAGTGGACCTGGAGGAGCAGCTACCTGGCAATTGTTTCCAGAGTTCTTTGAATCGTCCCAAGCCCTCAGGTCCTATAGATCATTTGAGTTTGGCCAAAGGTTTCTGGGACAGGAGACAAGTTTGAGCTGGAGATGTTTTATGTAGTGGCAGACACTGTTTTCCTTGTTTTAGGCAACTATTAACTTTTCATCTTGATTTCCTAATTCTGTGTAATACAGGCCTTTTTTCTAAACATGTACTATATAATTTCTAAAAGAGCCATACTCTTTTTTTTGTCTGTTTTTTTGAGAAAGAGTTTCTCTGTGTAGCATCTCTGGCTGTCCTGGAACTCGTTTTGTAGACCAGGCTGGCCTTGAACTCCCTAAGATCCACCTGCCTCTGCCTCCAAGTGCTGGGATTAAAGGCGAGCACCACCACCACCAACCAGGTCAAGATGTACCCTTTTAAGACCATAACACAGCAGGCAGAAATAGGTCTCATCTATTTAGCAAGTTCTACCAGGGCTACATAGTCAGACCCTGTGTCAAAAAGAAAAAAAAAAGTGGTACTAGGAATTCAACTCAGGGAAAACTCGACTCCTTTTAAAATTTTATTTTTAGGGGCTGGAGAGATGGTGCAGTGGTTAAGAACAATTGTTCTTGCAGAGGATGAGTTCAATTACTGGCACCTGCATCAGGCAGGTCACAACTGGCTGTGACTCTAGCTCCAGGGGACCTGGCGCCCTCTTTGGGGCTCTGCAGACACTGCACTTATATACACAAAACTGCATAGAGACAAACATATAAAAATAAAAATCTTTTAAAAGGCCGGGCGGTGGTGGCGCACACCTTTAATCCCAGCACTCGGGAGGCAGAGGCAGGCAAATCTCTGTGAGTTCGAGACCAGCCTGGTCTACAGAGCTAGTTCCAGGACAGGCTCCAAAACCACAGAGAAACCCTGCCTCGTAAAACCAAAAAAAAAAAAAAAAAAAAAAAAAAAAAAAAAAAAAATCTTTTAAAAGATTATGGACTGCTTCATGAATTTGTGTGTTACCTTTGTGCAGGGGCCAAAGTTTATGTGTTGCTAAAGCAAACATTCTTAATTTTAGACAGTCTGGCTAAGTTGTCTTTGTGAATTTTGAACTCCCTATGTAGCCCAGGCTGCCTTTAAACTTGTGACCCTCTTGCCTATCCTCCCAAGTTGCTGGGATTGCAGGTGTATACTACCTGGCAGCATACTGAATGCTTTTTTTCACAGTAGCTATTTCACTTAGACTTCACTAACTACATTGCTTAATTTTGCCTGTGTTAGAAGTTTGTATATGTGATGTCATTCTCTTTTCAAGTCCTACTTAAGTGTGTGTGTGTGTTGAGAAAGGGTCAATGAAATTCTGTCTTGGAACTCACTTGTAGACTAGGTTGGCCTTGAACTCGTACAGATGCGCCACCACTACAAGCACAATTTTTTCAAAATAGAGCTTTAGAGGTGCATGCATGAAGTCCCAGCACTTGGGAGGTATATGCAGGAGGATGACAAGTTCAAAGACAACATGGGTCACATAGAGTTTTTGAGGCCAGACTGGGCTATATGAGACTGTCTTTAAAAAAATCAAATCAGACAATATTGTGTGTGTGTTTAGACATTATATTTGTGAGACTCTTGAGTTCATTTCCATCACTGTGTGCTGCTGTTTGCTCATACTTTTAGCATCCCATTGTAGAATCACAGTGTAATTATGATTCCATTCTACTGGTGATTGACTTTGGGTTTGGGTGCAGACTGAGGTCATTAGAACACCACTATTGTGAACATGGTTACACATACCATTTAGTGTACTCGCCACAGGAGCGATTTGTCTTTAACTTTACTAAGTAGTTATTTTCTTAGGTGATTATAGTGTTTTATACTCCCTGAGAGAGGAACTATTAGTCAGCTTTCCACTTAAAGACTTCCACTATTGGCTTTCCCAAAGAGAAATTCCCCAATCTCTATTATATTATCAGCAGCACAATATGAAACACTGTCATTCCACGTAACTGAATAACTTTAGAAAATGACCTACAGAGAAACCCTGTCTCGAAAAACCAAAAAAAAAAAAAAAAAAAGAAAATGACCTACATTCTCTGTGTGTTTCGTGTTGTGGTGTGCTTGTGGAGGACAGATGACAACTTGTGAAGTCTGTTCTCTGCTTTCACTATGTGGGTCCTGATAACTGCACACAGGTTGTCAGACTTGGTGGCAGGTGCCTTTATCTTCTGAGCCATCTTATTGGTCTAGTTGAGTAACTTTTCTATTTTTAGACTTATATTTTTGACCATATCACTTAAAATATTTGCATACAATGGTATGGATGAGTCAGCACTGTACGAATCAGCGTTCTGGGATAGGACTAGTGGCGACTTTCCAGTTCATTTTATAACTGAAGTGGTGCTTGGTCTAAGAGGTGGAAAAGCTACATTAAATGTTTGGTACATTTTACTTTTTCATTTATATTACCTTATTGGCACTTGGAGACATTCAACAATTTTACTTTTTACTTCCCCAACTACCATTTTTTTTTTTTTGTTGTGTGTGTGTAGGGAAGAAGGAGGTGTACATTCATGTCGAGTCTAGAATTCAACCTCAGGTGTCATTCCCCAGGCGACATTCACTTTGTTATTTGAGACAGGTTCTCTCATGTACTTGAAGCTGGCAATGAGGCTAGGCTGTTGGCCAGTGAGCCCCAGAGATCCTCCTGCCTTCACTTCCACTGCACTGGGGTGTCCAGGCCTTTTTTTTTTTTTTTTTTTTTTTTTTTTTTGAGACAGAGCCTTATTATGAAACCCTAACTGGTCTGGATCTCACTATGTAGACCATGCTGACCTTCATGCTGACCTTGAACTCCTAGAGATTTGCCTGCCTCTGCCTCCTGAGTGCTAGAATTAAAGGCGTGCGCCACCATACCCAGTTTATGCCAGGCTTTTTTATGTGGGCTCTGGGTTTTAAGTCCAGGTTCTTATGTTTGCAACTCAACTATTTCCTTGTACAAAGTCTTCTTTTATTTAATTGATATTTTTTAAATTTGATTTTTTTCTTTTTTTTCTTTTTTCTTTTTTTATTTTTTAAAAATATTTATTTATTTATTATGTATACAATATTCTGTCTGTGTGTATGCCTGCAGGCCAGAAGAGGGCACCAGACCTCATTACAGATGGTTGCGAGCCACCATGTGGTTGCTGGGAATTGAACTCAGGACCTTTGGAAGAGCAGGCAGTGCTCTTAACCGCTGAGCCATCTCTCCAGCCCTAAATTTGACCTTCCTTCCTTCCTTTCTTTCCTTTCTTCCTTTTTTGAGAAAGAGTCTACACAGCTCTGGCTGTCCTTGAACTCACTACATAGACCAGGCTGGCCTTGAATTCACAGGGATCTGCCTGTTTTTGCCTTTCAAGTGCTAGAGATTTTTAATTTGAAAAAAAAAAAAAAACACATTTGAACAGGCTCTCCTGTGGTCCGGATTGGAACAGAATTTGCAATGAAGTCAAGGATCACTTTGAACTTCTGACCTTTCTGCCTCCTGATTTAAGGGATTATAGTCATGTGCCACCACACCCTGCTTGTTTGATGCCCGAGTATCAAACCTAGTACTTCACACTCACTAGGTAAGCATTCTACCAACTGAACAAAATCTCCAGCCCCCTCTCCTCCAAACTATTTTTTAAAACAGGGTTTCAATGTGTAAGGCAGTTTGTCTTGGAACTGGCTTTCTTTTTTTGCTTTTTTTTTTCTTCGAGACAGGGTTTCTCTGTGGTTTTGGAGCCTGTGAACTGGCTTTCTTCCTACCTTAGCTAGCAGACATGGTGCTGGAGAAGGAGCTGTGAGGTCTATACCTGGATCCAAAGGCAGCAGGAAGAGAGTGACACTGGGCCACTGGGCGTAGCCTGAGCATTTGAAACCTCACAGCTCACTGTAGTAGTGGGAGCGGTGGGGCTGCTTCCCACTGCCACCCGGCTAGCTTTACCGGAAATAATTACACGGAAACTGTATTCTTTTAAACACTGTCTGGCCGGGCGGTGGTGGCGCACGCCTTTAATCCCAGCACTCGGGAGGCAGAGGCAGGCGGATCTCTGTGAGTTCGAGACCAGCCTGGTCTACAAGAGCTAGTTCCAGGACAGGCTCCAAAACTACAGAGAAACCCTGTCTCGAAAAACCAAAAACAAACAAACAAACAAATAAATAAATAAAATAAACACTGTCTGGCCCATTAGTTCCAGCCTCTTACTGGCTAGCTCTTACATATTGATCTAACCCATTTCTAATATTCTGTGTAGCACCATGAGCTAGTTTACCAGGAAAGATCTTAACCTGCGTCTGTCTGGAGTGGGAGAATCATGGCAACTGCCTGACTCGGCTTCTTTTTCCCAGCATTCTGTTCTGTTTACTCCACCTACCTACTTGCTGTTCTAACAGAGGACTGAGGTTTGGATTCCAGCACCCGCATGGCAACTCACAACCGTCTGTAACTCCAGTTCCAGAGAATTTAATGCCCTCTTCAGGTTTTCTTGGCCACTGGGCACATATGTGGTGCAGACATACATGAAGGTAAAACACCCACAGAAAACTGCATTTCAGGCAAGCCTGGTCTAAAGAGTTAAATCCTGTCTAAAAAGAAAAAAAAGTCTTAAAAATCAAAATGATGTAGTTATTTTTAGAAGTCAAATTACACAAGGATTTTAAAACAGATCTTGTAACCTGCCTTGCCTGGACTGCCAGTTGCTTGGAGCCATTTCAACCACTAGCTTCTGTGTGTCACAGCACTCACCCTTGGCTTTCTCCTTGAGATTGCAACAGAGTCAGCAAGTGGCCTACTACAATATCGTGCAGCTGTTAAAGTGTAGGGGTAGGAGCAGTGTGTCTCCAGAATTCCAGAGCCTTTCTAAGCTTCAGAAACACAGAAAACCTTACTGCTGCAGCTGGCTGTTTTTTATCATTGGTTATACCTTCTCTTCTGCTCAGACTGCCATATATTGGGGGTTTGTAAGCGGAGACAATATACTTAGCTTTATGTTTAGGTGTAGAGAGCTTACCTGGCATGCAGAAGGCCCTGGATGTAGTTTGCTAATAATGGTATTGCAAAATCAACCTCTCCATTAAAAAAATGGAATTATGTGTCTGTTTATGTTAGTCATGCCTATGTAGGTAACTGAAGAGGCCAGAGAGGGTTTGGATTGCTTGGAACTAGACTTCTAGGTGGTTATGAGTGCTAGGAACTAAACTTGTGTTCTCTGGAAGAGCAGCAAATAGTCTGAACTACTGAGCCTTCTCTCCAGTCCCTGCCCCCTCCACCTTTTAAATTATGAGTTTAGCCTCTTAATGGCTGAACCATCTCTCCAGCCACCACCCCAAATTTTTAAACATGGTTTCTGGAATCTGAACTCAGGTCCTTTCATTACTTTTACCCACTGAGTCATCTTTTATGTCCCACCAAATTTAACCTTTGAAAGCAGAGCCATGTATACATAGGGGAGTCAAGGGAAACAGGAGGGGAGGTTGGGGATAGATTTGAAAAGACATTGTATATATAAAAAATTCTAAAACAAAAGAAAGTAGAAGTGCCATTCATTATATGAAATGTTTTAGTGGCTCTGAGGATTGAGCCTAGCACCTTGTACATGCTAGGCAAGTACCCTACTATTGACATATCCTTCGCCTCAGAGGCCTCTTTCTTTGCTTATTTTCTGAGACAGTGTCTCTCTATACAACCCTGGCTGTCAAGGAACTTCCTATGTAGACCAAGCTAGTCTCAAACTCAAGAGAGATCCATCTGTCTCTGTCTCCTGAGTGCTGGGATTAAAAAGGTGTGTGCCACCACACCTGACTTACATATTTTTAAAATTACATTTGTGGGCATGTTTGTGTACACACATGTGCACGCATGTGCCATGGCATATGTCTAGAGGGCAGAGGGCAACTTGTGGGGAGTCCTCATTTTACCACCTCAGTCCCAGGGGTCGCTCTCAAGTCAGCAGGCTTGGAGACAAGCACCTTTATCCTCTGAGCCTTCTTCTTAGTTCCCACAGAAACATGCACATGTTTGTTTGTTTATTTTTTGAGATAAAGTCTCAAATAGTTCTGGCTGGTCTGGAACTGTGTAGAGCAGGCTGCCTTTAAACTTACAGAGATCTGCTTGCCTCTGCCCCCAAGTGCTAGAATTAAAGGTGCTAGACTCACTTAAGTTTTAAAAAAACTGTGGTGGTTTGAAAGAAAATGACCCCCCCAAAGGGAGTGGCACTATTAGGAGGTGTGGCCTCATTGGAAGAAGCACGTCACTGTGGGGGTGGGCTCTGGGATCTCTTTTGCTCAAGCTTCCCTCAGTATGACTATTATCAACTTCCTGTTAGTCTCAGCTCTAGCACCACTTCTGCCTGCTCTCTGCCTTGCTTCCTGCCATGATGATAATGGACTGAACCTCTGAAACTGTAAGCCAGCCCCCTCAATTAAATGGTTTTTTTCTTTTCTTTCTTTCTCTTTTCTTTCTTTCTTTCTTTTCTTTCTTTCTTTCTTTCTTTCTTTCTTTCTTTCTTTCTTTCTTTCTTTCTTTCTTCCTTCCTTCCTTCCTTCCTTCCTTCCTTCCTTCCTTCTTTCTTTCTTTTTTTTTTTTTTGAGACACGGTTTCTCTGTAGCTTTGGGGCCTGTCCTGAAATTAGCTCTTGTAGACCAGGCTGGTCTTGAACTCACAGAGATTTGCTTGCCTCTGCCTCCCGAGTGCTGGGATTAAAGGCATGTGCCACTACTGCCCAGTTTCAATTAAATGTTTTTATTTATAAGGGTTGGCATGGTCATGGTGTCTCTTCACAGCAATAAAAACCTAAGTAAGACAAAAACTAAAAAACAAATTTGTTTAAAAAACAATCCTCGGGCTGGAGAGATGGCTCAGAGGTTAAGAGCACAGACTGCTCTTCCAAAGATCCTGAGTTCAATTCCTGGCAACCACATGGCGGCTCACAGCCATCTGTAATGAGATCTGCTGCTTCCTTCTGTCATGTAGACATATATGCAGGCAGAACACTGTATACATAATAAATAAATCTTTAAAAAAATAAAATAAAAAAATAAAAAATAACCCCCAGGGTCTGGTGAGATGGCTCACTGGATAAATGTAAGTGCTGTGCAGTTTGATCCCTGGAAGCACATAAAGGTAGAAGGCAATAACTAAGTCCTGAAAGTTATTCTCTGATCCCCACAAATGTAGAAGAGTACTTGCATGTACAGTAATAAAAATAAAAAAAAAAATCCTCGGGGCCTCACAAATGCTAGGTAAGAACTCTATTGCTGAATAGTCCAATAATATTTTGATCACAGAAAATCATCAGCTTATAATACATCTTAAAGCAATGTGCATACAGATATAATGGTTGCTTTGTCTCTGGAGGTAAGTTTTTCTAGTTTAACTTTTTAGTTTTTATTTCTTGGTTTTTCAAGGTAAGGTTTCTCTGTGTAGTCCTGGCCGTCCTGGAACTTGTTCCATAGACCAGGATGGCCTCAAACTCAAGAGATCCTCCTGTCTCTGCCTCCTGAGTGCTGGGATTAAAGATATGTGGCACCACTGCCCAGCTTAACTTTATTTTAACTTATCATTGGGTGTTGTAATAAGAGCGGCGGGGCTGTGTTCCGCCACCCGTTTAGCTTTACCAGGAATAAGTGTGGCGGGGCTGTGTCCCAGGCACCCGGCCGCCCGCATGGCTAGCTTTATGCCCCGAAATAATTACACGGAAACTGTATTCTTTTAATCACTGCCTGGCCCATTAGTTCCAGCCTCTTATTGGCTAGCTCTTACATATTGATCTAACCCATTTTTAATATTCTGTGTAGTACCACGAGCTGGCTTACCAGGAAAGATCTTAACCTGCGTCTGTCTGGAGTGGGAGAATCATGGTGACTCCCTGACTCGGCTTCTTTCTCCCAGCATTCTGTTCTGTTTACTCCACCCACCTAAGGGTTGGCCTATCAAATGGGCCTAGGCAGTTTATTAGTTAACCAATGAAAGCAACAGATAGATACAAGACCCACCTCCATCAATTGGGGCAGGAGAGACAGTTATACTGATTTTGCAGAGAACTGAAATTCAGCTTCTAGCACCTATGTTGAACAACTTACTGCCTTTTTTAACTACAGCTCCAGACAATCTGATATCCTCTTCTGGCCTCCATGGATACCTATACTCACACACACACACACACACACACACACACACACACACACACACACACACACACACACGATGGAGGAAGGTCATTGGCTAATAAACTGCCTTGGCCCATTTGATTGGCCAGCCTTTAGGTGGGTGGAGTAAACAGAACAGAATGCTGGAAGAGGAAGTGAACTCATAGGCCTTAGCTCTGCTCTCTGGGGCAGATGCGATGAAGCTCCGACCCAGGATGGACGTAGGCTAGAATTTTCTTGGTAAGCGCATCTTGGGGTGCTACACACATTAATAGAAATGGGTAATCAAGATGTAAGAATTAGCCATTAAGAGGCTGGAGCTAATGGGCCAGGCAGTGTTTAAATGAATACAATTTGTGGGTTGTTATTTTGGAGCATAAGCTAGCCAGGCGGCCAGGAGCTGGGTGGCAGAACGCAGCCCGCTGCTCCTACTACACACACACACACACACATATAAAATTGTGTGTGCCTGTATGTATATGGACATGTTCACCATGGTGAGAATGTGGAGGTCAGGGAACAACTTTTGGGAGTTGGTGCATTCTTTCCATGAGTTCTGGTGGAATTAGGTTTGCGTGGCAAGTGCTTTTATCCAATGAGCCAACTCATCTGCTTAAGTTAACTTTCAACAACTGAGATCACCCACTTCATAAGGAAATTTCAACTTGTTTGTTTTGAATTTTTTGAGTTAGGGCTTCATGTAGCCCAGGCTGGCCTTGAACTCACTATAAAGTTATATTTAGTCTGAACTTGATTTTCTGCATCTACCTTCCAAGTTCTGAGATTACAGGCATATACTACTAAGCCCAACCTTATTTTTCTTCCTTCTCTGAAATCTTCATTTCTTTGTGTTTATTCATCAGTAAGAATTTTCATGTAAGCCAGGTATAGTGGTGCATCTTTCCTCTCAGCATTTGGAAGGTAAAGGCAAGCATATCTCTGAGTTTGATGCTTGCTGGAGTTACACAGTGAGACCCTGTCTTTAAAGAAACAAAAAAATAGGCTGGGTATGGTGGTGCTCCTTTACACAAAGCACTCAGGAAGCAAAGGCAAGCAGTTCTTTGTGAGTTCTAGGCCAGCTTGATCTCTATAGGGAGACTTTGTTTCAAAAAAACCAAATATATACATATGCATGTATTAAGAACCAGGCATTATCATGCTTGGATTTGCTTATACCTATGATTCTTAGCTGCTTAAAAATCATTCCAACAGCCGGGCGGTGGTGGTGCACGCCTGTAATCCCAGCACTCGGGAGGCAGAGGCAGGTGGATCTCTGTGAGTTCGAGACCAGCCTGGTCTACAAGAGCTAGTTCCAGGACAGGCTCCAAAACCACAGAGAAACCCTGTCTCGAAAAATTAAAAAAAAAAAAATCATTCCAACATATTCTTTTCCTCTACCAAATTAACAAATCATCACTCAGATGCAGAAGCAGAGATAGGAGGATTACTTTAAATTTGAGACCAGCCTGATCTATAGAATGAATTCCAGGCCAGCCAGAACTACAGGAGACCCTGTCTCCAAACCATATTAAACCTAAATGAGCACTTTTTGCTTTAGTAGAGTGGTTTCTGATGTTGCAAGTGGAAATCCTTTCACTTGGGTCAATGGCCTCATAGAATACTCAAACTTATTGATAAAAGGAAGTGACATGAGGTGAGGCAGTCTGGTTCATTTTATCAGCCCTTATCTGAAATGATGAACACGAGAGTAATGCTTACATCCATTCTCGGTTCTCTCACTGACCACCTATGCCAGAGGACCATAGACCAGTTTTTACAGATATAAGAATATAAATACATACAATTTCCTTAGAAAGAAATGTCTTGATTTTATTCCCATTATGAAATAAAGGTGTTGTGAAAATACAAAAGGTGAACGCTAGTTAGTTTTCTAACATTAAATCACCTTGCCCTTTTAAAATGATCACATCCTATGAACAGATGCCTGCAGGCATGGCAGAATACAGGATAGATTAATTAGGAAATTCTAGAACTTATACTCCAAAGAGGATCATTCTATAGAGGCTAATCATTTAATTAAGACATTTATACATAGTGACCATTACCATGAGAACAAACCTTAAGGTAAACGGGCTTCTTTAAGGTTGTTAATACAAAAAGGATTGATGGTCCCAGTTCTTACAAAAAGTCTGATGTTGAATTTGTGGTATACTTAACAAAATAGAATGAAAAGGTTCTAGGGGAAAGTAAAACTTTCTTTAAACAAATCTACCTTGCTTCTTTAGCTGAGATAATCCTGGGGCATTGTAAATGACAGGCAAGTGCCTACTACAACTCTAGTCCTGCACAGTGCTTCCTAACGTTGAATTGGGTGATGTCTATGTCATTTAAGTGAACTTAATTACCTCAGCTTTTGGCTTTCAGACAGAATTTTAGAAAATATCAGGCAAGAAAATAATTTTGAAAGTGCTTTCTCTTGAGTTCTTTGGTATAATTTGGTCATTCTGATAGTAATTAAGCCATTAAGTATTTTAACCATGTATTGACAAAAAGGCAATGAGTATGTATCTATGCTTAGAAAACATGACTAAAGAATAAATTATGTTGCCAACCTTGTGGAAAACAAACTCTAGCCATTTTACCTGTGTTTCTGTGGTATAGTGAGTTCTGCTGTCTATATCAACATTGCTAATTTGATTTATATGAAACGTTACATACAATATCCTGTTATTTTTGATTATTACAACAGCTGTTCTACATACTTTAGAAGAGGCAAGTTTTAGCTTGAAAAAGAATAATTTCAAATTGCATAAAGTTACACTTTTTTGCGTCTTCTGATTCAACGAGCATCAAAATTTAATTTCAGCACAATGTTAAGAATTGGCTTGGAGCTAATTCTCCTCCTGCAGCATCTTTTCAATTTCTTTATCCCAGTTTTCATCTCGCTTCTCGGACTCTGCGACCACTTCATATTCCTGAAGCTCCTGTTGTAGTTCCTTTTCCCAATCAGCAGAATCTTCTACAGAAAACAAAGGGAGAGGCAAAGAAAGGTGCTCTTTGAACTCATAATACTTGTAACATTTCATTCAGTTGTAACACTTGACACAAGGCCTAGCCATTTTTTCTTTGGAGTACCAGGCATGGGAACCCAGGGCCACGGGCATTGCCAGGTAAGCACTCTACTATTAAGCTACATTTCCAGCTCCCCATTTCCTCCTCTTTTTAAAATGTGAAAGTATGTGTGGAGGTCAGAGGATAATTTCCAGGATTTGATTCTCTCTTCCTACCATGTGGGTCCTAGGAATCCAACTTGGGTCATCAGGCTTGGCAGTGAGCCATCTCTCTGGCTTTTGTCTTTGAGACAGAGCATCATGTATTCCAGGCTGGCCTCCAAGGCAATATTACCTGAGGATGAATGTGAATTGCTAATCCTGCTTCCACCACTTGAGTGTTGGGATTACAGGTGTGACCACCACGCCCAGTTTTATCACTTGCCTGATATTGAACCCAGCACCTTGGATTCGGTATTGCAGAAGATAGGGCAGAGTGTTATGAAAATAAGAGAAAACAAAACATGGCTTTTAAAAAGGAAGGTGAGACCAGCGGAGCCTTCCCTGACTACCCACGGAGAGGTCAGTGACTGGGCCTTGGGCTGGAAGCCCTGCTCTCTAGACCCTAGCCCCTCAGAGGCACATCCTGTGCCCCACCCCCACCCAGCAAAGCCTTAGAGACCTGGGAGCAGCCTTCCTACACCCTACACACAGTCAACAAGACAAAACGACAGCCTACAGAATGGGAAAAGATCTTCACTAACGCCACATCAGAGGTCTGATCTCCAAAATATACAAAGAACTCAAGAAATTGAACAGCAAAAGATCACATAATCCAATAAAAAAATGGAGTCCAGACCTAAACAGAGAACTCTCAACAGAGGAATCTAAAATGGCTGAAAGACACTTAAAGAAATGTTCAACATCCTTAGTCATCAGAGTAATGCAAATCAAAACAGATCTGAGATTCCATCTTACACCTGTAAGAATGGCCAAAATCAAAAACACTGATGACAACTTATACTGGAGAGGTTGTGGGGAAAAGGGAACACTTCTACTTTGCTGGTGGGAATGCAAGCTGGTACAACCCCTTTGGATGTCAGTGTGGTGATTTCTCAGAAAATTAGGAAACAACCTTCCTCAAGACCCAGCAATACCACTTTTGGGTATATATCCAAAGGATGCTCAATCGTGCCACATGGACATGTGCTCAACTATGTTCATAGTGGCTTTGTTTGTCATAGCCAGAACCTGGAAATAATCTAAATCCCCCTCGACTGAAGAATAGATAAAGAAAATGTGGTACATTTACATAATGGAGTACTACACAGCAGAAAAAAAAAGACAGCTTGAATTTTGCAGGAAAATGGATGGAGCTAGAAAACATTATTTTGAGTGAGGTAACCCAGACACAAAAAGACAATTATCACATGTACTCACTCATAGGTGGTTTTTAAACATAAAGCAAAGAAAGCCATCCTACAAACCACAATCCCAGAGAATTTAGACAATAATGAGGACACTAAGAGAGACTTACATAGATCTAACCTACATGGGAAGTAGAAAGTAGAAAAAGACAAGATCTCCTGAGTAAATTGGGAGCATGGGGATCTTGGGGGAGGGTTGAAGGAGGGAGGAGAGAGGCAGGGAGGAGAGCAGAGAAAAATGTAGAGCTCAATAAATATCAATAAAAAAATGAGATTGGGATTAGGAATAAGAACAAAGCCATTGTGTGTCACCTTCTAGTGCAATTGTTTCTTCTTGCTTTTTGTCAAGTACAAGTTGCTCCATTTCTTTTCTTAAATCCTCCTGATTTAAGTTGCAGGCATCGAAGGCGTCACTGACAAACTCAGAAACGCCTGGGCTGGTAGAGATTTCCTCCTCATCCTGAAATGCAACCAAAGAGCTCTTGAAATGGCTTCTAAATGACACCTATGTCTCATAATTTAACACAGTCTCATTTTTTTTCTTCTCTGCTAGCTGTAAGACAGTGCTCACTGCTTTCCAACCTTCTAACTGGCAGTTGCTTGGTAACAGAGTGCGTTACCACCTGAGGCTATTATTCTCCCTCACTGTTTAGATCACTCAAACCATTCTCTGATTCCTGATGAGCACATCTAGAATTATTTATGCCAGGAAATCACCTCAGCTCTCAGCTATAGGCTTTTGACTATTCAAATACTGAACTCCTCATCTTGTAGACAGAAGGCTGACACTCTTAAGCAGTTTTAAATTGTATCAGAGATAGTTAACCCAGTAACTTCATTTTTAGACATCATCTACTAGGTATAATGTAAAACTGTATTACCTCTTGAGTTTTAAGCTGAGATTTGATTACGACAGGTGGTGTTTTGGGCCGTACTGCCTCTATGAAGTGAGAATAAAAGAGACAATAATTGCTTGATTTAGTTCTGAATGTGTATCATAAGAACAGCTAAAATATCTACAGATACATTAAATCATTTTCAGAAATGAGCATTTATGGTATATTTTTAGCTCTCTTTAAGTTATGACATGACATAGCCAGGCACAACCATGTCAACCTCCTTCTTTGGTGAGTGTCCCTTTGTTTTTAGCAATTTAGAGACAGGATCTCATCATGTAGCCCTAACTACCCTGGAACTCACAGAGCTCCACATGCCTGTCTCCTGAGTGCTAGGATTAAATATGTGTATCACCATGTCTGGAGGGAATGTCATTTTAAATCTGCAACTACATTCAATATCCTTATATGGGATTTTCATTAGGAAATCATCTTTGGACTTCAGTGTCAGTAAAATTGATTCTGTGCTTTCTTTTAGGATACTAAGAATGAAGCTATTTTTCAAGCTTCCCTGTTATCAACCTGGGTAGAAAGCACAAAGGAAAACACAATGCCTCATCTCATTCTGCTGGTTATCATATAAAGACTTAATTGTGTGTGTGTGTTTGAGTGTAGATATGTGTACCTGCATGTGGTGTCCTCAGAGACCAGAAGTGGGTGTTGAATCCCCTGGTACTGGAGTTACAGGCAATGTGAGCTAATGTGGGTGTTGGGGACTGAATTTGAATCCTCTGTAAGAGTAACACTGTTTACTGCTGAGCTATCTCTCCAGCAGTCTTTACTAAATACTTGTAAGTCCATTGTTAAACAGGCAGTCTTTGGAAAAAAATGGCCTTTCCCCCCCCTTTTCGGCAGTGCTGGGTATTGAACGTATTATTATCTGCACATATGCTAGGTAAGTGCTCTACCACTGAGCTATATTCCCACCCCAGCATTTCCTAATCAAGTAATTTAAGGAAGCCAGGAATGGTAGCCCACGCTTGTAATCTTAGCATTTCAAGGGCAGAGAAGGATGGTTTAGGAGTTCAACACTAGCTGGGGTTACACAGTGAAACCCTGTCCCAAAAAGCTACTTTCTAAAAGCCAAAAACCAACTGTAATTTAAGGATATGTTAAAGAATGAAAGTTTGCTGGGATTTGTGATGATACCTATATGCAACTTGACCTTGAGTGTAGTTTCAGAGCCTCTCCTAGTAGTCTGGATAACCTGTGTCTTTTTTTTTTTTTTTTTTTTGAGATAGATCAAGTAGACAAAACATTTATTAAGGCAATAAAATATGTGACCCACCAATTAGTACATTACATTTTTGTCAATATAACGTAAGATTCCTGAACTAGACAGAGAACACACCTTCTTCCAAGACCCAAGTGGAATTTTCACTAAAGTTGCTTATATTTTTCACATATACAAAAACTTCAAGTTGCTCAAACAAAAATAAAATTTTGTTGATAATAATTATGACTATTATACAACAATGTGAAAATTAGTAATGTTTTAAAGGTCCTTGAGCAATATAAATATAAACTTAAAGCAGTTAGAAATTGTTAAGGTTTGCCCCCTTTTTCTTCCAGTTGCTATTTCATCAAGCAACTGGTAGTAACTAGATAACTCTCTGCACAAAGGGAAAGATAAAACTAAATCTTAGAACTTCTAGTAAATAGCAATACTGGAAATACAATATATCATAATCTAAACTGCACAGCAGCAAATACTTATTTCAGTAAAATGAAGACACACAAATGATTTGCCAATTCAAAATGCTAGGAAAAATATCAACAAGGGGAAAGTGAACAAAACAAGAAAGCAAAGAAAAGGTCACTAAAAGCAGATTTAAGATGGGGAGAACTCCTTGCCGGGCGATGGTGGTGCACGCCTTTAATCCCAGCACTCGGGAGGCAGAGGCAGGCGAATCTGTGAGTTCGAGACCAGCCTGGTCTACAGAGCTAGTTCCAGGACAGGAACCAAAGCCACAGAGAAACCCTGTCTCGAAAAACCAAAAAAAAAAAAAAAAAGATGGGGAGAACTCAGAGCTAAAGAAAGTATATGAAGGACAGAATATACAAGCATAAGAAATAAGAGCTTGGAAGAAAGCAACAGAAGAGAAGAAATAGGGCTTAAAGTAACATGAAGACCTGAGTGCACTCTCTAGAAACCTTGTCTAAATAGGCGGGCATGGAGGTGCCCGCTCGTAATCCTGCCAGAGTTAAGAGGATTCCTGAGCTCGCTGGCCAGCCAGCTTATGCTACTCTACAAACTCCAGGTCAAAGAGAGATGCTGTTTCAAAAATCAAGGTAAATGGCTCCTGAGGCTGATCTAGCTGCAGGTGTACCACACTGAACACACTTGTACAGCTAAACACATAAACGGTTTTTAAAAGAAAGTGATAAGAGAGAAGAAATAAAACCATGCACTTAGAATATTCTACAAATACCTTTAACAAATAGATAGCAAAGACAACCTGTGTCATATGACATAACTAAAATTCCACAAACTAAATTGCCCCACTTTTTATCAGATGATTCTATTGGTAATTAGAACATACCAATACACACAGCAGGCACTCATGAAATATGAAAAAAAAAGGCTCAAGATATAGCTCAGCAGAGGTCCTGCCTAGTATTTGCAAGGTGCTGGGATCCACTCTCAGTGCCAGAAAATAAATATATAAAAATATCATATAATATATATTTTAATATTTATTTTTATTTATCTTGTTTGCTTGGTTGGTTATTTTGAGTCAGGGTTCTACTATGTATCTCAAGCTAGTCTGGAATTCTCTGTGTAGACCAAGATGGCCTCCAACTTAGAGATCTGACTGCCTCTGCCTCCAGGGTACTGGGATTAAAGGTGCATGTGACCACATCCAGCTTTATATTTATGTCTGAGTACCCATGAAGGTCAGAAGAGTGTGTCAGATCTCCTACAAGGAACTGTAAGCCATTCATATGGGTGCTGGGAACTGAACCTGGGTCCTTTGAAAGAGCAGGAAGTGCTCTTAATTGCCAACTCTTCAACCCTATAGTTCATTAAATAGTTGCTGACATTGTAAAACTTGTTCCCTGGCAAACAGGGTTGTTAATACATCACAGGAGGTTTCTGATGTTTAATAGCTTAGCTCAGAGCTAGGTACTTGTAACTGAACTGGAATAAGAACTACTGGACTCTACAACCATAAGCGCCAAGGAAACTGGGATGAATAGAAGTCTGAGAAACATCTGGCCTTGGTAGTACAAAGTCTGTAACCCTAGCACTTAAGGTGTATAGGCAGGAGGATCAGGAGCTCAAGGCCAGCCTGAACTAAGAGAGACTCCAAAACAAAACAAAGCTCAAAGGGGCAAGAAAGGAGACATAGAGAAGATTGTTGTTCAAGAGTAATAAAAAGAAAAAAGAAGTCTGGTGGTGCACACCTTTAGTTCCAGCACTCAGTAAGCAGAGGCAGGTGGATCTGAGTTCAAGACCAGCCTTGTTTACAGAGCAAGTTCTAGAACAGCCAGGGCTACACAGAGAAATCCTATCTTGTTAAAACAAAAACAAAAACAAAAACAAAACCAAGAATGAGATAGCAAAAGAACACTTGGGGAAAACATGTAATCTGGGACAGAAAGGGCAGCAAAAAAAGAAAATTTCCTTTGGAAAGAAAAGAATTTTTCTGTACAGAGATGTCAACATTTTTGATGCATACAAGATGACAAGCTCATTAGCATCTCTAAGCAGGAATATTTTACGTCAAATCTTTTCTTTGAGAACGATCTCTTTTCTGCAGAATGTACCTGTCAGAGGCAAATTATCCTCTCTGCTGCTTTTCTCTTCCTTTCCAGAGGCTTGCTGCTGGGCGGCCAGTGCTGTGAGTTGAGCCGACTGCTTAATCAAGGAGATGCGGTAAAAGTAGTTCCTCCAGAATACTTCTTCCTTCACACTTTGATAGACAATGACATATGTGAGAATGTGAGGGTCAAGAGCACACAGCGTAGTATAGCGAAGCCTAGAATAGATCATTATTTATTTGGCTCTGGGGATGTAGGATTTCATGCATGCCAGGCAAGCCAGCACTCAATTACCAAGCTAAAGCTCCAGCCCCTGAGCACTTATCGTGTTTGTGACAGCCAAAGGGAATATTTGCTTTATAAGCAAAAGCTAAATAACACGGTAAGCTGAACTATATTCACCATGGCAGCAAGAGATGAGTTATATGCTTATGAACTGTCAGTATTTCCTGATACTTTTATTTACCTTATTAATTTTATTCTATGTGTATGGGTGTTTTGCCTGCATGTATATCTGTGCACCACACATATGCAAGGCCCATGAAGACCTAAAGAAGGCATTGGATTCCCCTGTAAATGGAGTTACATGTAGATGTTGAGTATTGAACCTGGGTTGTCTGGAAGAGCAGCCAGTGTTCTTGACTGCTGAGCCATCTCTCTAGTCCTTTTTTTAAAAAAATATTTATTTATTTATTTATTTATTTATTTATTTATTTATTTATATGTATACAATATTCTTTCTGCATGTATGTGATGGAGGAAGGTCATTTGTCAATAAACAAACTGCCTTGGCCCATTTGATAGGCTACCCCTTAGGTGGGTGGAGTAAACAGGATAGAATGCTGGGAGGAAGAGGAAGTGAGCTCAGACTCTACAGCTCTGCTCCTGGAGCAGACGCCATGCTCCCCTCTCCCCGGCAGACGCGATAAAGCTCCGACCCAGGATGGACGTAGGCTAGAATCTTCCCGGTAAGCGCTCCTTGGGGTGCTACATACATGAACAGAAATGGGCCAAGCAGTGTTTAAAAGAATAGAGTTTGTGTGTCGTTATTTTGGGGCATAAGCTAGCCAGGCAACCATGAGCCGGGCTGTGGGAAGAGGCCCGCAGCCCCTACTACAGATGGCGCCCAGACATGGGGCACTGAATCTACAGAAAGCTTGAGAAAGCTTGGGAAAGAATAGAGTAAAGCATGTTTTCTTGGTAGCAACAATTTCTCGGGTCTGCTCTGCTTGCTAGAGGCAAGCAAGCGCTCTCATCTAAGAGAGGCTTCCTGACTCAGCTTCAGCTGCAGAACCCTGCAGCTCATTAAGAGGTCCTGCCATGAAACACTTAAAAGGTATTGATAAAAGCTGACTGCATACTTGTTTGTTTTCAGACGTAGCAGGAAAAAAGTTGTGCTGTTTTAAAACTCTGGCATTCTGGTCCATCCTGCCAGGGCAAACTCTGACTGTTTGAGGCAGGAGGGCCAACTACAGAGAGAGGACTTGAGTGTTGTCTGTGGATATAGTATTGCAGCTTGTTTGCTGGCAAGGACCTTGAAACGCCACAGAGTTGTGGTGGTAAACATGGCTACAGCCGGTACCTCCGCCATGAGGCTGGAAAGCTAAGGAATGGCCTGGATTTAGCTGGCAAAGCCACGGCTTTAATCCTACCCATATTGCTCAGTAATTTAAAGGCTCGTGTGGTCAGAAAAAGAGAGAGATACAGTAAAGAGAGATTCAAAGACAAAGAAAACTTTAAATGATTTACAGTGTGTTTAAAAATATATACAGGCTGAAAATTAAAGTTCTTAAAAGTAAAATAAGGAAGAAAGAGAGTAATTGGGTGTGGTAGTACACACCTTTAATCCCAACACTTGGGAGGCAGAGGGAAATTTACCTCTGTGACTTCAAGGTGTGGTAGCACACACCTTTAATCCCATGCCTGGAAGGCAGAGACAGAAGGATCTCTGAGAGTTCAAGGACAGTCTGGTCTACAGAGTTATTCCAGGACAAAGATATACAGGAAATATAAAACAAAAGTAAAAATAAACAAAATAGAGTTAAAATAAAGCCGCACAAAGATGGAAAGTACACAGAAAATCTTGATACTGTATGCTATTATGCTCTCTTTGAATTGTTTGAATGCTGAGAAAAGAGCAACAGCTGCTAAAAGATATTTGTTTATAAATGCTGCTGAACTAATCCAAGATAGATATTTTCAAAATACCTTGACTTCAGAATTTGGATCTAAGGATATGATACTTTGGAAAAGAGTTTCTTCTTTTGTTTTCACAGAAGATGAGACACTGTGGATTGCTTCTTTGATCACGATATGGTATGATAGACCACGCCCTCCTGAAGGGTTGCTGTGAACACCCTTAAAAAATTGCTTCGCTCAACTGCCAACTGAGATGAACCTAGCAGACAGGTTATCCCATAAAAGACCCGAATAACAGCGCCCCCATTCAGCAGGAAGCAGTTTGGAGAGAAAAAACTGCGCCCATGTTCCCATATATTGTTTATAAATGTTCTTTTACATTTAAAGGGGGAGATGATATAGATGTGAATAATTTGCATTGATATGAATCTTGGTTTACTGATATTAATTTAAGGTCAATTTTATTATATGTATATGTATTTCTGATATTGATTAAGGTATTGTGATTGTGTAGTTCACTTAAAAATGTAATGTCTATAGGTTGTTAATGGATAATTATCAATAATAGTCAAGTTTGTAGTCATGTTAGTTAGATTTTCTAGATGTGCATGCATATATTTCAAATAGGCATTCATCATATCTTTCAAAGGCTAGAGAATATGGTATTTTAAGTGCTTTAATAACTTAGGGTTTTTCATGACAATGAGACACTCTGCTCCTGGCAGCACCAATCTACTTCAAGAAGAAAGAAGACGGGCATCGAAGAGGCACCTTATGGAGTTTGATAGCTATTTGGGCAAGAAACTGCTCTTGCCTGGACTATTGTATAAACTGGACACAAAGAACCCGCAGAGAGAGGACTACTGAACTTGCCTAAAGGTGAGATGATCTTTTGGGGTTCCTGATTCATGAAAGAGACATGAATTCATGTGAGACATTCTGCAGGACACAGCAGATAGTGACTGAACTGCCTTTGAAATTTCCTGCTTCATGGAAATGTGTGCTGGAAACTATGGGCCTTTAGGCCGAAGATGGATGCCCCAACGGTACAGAGAAACTTTGGGTGACTGTCAAGGTAGCGAGATGTCTCTGTCATTTCTAGAGTTTAGAAGTTGCTTACTTTTTGTTTGCTTAGGTAATATTGTATTCTTCTGGAGTCTTTGATGGAGTTGAATAATAGATAGATAGTTATAGTTATAGTTTTCCTTAGTTATGATAAAGATAAAAGAGATGCAAATATTGTAATTTTTACTTGATAACTGTTTTGTTATATGTAATTTTGCTATGTTAATGTTAAAGCCTTCCTTTTTTTTTTTTTTTGTTTAAACAGAAAAAAGGGAAATGATGGAGGAAGGTCATTTGTCAATAAACAAACTGCCTTGGCCCATTTGATAGGCTACCCCTTAGGTGGGTGGAGTAAACAGGATAGAATGCTGGGAGGAAGAGGAAGTGAGCTCAGACTCTACAGCTCTGCTCCTGGAGCAGACGCCATGCTCCCCTCTCCCCGGCAGACGCGATAAAGCTCCGACCCAGGATGGACGTAGGCTAATATCTTCCCGGTAAGACCGGCTGTGGGAAGAGGCCCGCAGCTCCTTACTACATGTATGCCTGAAGGCCAGAAGAGGGCACCAGACCTCATTACAGATGGTTGTGAGCCACCATGTGGTTGCTGGGAATTGAACTCAGGACCCTTAAAAGAGCAGGCAATGCTCTTAACCACTGAGCCATCTCTCCAGCCCCTCTCTAGTCCTTTTTTAAATAACGTTTGTGACTAACCATTATAACATTATTAGAACAATTATTTAAAATAGGATCTGAAAACCAGAGTGTAAAAATGTGTGTGTGTGTGTGTGTGTGTGTGTGTGTGTGTGAGAGAGAGAGAGAGAGAGAGAGAGAGAGAGAGAGAGAGAGAGAGACCTGATTCAATAGTCACACTGGGGTTGTGGGAAAGAACAAATGTCCATAGGAAATACATAATGAAGTATTCAGGGTTGGACTTCAGGGCTCATTGAAGGAACAGTTGCTTATCATGTGCAAGGCTTTGGGTTCCATCTCCAGTACCCCTTCCCCACAAAAAAAGAATCAAAGGCCATGAAACATCAGGTTTCAAATGAAAGAAAAAGTTCTCTAGGAGGCTGAGGCAGAAGGATCCTGAATTCAAGGCCAGCGTGGATTACACAGGAGACTGTCTCAAAACTAAAAAACAGAAAAGCAATAAGAACAATAACAGGAGACTAGAGAAATGGTTCAGTGGTTAGGACTACTTGCTACCACTTCAGGGGACCCAAGTTTGGTTCCCAACACCCATGTTGGGTGCTTTGTAACTGTCTGTAACTCCAGCTCCTAAAGAGCTGACACTCTCTTCTGAACTCCCCATCAGGTTTGTCATACAAACCTGGTGACTTGAATTTGACTTTCAGAACCCACATAAAGGCTGAAGGAGAGAACTAACTCAATAAAATTATTCTCTAATCTCAAAACTGAAGCCAAGACACTTGTACCCATATATACCCATATACACACATTATAAACACACAATAATAATAATTAATGACTTAATGGTCTTTATATTGCATTCAAATCTAACTTTTCATTGTATCAAAATAATAATTTTTAAAAATTGATGACTGTTCTCTCAAATTATAATCTCTAATTTGGAAGGCAGACATAAACTGAATAAAGGGTGAACATCTAGGGATGGAGCTCAGTTGGTAGAGTGCTTGCTTAGCCTGGAAGGCAAAAAGCCCTGGGTTCTAACCCCAGCACCACATAAGCTGGGCATGGTGGCCTAAGTCTGTAAACCCAGAACTTCAGGGTGCAGGTAGGAGATTCACAAGTTCAAGATCATCCTCCACTACATATATCATTCGAGACCAGCATGGAATACATGAGAACTTGTTGCCAATCAACCACATAAAAACAAAAACAAGTCATCATAAACAAATATGGAGCTTCTAGACTTTTCTTCTCTGAGTGTCAGTTTGATCATCTCGGATACTCTTTCTGAACAAACAGTCACTGTCTAAGAGACACCTTAGAAAATGAAGGATTGGCCCTATATTTTGAAATGTCAGCACTTCTTTATAGCAGCCTGAACCCAGCCAGTGCCCTGCTGCTGCATCACAGACACACTTTGAAGCTCTCTGATAACAGAGGAGAAACTACCAGTCTTTTCCAGAGCCATATGCCCAGTGTTCCTCATTGGGTGTCCACAGGTTTCTAATGCTTCAAATCCAACACAAAAGTAGAAATAGATTTGTGTTTGGGAGTTACAGCTGTGCCCAGTAGTTTTTATCAGAGGACCTTTTGGAACTTTTACAATGTCATCTGGAGTATGATTCTTCCCCAGAGGGTGATGCACAAGTTTTCTGCAATGTGCCTCCCTCTCTTACATCAACAGGGAGGAAGCCTGGCAAAGAAAGAAGTCCAAATGGTTGTTTTTGTTCATCAAAAGAGCAAAGAGAACCCACGAGTCACCACAGAGACATTAATACACCCAAGGTTTGTTCATGTGGGATGTTTTATGGAGCTCAGAATTAAAAGCGGCCTTGAAGATACTTAGGCAGATGACTTCCTCACAACTTTTTCTCCCTTTAAGACAGAGTTTCACGTAGCCCGTAACATAAGCTTTGCCTGGAACTTACTATGTAGCCTAGACTGCTCTCAAACTAGTAGCAGTCTTCTTGTCTCAGCCTCCTAAACAATCAGATTATAGGTGTGTGTTAGTATGCTTATCTCCAACTTCACTTTTGCCTGGTTCTGATGTTTTGGCTCAAGACCCTGAGGCTTACAAGGTAAACAGACCCAAGGTAACAGACTTAGTTCATCCAAGTCTCATTGTTTTTTTCCATCATGTAGCCCCAAGGACTTAACTCAGGTCCTCAATCTCGACAGCATGTGCTCTTACCTACTGAACCATCTCGCTAGCTTAAGCTAGATTTTAAAAATTATTTTATTTGTATGGGTACTTTTGCCTGCATGTATATTTGTGCAGTATGTGTATGTCTGTGTCCACAGAGGCCAGAAGAGGGCATCAGAGCCTCTGGAATTAGAGTTATAGATGGTTGTAAGTTACCATGTGGGTACAGGAAATTAAACTTGGGTCCCTTGAAAGCACAGTCAGTGTTCTTAATCACTTGAGTCACCTTTTCAGTCCCCAAAGCTAGACTTTTCTTATAGGGTCTTGACATGTATCCTAGGCTGGTCTCCAGCTCTCTATTCTCAGCCTCCTGAGTTATTAGGATGATAGGGGTGTGAGGGCAGAATAGTTGTCTTACTTATTCCTTCATCCTTTAAAACAGTAAGAGTCAATTTCTAGGGTTTTATGAGCATATGCAGTAGAGGAGTAGATGGTACATTTCTTTAGATCCTCAACTAAAAATAGTTATTTTAGCCACAGTCTAAAGATGAAATTTGTAATGTGGTTTTGGCTATTTTACATATATATATGTTTTAGAAGTGTGAGGTAAAACTGTATAAACTGATCTTATCATTTGGAATGTAAAGGAAGTTAGAGGAAGGAGGATCAAAAGTTCAGGGTCATCCTTGATTTTTTCCATAGCAAGATTGAAGCTAGCCTGGTATATAGGAAAATAACTCTCAAAAGGAAGGTTGGTTGTGATGACTCATGCCTCCAATCTCAGCACCTAGCACATAGGAGGCAGAAGGAGGATCCCTGAAAGAATGGGGCTGCCTAGCCTGGTCAATAACATAGTCTCAGGCCAGCCAGGGTAAGTTGGTAAGACTGTCTTGTCTCTATTGGTATGTGCTTGTAAACACATCTTTAGGCAGGTGAGGGTAGGAGATCAGACATTCAAGGTCATCTTTAGCTATATATGGTATTTAAGGCCAGTCTGGGTTATATGAAAGACTGTCTCCAAAACAAAGACAAACAACAATAAAAAGGAATTTGCCACCAGTATGTTGATAGTTATGGAGAGAAGAGTTTTACTATATAGGAAAACACAAAGAAAAGGTTCTACATAACTGGCTTCTTGGGGCTAAAAGAACTCTGCCAAAGTAGTATTCTCATATAGACAAAAGACCTGAGCTGCCATATGGTCCCAAGGACTAGGAAATGATTCTCAAAATCCCTACATGGCCAGCTAAACATTGCATAATGAACATGAGCTCATGTATATTCCCTCTGAAAACACCCCAGAAATCACAGAAGAGGAACTGCAGAGATAAATCCTATAGATAGTAGAAATAGGATAGTGCAAGACAGTGGAAGCTGAAAAGTCAATAGGCAAACAAAAAATGTACTGTGTGGAGTTGTGCTACCCAAAGGAAGGGTGGCCAGCAAGAAGCAGGCATGCTGACAGGTGCTGGAACAGAAGCCATAGGTGCCTGTGAGGAGTGGGGAGATGGCTCTACTCTCTTTCACCTTGCCCTTCTCTTCCCATGAGATAGAGCCTAAAAGTTTCTTATGTGGAATTCAGGCTCGCCTGGTACAGTTGAGACTGGGGCTGTGATGCCATACCGAAGCTGTAGGGCACAGCCTACACATGGGTTGGTGTCAGGCCAGGCTCTTGTTGTCTTGCATACAGATGGTCAGGGGATTGAAGAGTCCTCTAGCAGGGAAGCTACCTATTTACAGCTAGTTAAGTCATGAAAGCACATCTCAACAAAAGGTGGTCCAGTACCCTCAGTATGGTGCTATTACTGCAAAAGACAAGGGAGGGGAGCCTTCTGCGACCCAGAGGGCAGAGTTCCAAAAAGTTTCTGTGAAAAGTGCACAGAAAGAAGACATTTTGAGAGAACTATAAATTGTACCTTCTGGGAAAATTTTACAACCATGAAACAAGCATTCTAAAAAGGGGACTCTCACAAAGTAAGGAAAAATATTTGTTTTGATATTATTTTTTTTTGGACAGGGTTTCACTCTATAGCTCAGAATGGTCTGGAACTGATTATATAAGCCAGACTGTCCTCAAACTTATAGTGATTCTTCTGCCTTAACCTTCTGAGTACTGATGACAAATGTTAAGCCACAATTTCCTGTCTTTATTTTGTTTAGAACCAAGATTTCCCACTTGTGACTCAGGATGGCCTCTCACAATCCTCCTGCCTCTGCTTCCCAAGTGCTAGGATTATAGTCTTGAGCCAAGCCCCATTTGGAAAGCGATTTAAAAAAATATGAACAAAATAAATAGCAGTGACAATCATAATCATCATAATAAAAACCATGCCTGGTAGCTCAGGCCTGTAGACCTAGTTATGTGAGAGCCTGAAGCAGGAGGACTGAAATTTCAAGGCCTGCTGGGGATACGGAGTGTCTTCAAGACCCAGCTAGGCAACCTAGTAAGACCCTGTGTTAAAAAAAAAGTCAAAAAGAGGCCTGGCGATGTACTATAGCGTTAAAACATTGCCCAGTATGAGCCAGGTCCTAAATTCAATTTCCAGTACTGCAAACATAACAACAAAAACCCTACATGAGTCAGAGAGGTAGACAGAGCCTCAGGAATGCTGCAGAGAGGAAGGCCGCCCTCTGCTGGCAGACTGATGGCAAAGCATCACAGACTATTGATTGCACTGGAACTTAAAGGGCAACTGGGATTTTATGAGTAGGGAAGGGCCTTTCTTTGGTGGAAGAAAAACCACAAGAAAGAGAAGAAAACACAGCTGCTACAAAGCCTGAATACAAAACACTGGATTTCAGGAAAAAGGCAAGGGGCCCTTACAGATCTGGTTTTATTTGGGTCTATTTCTTGTTTCTGAAGGAAACATATTCTACTTTAATTTGTGCCAAAGAGCACATCTCCTTCCCATCCTGACTTTCCTGCCAAGTCTGCTCTCCCTTTCCATTTTGGGGCATGCTGCCAAACACACAGGGCCTCTGAAGGGCTACAGAGCCTGTTTGAATGAACAGATAGTGTCAAGAGGGTTCTGGCCTCCATTCAGTGACTCTCCCCTAATAATGTACATATAACTAGAGGCCTTAGGAATGTGAAAGCTCTATGATGAAACAGAAGTCACCACTGCAGGAGTAAGCAGTGTCTCTCTGACCGAAGAACATGGTGCTTACAGTTTAGGAACAAGGGCGAATCTCATCTTGCTTAGTAGTTCATCCTCTTGGAGCATGACCAGGGCGACAGGGTACATTTGATCAAAGTCAAAGTTAAACTGCACACCAGCTGGTGGGTCACGAAGAAAATTCCTCTTGTCCTGTGATGAAAAATGGAGGCAAAAATAGGTGGGTGGGGGGAAATCACAAAATGCAAATAAAAGGTTATAATGTATCATGGATTTGATACACTGAATTTTTTTGTTGTTGTTTGAGACATAAAACAACAGGGTTTCTCTGTGTAGCTCTGGCTGTCAAGGAACTCGATCTATAGACCAGGCTAACCTCATATTTAGATATCCCAAATGCTTCCCAAATGCTGGGATTAAAGACCAGGCTGGCCTCGAACTCACAGAGATCCGCCTGCCTCTGCCTCCCGAGTGCTGGGATTAAAGGCGTGCACCACCACCGCCCGGCTAAATTTTTTTAAATATTTATTTATATGTATACAATATTCTGTCTGTAGGCCAGAAGAGGGCACCAAACCTCATTACAGATGGTTGTGAGCCACCATGTGGTTGCTGGGAATTGAACTCAGGACCTTTGGAAGAACAGGCAATGCTCTTAACCACTGAGCCATCTCTCCAGCCCCAGGTGTGCTAAATTTTAACCAAGCCTTCAGTCACAAGGTCAAGTGAGCTGTCACTGACTTTCCCACTTAAAAGAGACAGGAGAACAATCCATCCTTCCAAGTATTTTTGTAACACTTACCTGGACAGAAGCTTCCAGGAGGTCAGATAGTTAGTTCACTCAATTAGTTGAAATCACATAGTTAAAAATCATATAAACATGTGTTTGTTTTTATTGGACACATTTAAGTATGTGAACTTAAAGCCAAACACAGTGGAGCAGGCCTGTAATCCCACCAATAGGGAGGTAGAGGCCAGAGGATCAGGACTTCGAAGTCAGCATCATCTATACAGAGGTTTGGAAGTCAGCCTAGGCTACATGAGACCTTGTCTCAAAAAGACAAGAAACAGGGCTGGTAAGATGGTTCAGTAAGTAACGGTGTTTGCTACCATGCCTGATAACTTGAGTTTGATCCCTAGGATCCACAGAGTGGAAGGAAGGAGATGGGGCTGGAGTGATGGCTCGGTGGTAAAAAGCACTGACTGCTCTTCCAGAGGAACCAGGTTTAATTCCTAGCCCCAATGGCAACTCATAATGTCTGTAACTCCAGTTCTAGGGGATCCAACACCTTCTTCCAGCTTCCTCAGGCACTGCATGTAAGTGGTGCATGGACATACAGGTAAAACACCTATACACATAAAATAAAAATTAAAAACCAAAAATTAAGCAACAGAAATAACAAAACCATCACCACCACAAAACATCTGAGAACAATAGAGAATCAAGAACCCCAGAACCAAGACCTAGGCATGGTGCTGAATGCCTGGAATCCCTGTACTTGGATGGTAGGAAGCAGGAGGCTTAGAAATTTAAGGCCAGCCTCTGCTATAGAATGAGTCCAAGGCCAGCCTGTGCTACCCTATTAAGTTTGGGACCAGACTGGCCTGCCTCAAAACAAAAACTCAACAAAGCAAAACAACACAACACAGAATTTTACTAGTTAGAGAAAACTGGTTCAACGTAACATTCTCCTGCACCTATCTCTCCAATATATCTGGTAATCTGGGCAAGTGCAATGGCTAATCTTGGTTGTCAACTTGACTACATCTGGAATCAACTAAAACCCAAGCTGCTAGGCACTCCTGTGAAGAATTTATTAATCAGATTATTTGAAGCAGGAAAACCCATCCTAAACCTGGCAGCCCACATTAAAGGGCACAGGAAGAAACACTGTGTTTTGCTTGCTTGCTCTCTCTCTCTATGGCAAATTCGTCTATCCTATTGCTGCAGCTGGTATTAAATCCAACTTCTTCAGGATTCCAATGTAGACTGAACACCGGCACCTATATCCAGGAACCTTCCAGGACTGCAGCACCAGATAGGGACTGCAGAGATATCCAGCCTTGTGGACTGGACAACTAACAGATTTTCAGCTTTCTGTTGTGAGATAGTTGCTGATTATCTGAACCACAACCTGAGAGCCAGTCTACTCTTAATACGTATATTTAGTCTGTCAGTTCTGTACCTATAGAGAATCCTGACTGGTACAGCAGGCAAGATTTCACATAAACAAAAAGGCAGGCAGTCCATACACTGTGATTAGCACTGTTTTTTTTTTTAAAAAAGATCTTGTTTGATATATAAGGCATTTTCACTTTTCAAAACATCATTTTTTCTTTTTTAAAAAAAGTTTTTAGTATAGGTGTTTTCCCAACATCTATGTCTGTGTACCACATGAATGCCTGATGACTGAAGAGGTCAGAAGAGGGTGTAAGATTTTGAGACTGGGAGTTACTGATGGTTGTAAGCAGCCATGTAGGTGCTGAGAATCTGGATCCTCTGAATGAGCCTCCAGTGTTCTTAACCACTGAGCCAACTCGCCAGTCCCAACTTTTTTTTTTTTTTTTTTTTTTTTTTTGGTTTTTCGAGACAGGGTTTCTCTGTGGTTTTGGAGCCTGTCCTGGAACTAGCTCTTGTAGACCAGGCTGGTCTCGAACTCACAGAGATCCGCCTGCCTCTGCCTTCGGAGTGCTGGGATTAAAGGCGTGCGCCACCACCGCCTGGTCAGTCCCAACTTTTTGTTTAAAAGACAGTCTCTTATAGTAAAGACTATTGTTAAATTATCTCTATTGGAGGATAACTTTGAACTCCTGGTCCTCCTGCCTCCACCTCCTGACTGTTCAGATAACAAGCATGAACGCTGACTTTCCTTAATTCAAGGTCATGAACAACTTTCTAGCTCTAAGGGCTAAATCAAATGAGTACTAACATCATAACTTACTAAACCAGACCTGTTTCCATAGTCATTTAAATAGTTTTTAACCTGCTGGAAAGAATTCAAAAAGCACACATCTGTCATATAAGCCCTTGGGAGGCTAAAGGTAAAGGATTGCTTAGAATTTGAGACCAGACTGTGCCACATACTGATTTCAAGAATTTCTTTTAAAAAGGAGAGTTTTTATTCTTTATAAAGTAATCTTTAAAATTTTTAAATTTATTATCATTATTGTATGTGTTGGTGGGGGGAAGTAGGGGCACACACCCTTGTGACACAGCTTGCATACAGAGGTGAAATGACAGCTTTGTGGATTTGGTTCTCTCTCCCATCTTTTATGTGGGTCCAACAGACTGGACTCAAGTCACCAGGCAAGAGTTTTCTTTACCCACTGAGCCATTTTGTTGGCCCATAAAATGATATCTTTTGCAGAAATTCCCGTAAGTGGAGTTTCTGGTCCATGAGTACAATGATTTCAATGACTATTACCCAGGCTTTCCTGTAGAAGAGGTATATGGCAAGGAAGACTCACAAATTTTTACTAGAAAAACAAAACAATAGAGGTGGGGGTGCTGGTGGTACAGCTCAGTGATAATAGAGCACATGAATAAACTACATAGTAAACAAGGTCCTGAATTCAATCCCTAGTGCCAAAAAGGGGTGGGGGTACGTTAAAGAGGAGAGTGTCCAGTGAGACAGCTCAGAGATCACTAGGACCCACATGGTAGGAGAGAATTAACACCCTGCATGTTATACTGTGATCTCCACATGTGCTGTTATGTATCTACACACATACACACAAAATAAATAAAGGCAACAAAATTTTTTACAAAAGGAAAAAATAGGTTAAAAACAAAAAAATGAGTCTTGAATTCCAGCACGTAGAAGGCATAGGCAGGTAGATATCTAAGTTCTGAGGAAGCTGGAGCTATGTTGTAAGACCTTGTCTCAAAAACAAAGAATTGGGGAAATACTGGAGAGTTGGCTCAGCAGTTAAGAGCACTGGCTGTTCTTCCAGAGGACCTGGGTTTGAGTCCCAGCACCCATATAGAGGCTAATAACTACCTGCAACTTCAGTTCCAGGGGATCCCACACCTTCTTCTTGCCTCCAAGGGCATCAGGTATACATGTGATACACAGACATATATGCAGGCATAGAATACCCACACAGATAAAAATAAACATGAAAACTATTGATTACAGTGAAAATATGGATTTATGAAGGCATTGTGCAGTGAGCTTTGATAAAGCTGGCCTTTGCTCTCTGAAAGAACACAGATGAGTAAGAAAACATTAGAATCTCAGTCCCCTCTGTGCAATAGGGCTAAAAACACTAGTTACACTGTGGTCATGCTAGGAGCCTCAAAAGATAGTATGGGGAAGTAATTTCTCAACTGTCCTTTGTAACATCACTGTTTTGTGGGCCAGCAAATGAAATGCCATCTATATCAATGTCAATTACCAACAAACATATGTAGGTAAAGAGAAAATATGGAATACAATCATTTCATTCACAAGAACTGCATTGCTGCCTCAAAACTTCATCTTACTATATCTCAAAGATTATCAAATCATATAAAAGAATCTCTTCCTTTTTGAAACATCCTTATTATATAGCCCCACCTAACCTCAAACAGGTGACAATCTTCCTGCATCAATCTCCCAAGTACTAGGATTACAGGTATGAGCCTCTATCTTTTTAAGGCTGAAACAATGATTTGGCATAATAGGCTATACTTTAATGTGAAAAAAAGAAAAGTACAACCTAACTCAAATTTTTTTTTTAAAGTTAGGCTGGGTGGCCTTTAATTCCAGCAGACACACCTCTTTATCTCTGTGAGTTCAAGGCCAGCCTGGTCCACAGAGCCAGTTCCAGGGGAGCCAGGGCTGTTACAGGGAAACCCTGCCTCGAAAAATTAAAAAAAAAAAAAAAAAGTCATGGATCAGTGAGACACAGTCACAGGGGCCCTCCCCTGCTTGAAGATCTAAACATATCTTCTTCAGTGGTATAGCCACTGGTAAATTGGTCATGTTCCTGTAAATAGCTTCTAATTCACACTCCTGTAAGCAATCCTAATGAAACTCATTGAATCAACAGGAACGAAGGTTGGGGATGTAGCTTGGTGCTAAAATACTTATCTATCGTGTCTGACACAGTACTGCAAAAACAAAACAATCCAAGAAGTTACTAAAAAATCATCAAAGTTAACATGCATGTTCTTAAATTTTCAAAAATGTTTTTAAAAACTGTAAAAAAAAAAAAAGGGACATGGTGGCACATGTAATTAATCCCAGCACTCGGAAGGCAGAGGAAGGTGGACAGCCTGGTCTATGTAGTGAGTTCCAGAACAGCCAGAACTATGTATTGAGACCCTGTCTCAAACCAAACCAAACCAAACTAAACCAAACCAAACCAAAATTGTAAAAGCCTTGCATGGTGGTACACATTTGTAACCTCAGTACTAGGGAAGCTTAAATAGGAAGACAGTTGTAGGCCAGCCTAGGCTACATAGTGAGTTCAAGGTCAGCCTAGGCTACTTAGCAAAACCCAGCCTCAAAAAACAAACAAACAAACAAAGAAACTAAAATACAAACAAGAGCATGTAAAAATGGCATATAAGTAAAAGAATTTGGACAAGTTGTGATCATACACGTTTTTCATCTCAGTACTTGGTAGGCAGATGGACTTCTGTGAGTTTGGGGCTAGCCTGGTCTCCAGAGCAAGTTCCAGGACAGCCAAAGCTATGTAGTGAGACCCTGTCTCCAAAAAAGAAAATGAAGGAGAAGAAAAAGAATTTAGCTAAAGAGAAAATCCTGTGAACAGAGACGTACTATGGTAAGAGAAAAGTCTTACCTACACAGGGTATTTAAGGGTACTCACAGCTGATAAAGCCAAAATCTGCTGTTGAATTGTTTCTTCATCGTGACTATCAACCCATGGTGGCACAGCTGCTTCTATGCAGGAGAAAAAAAGGTTATCGGGGCTAGAGAGAGGGCTCAGTAGTTAAAGAGATTAAAAAAATCTTGTTGATATTGCAGAGAACCTTGGTTCAGTTCCCAGAATCCACATGGCAGCTCACAACTGCCTATTAATTCAAGTTCCAGGGAATTTGACACCTTCTTCTGGCTTCTGCAGGCACCACATAGTTACAACAGTTAAATCGTAATCTGTCATTTCAATATAAGACCACTTAAAATAGTAATTTACCAATAAGCTCCAAATATGATTATTCACTGTAATACCCAGACTTAATTTGTAAGCTTTATGCATATATTTGGTCAACAAATACTCTACTTGAATGGTACAGTACAGAATTCTGACAACAATTTAATCAGATAACCAAAATCAGTATCACTGGGCCCATACAATGGCTCAGTGGGTAAAGGTACTTACCCACAAGACTGAAGACGAATTTGATGCCTGGGATCACATGGTGGAAATGTGCAAAGTGGCACACATGAGTGTATATATGCACACACAGACAAACAGTGGAGGAGAAACACACTGTGGATCCCTGAACATGTTATTTCAAGAAGAATTAAAATATCAAGAATATACAATCCTATTCTAATCATGAGGAAATATCAGACAAAGCTCAATATACAATAGTATATTAAGATGGGAACAACCCACCCGCAACACTTGGATGTGGAGTCAGGAAGACCAGAAATTCAAGGATAACCTCAACTACATAGCAAATATGAGGTCGGCAAGGATTGTCTCAAAAAAAAAAAAAAGACAAAGTTGTTAGAACATTCCAGACTAAAGAACTAAAGAAGGCTAAGAGAAATGACATGACAGAATATAATATAATATCCTCAACTAGTACTTAACTAGATTCTGGAGGGAAATGTTATAAAGGACATCACTGGGTCAACTATCAAAATGAATAGGTGTGGGCTGGAGAGATGGCTCAGCGGTTAAGGGCACTGTCTGCTCTTCCAAAGGTCCTGAATTCAATTCCTAGCAACCACATGGTGGCTCACAACCATCTGTAAAGAGGTCTGGTGCCCTCTTCTGGCCTGCAGGCATACACACAACAGAATATTGTATACATAATAAATAAATAATTATTTTAAAAAAACCAAAATGAATAGGTGTTAGATTTGTGTATTATATCTCTGAGCATGGTAGTACATGCCTGTATCTTGGTACTTGGGAAGATGAGGCAAATAATTACTTCAAGTTCTAGGCAGCCTGGGCTATGGAGTGAGATGCTGGGGCCGGGCGGTGGTGGTGCACGCCTTTAATCCCGGCACTCGGGAGGCAGAGGCAGGCGGATCTCTGTGAGTTCGAGACCAGCCTGGTCTACAAGAGCTAGTTCCAGGACAGGCTCCAAAACCACAGAGAAACCCTGTCTCGAAAAACCAAAAAAAAAAAAAAAAAAAAAAAAAAAACCCCAAAAAAGTTGGGCGTGGTGATCCACTTTAATCCTAGCACTTGGAAGACAGAGGCAGGCAGTTCTCTGTGCAGAACTCTATCAGTTCAAGGATATCCTGGACTACACAGCAAGTTCCAGGTCAGCCAGGGTTGTACTGTGTGTACAACCCTGTCTCAAAAAAAAAAAAAAAAAGCTGAAGAGATGATTCAGTGCTTTAGACTTTATGACAAAGGGTAAAGATGGCTCAGAACTTAAGAGCACTTGCTACAGTTCCGGGAGGATTCAGGTTTGATTCCACCATATATGTAGTGGCACACAATTTTCTGAAATTCCAGTTCAAGGATTATCTGATACCTTCTCGTGACCTCCTCATGTGTCATATTGCTCTTGCAGAGGCCCCAGAGTTCAGTTCCCAGCATCCATTGTCAGGTAGCTCACACCCACTTACAACTACAGCTCCGAGGCACATGGCCCTATCACAATACACATAATTAACAATAAAAATAAATAGAAAGGGCTATTAAGATGGCTCAGCTGCTAAAAGCACCTGATGCCATGAGTTTGATCTTTGGGACCCACGTGGTACGACAGAATCCTGGAAGTTGTCCTCTGCCACACAAAGGCCAGAAGTAAATAAAGGTAATAAAAATAAGAGAGAGAGAGAAAGAATAGGATCTTGAGAAGTGAAACCAAAGCAAAAAAAACCAATTAGAGACAATAACCTACAGGGCTGGCATCAAATTGTCAATGAACAGTTAGAAGCTGAATGCTGAGGATACCAAGATGACATACACCTAGCTAGGTAGGATTAGGAAGGGAATGCAGGACTCCACTCAAGCAGTCTTCTGCTCTTTATAGTAGATTCTAACTGTACTAACCCCCAACACATGTCAGACCCAAAGCAATCCATTCAAAGTAAAGACGTAGTTCCAGATTTGCCCCATACACAGTGATGAAGTGTTAAGCTGGGGATATAGTAGCTCCGTTGGTAGAATGCTTGTTTAGCATGCACAAGATCCTAGGTTCCATTCCCAGCACAGTACAAATCCAGTATTGTGATATATACCTATACTGCTACCACTTGGAAGGCAGAGGAAGGAGAGATGAAATTCAAGGTCTTTGCTGCAAGTTAGAGGTCAGCTTTGGCTATGTGAAGCCCTGTTTAAAAAACAAATGAAAAACAGTTGGTATCAATGTTAAATTTCTGGGTCTGGCTTTTTACAAAGACCTGTCAATGTTGGGATCTGCAATGTAGAGACTGGAAGTCTTACACCTCTCACAGTTGCTGTCCTAGCTGAGAAGATGAAAAAAGAATCTGGCAACATAAGTTATTTGTTGCTGGCCATAGCTTTTTATTTACTGATTGATTTTGACACAGTGTTTCATATAACCCAGGTTGGCCTCCAACTTACTATGTAGCTGAGGTTGGCTTAAACTCTTTTTTTTTTAAATTTATTTATTATGTATATAGCATTCTGGGCACCAGATCTCATTATAGATGAGTGTGAGTCATCATGTGGTTGCTGGGAATTGAACTCAGGACCTCCGGAACAGCAGTCAGTTCTCTTAACCTCTGAGCCATCTCTCCAGCCCTAGCTTAAACTCTTGATCTTTTTACTTTTGCTTCTCAAATGCTGGAGTTTCAGGTGCTGGCTATGTTCTTGTTTTGATTTTTGTTTTTAGACTAGGTCTTGCTAATCCAGCTGGTCTCAAACTCCTAGCAATCCTTTTGCCTTAGCCTCTTGGGTACTGGAATCACAGGTATGCACTAAAAGGCCTGACTAGGCTTTGTTCTTTTTGATTGATCCTCTTTTCTACCTTGTTCAGTAAAAGACTGAATTCTTTGTGTGTGTGTGTTTATTTTCTCTCTAGATAGACCTGGCTGTTCGGGAACTCATTACGTAGACAAGGCTGGACTCAAACTCTCAGCGATTGACCTTTCTCTGCTTCCCAAGTGCAGGGATCAAAGGCATGCACCACCATATTCAACTATTTTTTAAAAATTCGACTTTTTTTTTTTTGGTTTCTCAAGACAGGGTTTCTCTGTAGCTTTGGAGCCTGTCTTGGAACTAGCTCTTGTAAACCAGGCTGGCCTCAAACTCACACGGATCCGCCTGCCTCTGCCTCCCAAGTGCTGGAATTAAAGGTTTGCACCACCACTGCCCGGCTGAAAAACTTTCAATTTAAAAAGTTTTTTCCTCATTTTGTAGCCCAGGCTGGCCTGGACTTACTATATATCTCAGGCTAGGAATACAGCCTCAAACTCACAGCAATCCTTCTGCTTTAGCTTCCCAAGTGCTGGATTCCAAGTGTGAGCCATTATTCCTGGCTGTACATAAACATTTTTTGGCGCTTGGGATCTAACCCAGGGCCCTGTATACACTATGCACATGTCCTACCACTGGGCTCCACCCCAGTCTTATATGTTTTTGTATTCTTAGAGCCTTAGTATAGGTTAGCACATAATAAATGCTCAATAAAACCTGGTAGGAAGCTGGTATGGTAGCTCAGCAGTAGCACTTGCCTAGCATATGTAAGGACCCGGGGTTGATCCCCAGCACCAAAAACTGACACACACATATTCACATACACAGAAACTTGGCTGAGAATCTAAGATAAACTTATATTATACCTGACTTTTTTGTGTGCTGTTCTTCAACAAATTTTTTCTGTTCTTTTTGAAAATCCCCTATAATGGTCTGTTAAAAAACACAAGAAAAGTCAAATTACTTTGAAAGTTTACTATTAGGTAAGAATTATAGTCATAATACATGTGTACATGCATGAAATTGTCCAAGAATCAAGAAAAGATATTCTAGAAAAATTCCATCAGCACATTATATTCTATTTGAGTTAAAAAGATGATTACATTGGCTACTTACAACTTTCAAAAATTTCTCCTTTTACAAGTTCTCTAAATGTACCTTATCAATGATGTCATCTATTTTTCCTTCTTCCACAGATTTCTTTATTGTCTGAGCTGTTTCAGCAACAGATTCAGTTATCTTCTTCGTGGCAGCACTTGCAAAGTTAAACAAATAATCTGTAAAGGAAAAAAAGGGTCCGTGCTTCATCCAAGTACAATGGTTATCATACCTTCCCATCAGTATCTGCAGGGAGATCTGTGTAAGGCCCTTTCTGGATACCAAAATCTGTACACGTTTAGATCCCCTTTGTAATAATGGCACAACACAGAACCTATGTTCACCTATATAGTCCTGTGTAAGTTAAATCACCTTTACTGGAACCCAAACAGGTCCTCATGGGTTGCATAGCTCTTAACCATTAATCTCTTCAGTATCCACATTGTCGTTCTAATCTAAGGAAATCATTATTTGAAAACTGGCAAACTGGCTGACCATGGTGGTACATGTCTATAACCCCAGCATTTGGGAGGCAGAGGCAGACAGATCCCCGTAAGTTCAAGACTACCTTGCTCTCTACATAGCTAGTTTTAGGTCACCCAGGGATATATATTGAGACTCTGCTATCCACCACTCCCCTACAAAAAAGTAGTAGGTGGCTAGATGGTTCAGTGAGTAAAGACACTTGTCAAAAAGCACAATGATCCCCACATAGTTGAAGGAGAGAGCCAACTCCTAAAAGTTGTTTCTCAATTTACACCATGGCACACATATACCCACATACACAAACAAATTATCAAAGCTGACAGAAACATGACATGAGGCTAGAATAGGAAGGAAAAAAACATGTAATAGAAAACCCTTAGCAAATTAACATTCTTACACACAGATAGGTTAATTTTCAAAGGTATTTCACTTAATTTTAGAATCCCAGAAATCTTAAGTATTAGCAGGGTGCTTAGAAGTGACCAGATTCTCCTTCAATGGTGGTGCATGCCTTTAATTCTAACACTCAGGAGGCAGAAGCAATCAGATCTCTGAGAATTTCAAGCCAGCCTGGTGGTCTACAGAGCTAGTTCCAGGTCAGTCAAAACTATGAAAAGAAACCCTGTCTCAACACCAAAAAAAGTGACCAAACTCAACTTTATATCCAGGTAATAATCCACTTCCCAGTACATGACTTTGAGAGGCCATAATTTCTTAGTATTACCCCAAAATAGCTGAAAGCTTTTGCAAGTCTCTTGTCATTTCCACCTCTCAGTTTTAGGTCTCTCTTCCCCCACAACAAGAATCTGTTATTGCTGGGCACAATGGCACACATCTTTAATCCCAGCACTTAGGGACACAGAGGCAGGCAGATCTCTTGTGATTTCGAGGCCAGCCTTGTCTACATAGTGGGTTCCAGGACTGCCAGAGCTACATAGTGAGATCCTGTATGTAAAACAAAAAACAAAACTATTATGTGTATGAGTACATGATGTATGTGGGGATAGGCACATGTGCCATGTGGGCATATTGGAGATCAGAGGACAACTCTGTGGCAGCATCTCTCTCCTTTCTGTGGGTTATGGGAAACAAAAGCAGGTCATCAGACTTTCAAGGCCAGTGTCTATACCCACTGAGCCATCTTGCTAGGCCCCTAGGTCTGTCTTTTCTCTTAGGGAATATAAACTTCTACTCTACTAATCTAAGCAATGTCCTTAAATTTCTTTCTCTTCAAACTAACACTGCCAGTTCTAAAGACTATTGTTCATAAGCTATGGAATCAAAGCTCTCTGTAACTAGAAATGTACTATGAGAACTCAATTTTTGAGACAGAGTTTTGCTATCTAGATTTGGCTAGCCTGATACTCACTACGTAACTCAGGCCGTCCTTGAACTCATTCTGAGTTTTGGAGGATTCCCTATCCCTACCCAGCTTAGATACATGTTTATCAAAGCACTTAAATTTTCCTGGGTGCATACTAGTTGTGTGGATGATAAAGATATTTAGCACTTCTAGCATGATAGATACCCTGCTCATAAAGAGTATAGGAGCTATAGAGATGGATCAGTGGTTAAGAGCAATGGATCCTCCAGAGGACCTGGGTTTGATTCCCAGCAGCTTTCAGGGGATGTGATGTCCTTTTGGTATCTGTGGGCACACATGGTACACAGACATACATACAGACAAAACATCCATACACACAAAGAGTACAGAAGATAGTTCAAAACAACTAAGCACTCTACACTGAATAATATTGTTAGCTCCTTTGGAGACAGTGACCATAGGAAAGCATAAGTTTATCAGGAGGAACGACCAAGGAAGAGGTAGTTTGGTTTGGAATGAAGGAAGAGTATGTAAAATTGGGTGTTCACTACTGGTAATGATAACAGTAAGTGGCTGGAATGCATAAATAGGTCACTATTAAACGGGAAGTACTTAGGATCCAATCTTGAAGATAGGGATTCAACAAATGTTGGCTTAACAAATGGAGTTCTTAGTAGATTCCAAAGGTTCAAAAAATTACTTACTGGGAATCAGGCTTAATACTTAACTTTATTTTTCAAAACACAGGTAGGAGTCAGGCATGGTGTAGCTAAACTTGCTATCCAGTGATTACTCTTGGGAGGTGGAGGCAGGAGTTTAAGTCAGCCTCAGCTATGTAGAGAATTTGAGGCTTGCCTTGGAATACACTCAAAAAAAAAAAAAAAACCCAAAGCCAAACTAAAAAACAAAACCCCATAAAGAAAAGTACACAAATACATCCTCTTAGACAAAATGTTAAAACATCTCTGATAATTTCTCTAGCCTCTCTAAAACTCTGTGTATTAAACAAGAACATTTACATAGCTACATAAATTATAGAAGCAGGAGCATTCCTTTATCCTAAAACTTTAAATTCCCAATCAATAGGGGTGGGTTCCATCGAAACTCAGCTTCCTCAATCATCAAGGGAGCGGGTAAAGAAGGAAAATAAAAGCAGACTACCAACAACAGAGAGAACCCGGAGAACCTTGTGAGGAAAGATGGCAGGAAGCAGGGCTCAGAGGCCTAGCATGTGTGTGGCTCTAGGTTCTTTGGTCCTGAAAAGAAAATTTGGGGAAATTTAGTTGGGCATGATGGTACCCAGCCACGATCTTAGACTTGGGAAGCAGAAACAGGTGGTCAGGAGGGCTTGTCTTTACAGATAATTCTCACTAAGTTGTCAAGCACGGAACTTACATTGTAGCCGAGGTAGGCCTAGATCCAGTGATCCTCTTGCTTTAGCCTTTTAAGTACTCTAGGCCTAGCTTTTTAGTTTTATGAGACAAGGTCTCTTGTAGCCTTGGCTGGCTTGGAGCTCACCTATATAGCTGAGGCTGGCCTTGAACTCCTGATCTTCCTTTCTAAGGATCCCAAAAGCTGGGGTTACAGGCCTGTGCCACTACACCAGGCTTTCATTCCACATTAATCTATCCCAACTACCCAATATAACCTCTGCTCTTTTATCCCAAATTCATTCCTTCCCAATTTTCTACAACGAAAACATTAAAAAAAAAAAAGATTTCTGCTGATCTCACGATATCACTTAGTTTTATTTCCCTTGTGCAGTCTTTGGGCATTTTGCCTGAGATGATACACTGTTAAGATTTGATAGTGGGGCTGTTTTTCCTGTCCCTCTATCTTATAGTCAAATTTTTTGAACATTAGGGCCTTTCCTACTGAAGTCTGTGTTTCTCTGTTCTTTGGCACCCTGAATCCATTTGATAGGCCCTTAAAACTTTCTAAATTTAGTGAATGTGTGGCGGTGATCCCAACAGGATGGAGAGAGACGGAGTGTTGAGTTCACAACCATCCTTGGCCATATGGTGAGTTTGAAGCCAGCAGAGGCTATATAACACTGTCTCAAAACAACAACAAAAACACTTGCTAAATTTAGTATACATTTTTGTTGCAATTCTCTTATGTTTACTTCTGTTTAGGGCCCACCACCCCAAAGTCACCTTCTTTGACTATTTAAGCATACCAAAGTCTCTCCAGAATTAGTTACCACAGTAGGTGTTTATATTCTCAAGGACTACTTTTTGTTCAACTTCAACTAGACTATAAACTTGGAAAGAGTATGGGCTTTGAAATCAGGTAGATTTTTGGCTCAAATTCTACTTGTACTGCTTACTATCAGTAAAATGTTGGCTTTGTTCTCCCAACTCTTGGGGGATGGTGAATAGCTGAAACTCAGGTATTTATTGTCATTAAGATCTAGCACTGAAACTCGTATATAGTACACAATGGCAGCTTCTTTTCCACCTCAAGGAAAAAGGTCCTGCTGGAAGCAGAGGCGGGAAGATCAATGTCATCCCTACAATGCAATGTGAGTTCAAAACCCGTCTACCTGAGCTACAGGAGATCCTGTTTCAAACAATTCAAAGAAGACATGCATGGCTTAAGCTTGAGTAACCTACCAAGCTACTTGAGACAATATACCTTTTAGTCCTTTCTTGGGACAAAAGGCATTTTCTCAACCAACTCTAGCTGGGAAGGTGGAGATTCAGGTGAAAGCTGGCAAGCTGAACAAGCCAAACTGCTTGTCAAAACCCCGAAAACTGCGGCACACCGCTCGCTTCACTGAGCCCGGGCTTCCTATGTATACAAACTTAGCAAGAGAGCGACAAATTCTTAGGCACCTCGAGGACACGACATGACTCCTTGGGGAAGCTTCGGCGTCGCCTAGCTCCCAAGTTCGGGAGGACCGACCCCCCTCTTACACACTGGCAACCAGCGCCCCCGCCCCCAGCCCACCCTCGCGTCCCGGAGGGGACTCACTGCCAAGGCCTTTGGCCTGGTGGAGAAGCTCTGGGTCTCCCGTAGGCTGCTGCTCGGACTCGGTGGGCTCCGCCGGCGGCTTGGAGCGCTCCTCAGGGGGCGAGCCTCCCGACGACGGCTCGTCCCCTCCAAGCGGCTCTCCTCCCGCCGCCGCCCCCTCGGGCTGCTTCAGGCCCAACCAACTGCTCAATCCTCGGAACATCCTTCCCGCGTCGCCGCCGCCCCCTCACCCAAGAGCCCAGCCGCCTTTAACCGCCCCCTGCGACCTGACACCGCGGGTCTCCGAGGGTGACTGGCCGGAAGCCACAGCGACAGCTCCGTCGCCAGTCGGCCGTTAGCCCACCCTCTACGACGCCACCCCAGCTGACCGCGCTGCGTCACGTCCGGATTAAGCTCCGCCCCCCGCTCGCGATGGGGCGGTGCGCGTGAAAAAGGGGCAAAAGGCCAAAGGGCTTTCCTCGCGGAGTCTCGCCCCGTGTCTGCCCTTTTACTCTTTCTCCAGCTCTCTGAGCGTTTGGACAGAATCTTTTTTGGGCTTGTCCTACCTGGTCTCGTTTTCTGTTTGCCTTGCAGTGACGGCTTGGCATTTACAGGTCAAGCTGGACGGGACCAGGTTACACGCCCCCCAGCCCCTTAGAAATGGAAAAAGTCTCCTCCTGCGCCTAAGTAACCCAAACTAGGGGCAGTGACTCATACCTGTAGTCCCAGCCTTTGGGAACTGGAGGAAAGAAGATCAAGAGTTCGAGGCTAGTTTTAAGTACATAGTGCTTTAGGCCAACCTGAGCTACATAAGACTGTGTCCAAAGCACATCAAATTGAAAAAAAAAAAAAACCTAAGCAAGAAGTTGGGGTGGGGTACTTGTAGATAAAAATGATTTACGGTGGGTGAGATGACTTAGCAGATAAAGGTACACACCACCAAGTTTGGTAACCTGAGTTTGGTTCTTATGTGATAGAGTGAGAGAAGGCTCTCTTTCTTTTAAACTTTAATTAAAATGTTTTTAATATTTATTTATTATGTATACAATATTCTCTGTGTATGCCTGCACCACATACATGTAAGAGGGCACCAGACCCCATTACAGATGGTTGTGAGTCACCATGTGGTTGCTGGGAATTGAACTCAGGACAATTGAAAGAGCAGGCAATGCTCTTAACCTCTGAGCCATCTCTCCAGCCCGAGAGAAGGCTCTCTTACAGGTTGTCTGTCCTCCGACCTCCACACATGTTCTGTGACTACCCACACAATAAATACAATTTTAAATATTTAACACAACAACTTAGAGAACTGGGACTGTGACTCAGTGGTAGAGTTATGTTAAAACACATGCCCAGCACAGCAAAATGTGCATAGCCATGTACGCCAAGAGACTTAGCTGCAATCATGGTACACACCTTTACTCTCAGTGCCCAGGAAGCTGAGGCAGGAGGATCTTGAGTTCAACATCAGCCAGAGCTACATGAGACCCTTTTCCAAAGCACAAAAATGAGTGAAACCGAATATAAAACCAACCCCGGTGGATTACATGACTCATAGGTAAAGGTGCCTGCCACCTTGCCTTGACCTGGGAGTCACATGATAGAAGGGAAGAACCTAGTCCTGAAACTTGTCCTCTCATCGCTGTACCATAGTATGGATTGTGCTTGTCCCCACCCCCATGTGCTAGATAAAATGTAATGAAGATTAAAAGAAAAGAAAACCCTTGGATACTTGTGCTTGCTTACTTTCCTTTTTAAAAGACAGGGTCTCAAGGCCTGGTGTGGTGAAACCTTTAATCTCAGCACTTGGGTGGCAGAGGCAGGCAGATCTCTCTGAGATTGAGACCTGTCTACATAAGACAGGGTTACAGAGTGAATTTTTTCATTGTTGTTTTGTAAAGATAGGGTCCCAAGGAGCCCAATCTGGCCTTTTCTTGAACTGTCTGTCACACTTGCCAAGCCCCCCCTTATTTTCTTTGTTGTGTTTTGTTTTGAACCTTGGGGTCTCTGTGTAGCTCTAGCTATCCTGGAACTCACTCTGTAGACCAGGCTGTCCTCAAACTCACAGCCATCCGTTGCCTCTGCTTCCCGAGTGCTGGGATTAAAGGTGTGCGCCATCACCACCTGGACGATCACCAAGTCTTTCATCTGGTTCTGGAATTCAAATTCAGTGCCTTCTTCAAGCTAGCTATGTATTCTACCAACTGAGCTACACACCAACACTCCACAGTTGTGCATTTTATTTGAATACTGATTCTACAAACAAATTTTAAAAGATTATGATACTTATATAGATGGCAATTTGGACCCAAGAGAGCTGATGCGGTTAAGGAATTGTGAGATTCTATTTAAATTGTAGTCAAAATTTGAAATTTACCACCAACCATTTTGAAGTCAGCAATTCAATAATATTAAGCACATTCATGTTACTTTGCAACTTGTCTCCATATTTTTTCATCCTGCAAGCTGAAATTCTTATACAAGTTCCATTCTCTTCATGTAAGCTTCTACCAAACATTTTACTTAATCTCTGTGAACTGCCTGCTGTAGATACTTATTATATTCAGGGCTGAGGTACTGCCAATGCTAGGATAGTAGATCTCTTGCCTACCAGGAAGGAGGCCCTAGGTTCAAACCTCAGGTCATGAAGGAGGGGAAATTAGGTAATTCTGCAGTATTTGTCTTTTATTTCTTTTCTTTTCTTTGTTTGATACAGAGTTTCTCTGTGGATTCCTGGCTGTCCTGAAACCTATTCTGTAGACCAGACTGGCCTCCTCTTAGAGATCTGCCTGCCTCTGCCTCCCAAATGCTGGAATTAAAGGCGTGTGCCACCCTGCCCTGCCTTATAAAAATTGTGGTAATGGTATTATTATGTGGTCGTGGGTATAGTTTTTTAAAGAAGTTCTTTTACTTTAGAGAGTCATATTGCAATATTGAAGAACAAAATGGAAACATGGTCAGAAATTGCTTCAAATTAATAGCAGAAGAGCTAGAGATATGACTTAATAGTTAAGAGCACTGGCTGCTCTTACAGAGCACTCATGTGGTAGCTCATGACTATCTGCAAATCCGGTCTCAGGGGATCTGACACTCTCTTCTCGACTCCACAGGTACCTGGCAGGTATGTGGTGCACAGAAAGTCAGGTAAAACACACATATACATAGAAATAAAATAAATCTTTTAAAAAACGAGTACCAGAAGTGGGGAAATGGTTGGGGATATAAATAAATAAGCCTGCCCTTGGGTTTGTAATTGTTGATGCTGACTGATTTTAATTTTATTTCTCCTTTCTTTGGTTTTTCCAGACAGGGTTTCTCTGTAGCTTTGGAGCCTGTCCTGGAACTTGCTCTGTAGACCAGGCTGGCCTCGAACTCACAGAAATCTGCCTGCCTCTGCCTCACAAATGCTGGGACTAAAGGTGTGTGCCACCACCACCTGGTGTTATATCTTCTTTTTTCTGAGACAAGGTCTCACCATGTAGCTCTAGTTGTCCTGAAATTCACTATATAGACAAGGATGATCTCAAACTCACAAAGATCCACCTGTCTCTGACTCCCTAGTGTTGGGATTAAAGGTGTACACTACTATGCTTAGATTATGTTTACTTTTTTTGTTCTTGTATTTTCTGTAACAATATGTTAAACAAGGAAAACTGGCAAGGAATTCATAAACATATTCCCAAGCTCAGACTCTAGCTGACCATCTGGTGTGGCATGTTGCCCCTGTATGGAATATTCCTTTACATTGTATGAATATGTGTCACTGTGATTGGGTTAATAGAGATGACTGTCCAATAGACAGGTAAGAATTATGTGGGACTTGCAGAAAAAGAGAGTGTGAAGGAGAGAAAAGATCTCTCAGAATTGGGAAGAGATGTAGAGAGCAGGAAATGCACTTGTCATACTGAAAAAAGGTATCTATGAATGATGCAGAGTGTTGATAAGAAACATGGCCGGGTGGTGGCGCATGCCTTTAATCCCAGTACTTGGGAGGCAGAGGCTGGGGGATCTCTGTGATTCTGAAGTCATCCTGGTCTACAGACTGAGTTCCAGGACAGGCTCCAAAGCTACACAGAGGAACCCTATCTCGAAAAAAATGAGTTAATTTAAAATGTAAGTATTAGTTAGTAATAATCCTAAGCTATTAGCTGAGCATTTATAATTAATAATAAGTCTCAACCTGGTTATTTGGGAGCAGTTTACGGGACACAGAGAGACTCTGCCTATATATGGCACCCAAATGTTTGTCACCGAAATCCACATAAGACCTGAGAAAGCTTAGAAAAGATTCTAAGCACACAAAAAACGGAGACAAATGCAGCTTCCTGATAACTGTCTTCTCTTGGATAGGCTCAATACTAGCAACAAACAAAGGTACAGCTCCTTTAAGTGGAAGCTTCCTTGGCTTGGTGCTAGTGTCAAACACATGCATGACTCTTTTAAGAGGCCTAGCTACCAAACACCTAAATGGGCTTTATGAGCAGTGGGCAGTGTGCTACTCAGTCACAATGGGGACCCAACAACTTCCCAGAGCTGGGGAGGTAAACATGACTCCTGCTGCTACCTCTGTTGGTCCCTAAAGCCCCACCAAGGAGGAGGTCGCCCCAAGAGACACTCTCAGCGTGGTTGATGCAATAGCAAGAGGAATTTTTATTTTGCTGCCATGACAGAGGTCCCTCAGCCTCAAGAGGAGAAGGACCCTTGCTTTGTCTATTACAGGAGAAAACCATAGAATCAAGGGGGTGGTACAGAATCAAAAGGGAGAGTCCAGAAATCATTTGTCAACTATTTTGACTAGTTTATTTAATGGTCAGCTAACTCTAATTGATCAATGCTATGGCGGTTGCTGGATTGGTTGAACAAGGAGGAACACTTGCAGGTTACCTGCAGGTTGTCTCACCTCAGTTCCAGAGTCTGGGTCTATTGAGGAAAAACTACAAAAGGGGATGGAAAGTACTCAAAGCTCCTGTGCACGCGTGGTTGGTTCCCAGGGTTCTGGTTCCCAGGAAGGGGGGTGCAGTAATGCTGAGGTGACCCAAAGTCTTTCATCGCCCCCTCTGATTTGATCGAATCCCAATCTTGGGATTCTTAGGGATTTTCCCTAAGAGCACAATATTGCTGGGTCAACACTAAAGCTTGAGTAATGCTAGGTCACTCACGAATGAACATCAGGAGTTGACTGAGGATACAGGGCCCAAAGGTTAAGATGAGTAACAGAATGATCAAGGGACCAGTGATGGTAGAAATGAGTGTCGTGAACCAGGGGGAGCCATTGAACCAGCCTTCAACCAACCTTGTTGTGCCTCCCTGTCTCTCTGTCTCTTGTCTAACCTGTCTCTGAGTTTAGCCATCGAATCCTTAATTACCCCAGAGTGATCTACGTAGAAACAACATTGCTCTCTTAGGGCAGCACAGAGTCCTTCTTGAAGAAATAGCAAGACTGAACCACACCTATTTTGTAACACTACTTCGGAAAGTGAGGTTATTGAAACTTCAAGCTTGGTGATAGATTGTTCTAGAGCCCTTAAGTCCTTGTCTATAGCTGTTCTTAATTCCTCAAAGTTCTGGGGAATTTGGAAGTCTGCACCAGAGCAGTAGCACCGGTGCTGACACCAGCTGCCACCCCAAAGCCCAAGATTACTGCTAGAGTCAGAGAGATAGGCTTTCACCGATAGCGGCTCAGGTGCCTGTCAAATTCATCCTCAAATGTGTCAGTGGGATGATAAAAGACCATAGGTAACAGTTGAACAAGCACACAGTAGTCTTTGGTACTATCAAAAATCGATGTCACCATGCAAGTTGTCAAGCCTGTACTACAAGCCCACCATTTATCTGAATCAGGGATCAGGTATCTAGTTTTAGAAGTTTTAGGGCTCTTAAGGGTCTTGTTACATAAATGTTTGCAAGTAGCTGGTGGATTTCCCAAGCATGTCCCTGCGCCTGTAACCTCTGTAAGAGTTAGCTTATGACTATTTCCCCAAGCACAGCCATCCTGGCTAGTTGTGTTGTTGAAACCCCCAGATATTGCAATCCCTTCATAGTATGGGGGTCCTGATGATAGGCACAGCCAGCAAGATTGTGTCATGTTCAGGTCAGTATTATTTAACAATGAAAAGGTTCCCACTATTAGATTAAACAGTCGCTGGCCTATATTAGAGAGCGCCAGCAGTGAAGCAGGGGTAGCAGAAGGATTTTTAGGACTTGGAGTGGGATCCAGGGCCCTGGCAAGGGGAACTACCCTGGCCGGGGCTAGCTGGCCCTGGTCAGGCAATACCGGGCTGGGCCCTAGTACTATGGTCATGAGAGGTGTTACAGCAACTCACAGGATGAACAGAATCCCTATGTCTTCCCTTCCTGGATCATACAACTGTAATCCCCAAGTATTACCTGTTAACCAGTTAGCTCTTTTTCCCTCCTCAGTGAAGGTGATTGTGATTTTAGACTCTCCTGCTGTGGTACGGGTGAAAGAGACTAAGTCCTTTTTGCTAACCCCCAACCAGGAGACACTGACACTGGTTTCACATCCCCAGGCAGCACAATAAAGCACTTCAGGCCCCCCACACTGTCGAGTTCGCTTACCTCCCCCTCCCCCTCCGGACAAATATACCATTCAGAATATCTGCATGCAGGATAAGAGTTTCTGGGGGTTTGCTCAGTATTCTCCTAAGAGTCTTTTGCTAAAACACACAGGTCAAAAGTTAGTTGGGGAAACCAGGTATCTAGGGGATGAACTCCAGTAACTAGCCTTAAGGCTTGCCCAATCTCAAAGTTAGTCAGGGTCCTGGTTAAGTCCTGAGGTGTATGGGGGTTTTTAGTATTATATGTGGAAGGAAACATCAGGGCAAAGAATAGCAAGCCTGGTAGGATCAGGCTTCCTTGACTAATCTCAGTTTTAGAGGATTTGGGGTATGCTGAAGCTTCCATTTGGAAGGTCTTGGGTCGTCCTGTGGAGTGCCGGCTTGACGTGAGATGCGTGGATCCAGGCTGCAATACCGTCCACTTTGAGGGCAGTAGGTGTCGTAAGAAGCAGGATGTAGGGTCCCTTCCAGTGAGGTTCAAGGTTCTGGGACAGATGTCTCTGAACATACATAGAATTGCCAACCTGGAACAGGTGTGAGATCTCTGGGTGCCCGGGCTGGTAGGCAGGAGCCAAGGGTTTCCACACCTGGGTTTGGACGATCGGAAGGGCTTTTAGCCGCACCTGCAAATCAGGTTTGTGAGTAGTGGGGTCAGGAGGGGCCCTAAAGGAGGCCAATGGGGGAGGCCCCCATATAGGATCTCATAGGGGATAAGTCCAAGCTGAGATAGGGTGTTCCACACTCAGAACAGGGCTAAGAGGAGGAGCTGTACCCTGTCTCTAGTGCCAATTTTCAAGCTAATTTGATCAGGGTCTCTTTTATGGTTCTATTTATTCTTTTTATGTGTCCTGAACCCTGGGGTTTGTATGCACAATGTAATTTCCAATGAATCCCCAGTGTCTTGGCCACACCCTGACTTACCTGGGAGACAAAGACTGGGACTTTATTGGACCCAATTACCTTGGGCAGGCCAAACTGAGGAAAAATATCTTCTAGTATCTTCTTCACCACCATTTGAGCCGTTTCTTCTTTGGTGGGAAAAGCTTCTGTCCAACCGGAGAAGGTGTCTATAAAAACTAGGAGATATTTATTACCATATTTTCCTGGTTTTAATTTGGTGAAAGTCCACTTCCCAATGCATACCAGGTCGGTCTCCCCTTATTCTTATGCCCTCCGGGGCATTCTGATGCCCTGCATTTACCTTGGCACAGGGGACACAAGTTGACATCACCTGCTGTATAAGAGAGTTAAGGCCTGGAATATAAAAATCTGTCTTTTTTATTAGAGATTTAATCTTTTTGTGCCCTAAATGAGTCCATCGATGCATTTGGGTGACCAGCTCAAGGGCATCTTTCTTGGGTAACACGGTTTTGTCCTGATATTTCCAAGCTTTTTGTTGTTCATCAAAGTCCGCATTAAGTTTCTGGATAGTCTCTAGATCCTGGGCGGAATATTGGAAATAATTTTCTGTGGAGGTGGGGGGGCCTCTGCCAGGGGTAATATTTCTGAGTTCAGCGAGACCTTTTTAGCCATCTCATTTGCCATCTAGTTTCCCTTGGCAATAGGATCATCGCCCTTCTGATGTCCTGAGCAATGAATAATGCTCACCTTCACCTTAATAGTGCCAGGATTTCAGTGTTATTTTTAATCTCTTTTCCAACAGAAGTTATCAGTCCCTTCTTCTATAAATTTCCACATGGACATGGGCCATTGCAAATGCATAATGGCTGTCTGTATAGTTGTTTACTTTTTGTCCCTTTGCTAGCTCTAAGGCCGTGGTAAGGGCTATTAATTCTGCCTTTTTAACAGAGGTTCCTGGGGGCAATGCCCATGCCCATATGGTATTCTGTCCATCTACCACCACTGCCCCTGCCTTTCACTCACCTTCTTTGAGGAAACTGCTGCCATCTGTGAACCAGCTATAATCTGCATCAGGAAGCCGGCAATCAGTCAAATTTCCCCTGGTCCTGTGGTATTCAGCCAATATCTGGATTCCGAATTGGGGAGCAAGGTGGCGGGGTTCAGCAACATCACATTCCCAAAAGTGATATGTTTAGGGTTGAGCAATAGTGACTGGTAGTGGATTATGAGGGCATTCGAGACCCATCTACCAGGGGGTTGGCGAGTTACAGTCTCTAAAGCATGGGGTGCTATTATAGTCAGTGGTTGGCCCAGGGTCAATTTATCTGCATCTTTGACCAGCGTGGCTATTGCGGCTACCATACGGAGGCAAGGGGGCCATCCTGTTACCACATTGTCCATCTTTTTGGAGATGTAGACCACTGGCTTTTTCCAGGGTCCCAGTTTCTGAGTCAGCACCCCTTTGGCTACCCCCTTGTTCTCATCTGGTGTAGGAGGTTCTTCTGTTTGTGTGTCACTTTCATTGGTTGAATAAAGAGAATGAATGCCTTGGCCTTTTGATAGGGCAGCCCTTAAGTGGGCAGAGTAGACAGAACAGAGTGCTGGGAAGAAGAGAAGTGTGGCAGATGCCATGATTCTCCTGCCCGAGACAGATGCTGGTTAGACTCATGCTGGTAAGCCACAGTAAAGTGGTGATACACATTAATGGAGATGGGTTAATTAAGATATGAGAGTTAGCCAATAAGAGGCTAGAGCTAATGGACCAGGCAGTAATTTAATTAATACAATTTCTGTGTGGTTATTTCGGGGCTAAGCTAGCTTGGAGGCTGGATGCAGCCGCTCCTCGTACAACACTCATCTACGTATAAGGTGAATGGTTTTGTGACATCAGGGAGACTCAAAGCAGGGGCCAAAAGGAGGGCTCTTTTTATTTTATCAAAAGTCTGTTGTGTTGGCTTTGATAAGTGGATACAGTGGGGCCACCGGTTCAGCAAAACCTGGTATCCATAAGCTACAGAAACCGGCAGTTCCCAGAAACTCTCGGACTTCTCATGCCATGGCCTGCTTCTGACTGTCTGTTAACCATGTCTGTCTGTCCTCCAAGAGGTACCCCATGTAGGCTACTTGCTTCTTGCAGATCTGTGCCTTTTTGGAAGATACCCTGTAGCTCAGTTCACCTAATCTGGTGAGTAGGGCTCGAGTCTCTCAGAGGCATTCCTGCTCTGTCTCTGCGGCCAGCAAAAGGTCATCTACATATTGGAGTAAGATACCTCTGGACTGGTGGTGCGAAAACTGGCCAGATCCTGGTGCAGGGCCTCATCCAATAGGGTTGGCGAATTCTTGAATCCCTGGGGTAGTCTTGTCCAGGTGAGCTGACCAGAAACTCCTGAACTGGGATCCTTCCATTCAAAGGCAAACAATGGCTGGCTCTGAGGGCTAAGTCTCAGAAAAAAGTGTCTTTTAAATCAAGTACTGAGTACCATACATGGGTCGGAGGCAGGGTACTTAAGAGATTATAGGAGTTGAGCACTGTAGGATGAATGTCTAGAGTGCAGCGATTAACTTCCCTTAAATATTGGACTGGTCTGTAGTCCTCTGTGCCTGGCTTTTTTACCAGGAGGAGTGGGGTGTTCCAAGGGGAATGGCAGGCTTTTAGAATGCCCAATGATAAAAGTCTCTGAATGTGGGGCCTGATTCCTTCTTGGGCCTCGTGGCTCATGGGGTACTGTGTTATGGAAACTGGCATGGCAGAGGGTTTTAATTCTATTATCAGGGGAGGCTGATTGCTTGACAGCCCCATACCTGTGGTTTCCACCCATGCCTGGGGGAAATCATGGAGCCATTCATCCTCAAATTCCTAGAATTCTCCTGTTATCATTGTCCCGCCTATACTTCCTGTCTTGTTTTCCCACCTATACGTCCTGCCTGGCTATTGGCCAGTCAGTGTTTACTTAAAATATGATTGACAGAATTCAGACAATTCTCCCGTACCACTTCCTCCTCTTTTTTTTTTTTAATTTTTTTTTTTTTTGATTTTTCAAGACAGGGTTTCTCTGTGGTTTTGGAGCCTGTCCTGGAACTAGCTCTTGTAGACCAGGCTGGTCTCGAACTCACAGAGATCCGCCTGCCTCTGCCTCCCGAGTGCTGGGATTAAAGGCGTGCGCCACCACCGCCCGGCGCTCCTCTTTTTTTTTAAACAAAGGTAAATATCTATAGTCCATTTTTTGGGAATGCGGGCATAGTTTTTCAGGCTACTTCCTGGTTAGGGGTGTTGATAATCTTATGGGGACCTAAACAAAATTTAGAATTATGAATAAGTCCTGATTGGAGTATCCTGTGAGTCTTGATCATCTCAGGCAGCATCTTGAATCTGTTCTGGATGTAGAACTCAGACATCTGGGCCATCTGTTCCTACTAGAGATTTCTCAGGTGGTCTTCCTTGATCAAACCTGATTTTTCTTAAGTCAGAATGAATTCACAGCCTCTCATTTCTTGTAGAAACAAAAGCAAAAATCTCTTCTCCAAAGTAACATACCTTTTGAGTTCAATTTTGAAGTCAAAGTATTTTCAAAATACCTAGCATGGATTAATTAAGCAGCATTTATATGCAAATATCTTTTAGTAGCTGCCACTCCTTCCTCAGCATTCAAACAATTCAAAGAGAGCATAATAACATACAGTATCAAGATTCTTTGTGTATTTTTCATCTTTATGTGACTTTATTTTAACCGCTATTTCTTTTATTTTTACTTTTTTAACTTTTGGCTTTTTGAGACAGGTTCTCTGTGTATCTTTGTCCTGGAACTCCCTCTGTAAACCAGGCTGTCCTTGAACTCACAGAGGTCTGCCTGTCTCTGCCTCCCCAGTGCTGGGATTAAAGATGTGTGCTACAACACCTTGAACTCATAGACATCTGTCTGTCTCTGCCTACCAAGTGTTGGGATTAAAGATGTGTACCACCACACCCAAATACTCTCTTTCTTTTTTTATTTTAAGGACTTTAAACTTTTTTAAGCCTGCATATATTTTTAACACACTGTAAACCATTTAAAGGTTTTCTTTGTTTTTGAATCTCTCTTTACTGTATATTTCTCTTTTTCTGACCACATGAGTCTTTAATTTTCTAAGCAATATAGGTAGGATTAAAGCTGTGGCTTTGATGGCTGGATCCATCCCATTCCTTAGCTTTCTGCGATTCCAGCCTCATGGCGGAGGTATCGGCTGTAGCCATGTTTATTGCCACAATCCTATGGTGTTTCAATGTTCTTGCCAGCAAGCAAACTGCAGCATTCTGCTCACAAACCACACTCAAATGATCTGTAGTCAGACTGTCTGTCTGAAAGAGTCAGAGTTTGCCTTGGCAGGATGGCCCAGAAAGCCAGCATTTTAAAACAGTGCAGCTTTTTTCCTGATATGGCTGAAAACCAAAAAGCATGTGGTCAGCTTTTCATCAACACTGTTTAAGTGTCTCATGGTAGGACCTCTTAAAAGAGCTGCAAGGTTTTGCAGCTAAAGCTGAGTCAGGAAGCCTCTCTTAGATGAGAGCATTTGCTTGCCTCTAGCAAGCAGAGCAGACCTGAGAAATTGCTGCAACCAAGAAAACATGCTTTACTCTATTCTTTTCCAAGCTTTCTCAGGCTTTCTGTGGATGCAGGTATCCATGTGGGCACCATTCTGTAACATGACAAGCCAGGTTTGTTGGGGTTTCTGTCCTGCCAAGTTCCCACAGCTGGTAACCCTCATAGAAATCACATAGAGATCTATATTAATTATAAACGGATTGGCCCATTAGCTCAGGCTTCTTATTAACTCTTTTAACTTATATCAACCCATTATCCTTATCTATGTTAGCCACATGGCTCAGTACCTTTTTCAGCGGGGTAGGTCCTGCTTCTTCTGTGGTCTGGGCAGGACTGGTAGAAATGGGCTTCCTCCTTCCTAGAATTCTCCTGTTCTCATTTCTCTGCTTCTACTTCTTGTCTGGTTTTCTCACCTATACTTCCTGCATGGCTATCGGCCAATCAGCATTTATTTAAAATATGATTGACAGAATACAGACAATTCTCCCGCACCAATAAGGCACCTACAGATGGGAAATTCACAACATCTGGATTTTGTATGTCATTGTGTTTTCTTTAGATTTTCTCATTGCTAATGAAAGAACAAAAGCTGATAAAATGCATTGGAGTATGAAAAATGTCTTGACTTCAAAATGGAATCCAAATGATGTGTTACTTTGAGAATAAGGTTATACTTTTATTTCTACAGGAAATAATACACTGTGAATTCACTCCAGATTGATAAGAGAACAGGTTTGATCAGGGAAGACCCCTTGAAAATCTTGGCTACAGACATAAAGAAAGAAACCTAGAAAAACTACAAGATGCTGGTAGTGGTGGCACATGTCTTTAATTCCAACATTTGGGAGGTAGAGACAGGTAGATCTCTGTGAATTCAAGGCCAGCCTGGTCTATTCACAAAGTGAGTTCCAGGACAGCCAGGGCTGTTACACAAAGAAACCCTGTTTCAAACCAACCAACCGACCAACCAACCAACCAACCAACCAAACAAACAAACAAACAAACAAACAAAACAAAATAAATCAAAACAAAAAATCCCACAAAACTTGTAACATACATTTTGCCTGCTCAAACAAAACAAAAAAAATCAATTTTTGGCTACCCTGTATATAACATACAGTCTATGCTTGTATTAATACAGATATGTAAGTTACCTTTAAAAGTTTATGTATTTTCAGAAAAATGGAACCAGACACCAATAAAAATGGATGGCCCAAATGATCCAACATCTCAGAGCATCTCTCTTGCAGTTTTCTCAGAGTTCTGCATGTAGCATAATTAATAAGAGCCCAGAGACAGATATTGGGGTTTAACCTGAAGGTCAGAAAAGCTAAATATCCAGCCACCAACTCTTACTTCTACCTTAATCTGAAATGGCAATCCTGCTTCCAGAAATCCTCAAAATGAGAATGACCGAGAGCTGTCTTCTCCTGTCTTATATTCCTCTCTAGTGCTGGTAGTAAAGGCAGGCACCACTACTCCCTTGTTGTTATGGCAAACTAGTGTGGCTACTGGGATTAAATGTGTGTGTCACCACTGCCTGGTCTGTAAGGCCGATCAAGGCAGCTGTTTTACTCTCTGATCTCTAGGCAAGCTTTATTTAATAAAATACAAATGAAATATCATTAAATTTCCCCTTTTTGTCTAAAATAAAAAGGTTATAACTAATATAAGTAAAAGTATATACAATAAGCACAATGATTATATACAGGGAATATAATCAGCAATGTCTAATCCATTTGCATTTGACAAATTCAGATAAAATACTCCGTATCTATCCTATCTTGGTGAGTTCAAAGTCTTGTACCTAGTTTACTTGCTATCATAATTTCTTTCTGCATCTGGTAAATAAAGAAAACCACAACTATCTAGTTTTCAATGTCTTCAGAGACCCAAAAAGGAAATAATATTAACTGAGTAAGCAGGAAGTACGAGCAAGTGACTTCCAAACAATGTGAGAAATGACAGAAACAGCTGGCTGCATGGACAGTCACCCAAAGTTCCTCTGTGATGTTGGGGCATTCATCTTCAGCCTTCAGGCCTAGCATTTCTGACAGACTTTTCTGTGAATCAGGATATTCTGAATGACTGTCCCTCCTTGTCTTGTCAATGTTCAGTAGTCACTTTTTTGTGTCCAATTATGCTTGTCCAATTAGGACAGCATACTGTCAGCGGTCAAGGTAGGGGCATTTTGTTGCCCAGTGGCTTACTTTTGCCACAAAGAAAGTAAACTCCATGTGAAGTTTATTTGACGCCCATTATCTACAGTGATGCCAGGAGTAGACTTGTCTCATTGTCATAAAAAATAGCTTATGTTGTTAAAACATCTTAAATGCCATATTCTATAGATTTCTGAAGTGTTTGAAGATGGCCTGCTATCTAAAATATATCTTTATTTGATTTGAAAACATACCTAATATGACTACAGGTTTGATTATAATAGGTAACTAAATATTAATCTGCATTTCCTTATTATCCTAAACAGTTGATAATAATAGCTCTCAAAAACCAGAAATTTGCATTACATTGTTAAATGAGTTATATAGGTACAACACCTTGAACAAAATTAGAAAAGTATGTAAGTATGTTTTAACAAATTTGTATCAATATACAAAATTTGTATACAATATACGGAAGTCCAATCCAATGTAAAACATTTAAAACTGGTAGTTGCTTTTTTTTGGACTTATATATAGAACAGACACAATTTATATACCTGGTTGAATAGAAAAAACAAATACAGTCAGAAATATAAAAAAGTAAATGTAAAAGTATTAAACAATAATTATTTTAGTTCTTTTCATCTGTATGTTGATAGGATGAACATCTAAAATTCGTAAGCCAGGTAGAATAAACATTTTTCAGAATACTTAAATGTTGTGATTACATAACAGTTAATGTAATTAGTTCCAGCCATGTCTACTATCTGAGAACAAAGTTAATCTCCTCTACTGTGTCCAGTTAGTCTAGCAGTTTCTGCTGCCACTGTTTTCATTATTATGAAAAACATAAAAGTATCATTTTAAATACGAACTGAGAATTGTCATATTTTTAGTCAGAATCCAGATGCAATTATCAGGAGGATGTCATGTTCACCCTGAAGATAAATATAAAATTGGGGAAATAAGTAAACCCGCAGAAATAATCTCAAAAAGTAAGTGGTTCTTCAATAAATAGGGTAATTAACTGAAATGAAAAGATTCTATTTTCTTTGTGATTTGGATTTGATGTGCGGACAAGTCCACACACTTGGAAACATAGCCAGTGTATTTAAACTGTGTGTTTTCTTTTTAAAAAAAGTTTTACATTTACTTATTTTATCTATCTATCTATCTATCTATCTATCTATCTATCTATCTATCTATCGTCTATCTACTGTGTGTGTTTGTATTGGTGTGATGAGATGAATGAACATGAATACACACACATGCCATGGTGTTTGTGGAGGTCAGAGGACAACTTGTGTGAGTCAGTTCTTGTTGTAAGGAGGCTGCTTGTTGGTTCCCGGCTGCTCAGCCCCGAAATAATCACACAGAAACTGTATTAATTAAATCACTGCTTGGCCCATTAGCTCTAGTTTCTTATTGGCTAACTCTTTTTTGTTGTTGTTGTTTTGTTTTTTTGAGACGGGTTTTTCTGTAGCTTTGAAGCCTGTCCTGGAACTAGCTCTTGTAGACTAGGTTGGCCTCGAACACACAGAGATCCACCTGCCTCTGCCTCCCAAGTGCTGGAATTAAAGGCATGCGCCATCACCATCCGGGTCTTATGGGCTAACTTTTACATCTTTTTTTTAATTATTTTTTTTTCTATTTTTTTTATTAAAAATTTCCGCCTCCTCCCCGCCTCCCCTTTCCCTCCTCCTTCCCCAAGTCCCCACGCTCCCTTCCCCTCCCCCTCCCTCTCCAGTCGGAAGAGCAGTCTGGGTTCCCTGCCCTGTGGGCAGTCCAAGGTCCTCCCCCCTCCATCCAGGTCTAGGAAGGTGAGCATCCAAACAGGCTAGGCTCCCACAAAGCCAGTACATTCAGTAGGGTCAAAACTCAGCGCCATTGTCCTTGGCTTCTCATCAGCCCTCATTGTCCACCATATTCAGAGAGTCCGGTTTTATCCCATGCATTTTCAGTCCCAGTCCAGCTGGCCTTGGTGAGCTCCCAATAGATCAGCCCCACCGTCTTAGTGGGTGGGTGCCCCCGTCGCGGTCTTAACTTCCATGCTCATGTTCTCCTTCCTTCTGTTCCTCATTTGGACCTTGGGAGCTCGTCCATTGCCCCAATGTGGGTCTCTGTCTCTATCTCCAGCCATCGCCAGATGAAGGTTTAACCACTCTGATGGGTCCCCCAGAACAGGATCAGGTTCCCTTGCTGGCCAGGAACCTCGCTAAAAAAGGCTGGTATTTGCTTTTTAAAAGTAGATTCAATAATTTACCTTTTTATCTTATCATACCTATAATCTTCCCTTTTTTCTTTTCAGAGTAGATTCAATCAATAGTCTACCCTTTTATTCTATCTATATATCCTTTTTTTCTTTTCAAAAGAAGAATCTTGAATCTACTTTCATTTGTTTAGCTTTTTTTCTTACCATTACCAATAATAACTTGTCACCAACCCCCTTAAACAATGACAATTATCTATAACCTATTGAATGACCAAAACCCACCCACTCCACCTCTTGGGAATGTGGGCGTCATATTCTTAAACTTATTTCCTGCTGTCTGGGGGCAATGTATCTTTAGGATCCTGAAAAGAAAAATTTTAGTTAATTGTCAAGTCCTGGGAGAGGTAACTATTTCATTTTTTTTTTGTCCAATCTATACTTAATGGTAAAGTGTGAGGTTTGTTTCAAGTCATGGCTAGAGTAGTCTGTTAGGCTACTCAGCTAGCCACATCAAAATTATTCTGAGCAGTTTTTAGTCCAAAGCAAATCTCTTTTTTAATTGGTTTTTTTTTTTTTGTTTTTTTTTTGTTTTTTTTTTTTGGTTTTTCGAGACAGGGTTTCTCTGTAGCTTTGGTGCCCGTCCCGGAACTAGCTCTTGTAGACCAGGCTGGCCTCGAACTCCCAGAGATCCGCCTGCCTCTGCCTCCCGAGTGCTGGGATTAAAGGCGTGAGCCACCACCGCCCGGCTTTTTTAATTGTTTTTATTGAGCTATATACTTTTCTCTGCTACCCTCCCTTCCTTCCCCTCCTCTTCTACGCTCTCCCTTTATCCCCGCCATTCCAATTTACTCAGGAGATCTTGACTTTTTGTATTCCCATGTAGATTAATCTCATGTATGTCCAAAGCCAACCTTTAAGTTGTACTATTAGCTGAACAGCATCTTAAGAGCCAGGTGAAATTGTTGTGGGGGTCCCATCTTCTTCCTGCAGACTTAAGAGATTACTGTAGGAAAATTTATTGTTCTCCATGGAAAATGTAAACATTATTCATATCAAAACCAAACATTTGAATTTCAATGGACATATATTCAAAGAAAGGTACCATAGAGACAAAAATAGGTATGGAGAGAAGTATAATTTTTAAAAGCAGATTTTTGATAACCTTAGTTCCTAGATTTTTATTTTCCTTCTGTTCCACACCAGGTAGATCTTCTGATACGAGACAGAAATTCTGAGTTTTTCTTTTAATAACAAGCTTGGATTAAGAGGAGTGAGCAACAATCCAACTCCAAAGCCAGCTTTGATTTTTTAAATTCATACTTTTTAAAATATTTATTTATTTATTATGTATACAATATTCTTTCTGCATGTATGCCTGAAGGCCAGAAGAGGGCACCAGACCTCATTACAGATGGTTGTAAGCCACCATATGTTTGCTGGGAATTGAACTCAGGACCTTTGGAAGAGCAGGCAATGCTTTTAACCACTGAGCCATCTCTCCAGCCCCCAGCTTTGATTTTTAAGTGAGTTGGGACTACCATTATATTGGGAAGTAAGGAGATACATATGTTTAGGTAGTTAGAATTTACCCTGCAGAGAATATTGGTATTGTAAGTCAATTTTTTCTTTGCTTGGTGATTCTTTCTGGATAGCTATCTCTTTATCTTTTGGCATCTAGATGTCCAAAGTCTCTTAACTTCTTGAAGGTGGGTATTTTCTATTTTCCTGCAAAGACAAGAACAGAACCCTGCACCAACTCTTGTGAGCTAGTAATATGTGTAAGTGATTGGCCAAGCAGCGATTTACATAATATAGTTTCTGTGTATTTCAAGTCTGGGAAGCCAGGAATGAATGAGCAGCTTCTACCAACAGTGGCCTCTGTGGATGAGTTGTCATTTCTCTTTCTCAAGAGGTTTCTCCTTTACAAACTGAATCTTGATTAATTTTTATGGTATTCATAGCTTTTCTTCTCCCATGGAAATAAGGGCAAAACTCCTTCCCCGATGTAGTACACCTCCTGGTTTCCATTTTGAGGTCAACACATCCTTGAAGTCCTCTGGCTGATATAATTCAGAAATTTTTTCTATTGTCCAATGTCTCTCTGCTACAGTTGTTCCTTTCTCATTAGCATTAAGAAAATTTGGGGTTAATAAAGCATTATGCAATCTATTTCTGGGACTATTTACCATCCCTTTCTGTTTAACATATCCTTTAGAGTTCAATCTTTTTCTTTTTACTCTCTGATCTTCAGACAAAGTTTAGTTATTAAAATACAAATGAAGTATTACTACATCTGTATCCAGAACAGCTTCACGTCTGCTGGCTGAGATGGTCCAGCCTCACAGACTACTCTAGCTGAGACTTAATAATTATCCTGATATCCTGATGGTTTCAAGGTTTCTCCAAAGATTTTATCACCCCCCAAACAACAGGAAGTAGTTTAAAAAATGATGCCCACATTCCCAAGAGATGGGGTATGGGTGGGTTTTTTTTTAATGGATTTTGAATGTTTGTCATTGTTTAGGGGGTTTGGTTACAAGTTGTTATTGGTTGTAATAAAAAAAGTCTACAAAATTAATTTCAAAGATCTCTTACTAAAGGTAAAAGAAGGATAGGATATAAGAATGATAGAAAAAAGGGTATATTATTGAGTGTTCTTTAATCCAAAAACAACTATTAACATCAAATATTTTACATTGGTATAAATTTTGGTACATTAACACACATTTAAAGTTATTTTTGTTATCTTGTATGTATGTTTCTGCTCCTTTTTGGCCAAAGTTGGATGCCCCAATGTTACAGAAGTACCAAGGGTGACTGTCTAGGTAGCCTGATGTTTCTGTTGTTAGGGAATATTACACCCTTCTGCGGTCTTTGATGGAGTTGAAGACTAACTAGATAGTTATAGAGTTTTCCTTAGTAATGATAAAAGGGAAATTAGATGTAAAATGTTAGACTCACAAAAATAAAATAGACAATAAGGCATTTTTTCAAATTTTCCAAATACAAATAGACTAGATATTGTAAATGTAATTCTTACTTAACTGTTTTTGTTGTATATAATTTTACTATGTTAAAGTTAAAACCTTCCTTTTTATTTAGACAATAATGGGAAATGCTGTGGAAATGTATTGCTCTCATTGTTAATAAAAAGCTAATTGGTCAATAGCTAGGAAGAAGATTTGAGTCTGGGGAGTCAAGAGCCAGATTTGGAAGAAGCAACATGGGAAGTTAATAGATGAGGTAAAGGAGCCTCAGGTTCGCAGATAGATTAATAGAAATGGGTTGATTTAAGTTATAAGAGCTAGTTAAATACAAGCCTAAGCTATTTGCTGAGCATTTATAATCAATAAGAAGTCTCTGTGTGATTATTTGGGAGTGACTTCTGGGACACAGAGAAACTCCACCTACGCCCATGAGTCCTCCTTCTCTTATCATTTTGACAGTTTCAGTGATCTTGGAAATAAATGGAGAAAGCAATTACAATTTTGATTTCCTTGTGGTCTAGTTCTCCATACTGACCTTTATTTGCATTTTATTACTCAGATCCTAAACTTCAGCTTGACATGCCCAAACTATCAGACTCTTAATATATTTATTGAGATATAGTTCAAATACCTTGCAATTCACCTGTTTAAATATACAACAAAATATTTATACACTTATATGTTTATGTATACATGGTTTAAAATCTTTAAAAAGATTTGCTTATTTATTTATTTATTTTTTAAGATTTATTTATTTATTATGTATACAACATTCCTTCCATGTATGCTTGCATGCCAGAAGAGGGCACCAGATCTCACTATAGATGGTTGTGAGCCACCATGTGGTTGCTGGGAATTGAACTCAGGACCTCTGGAAGAGCAGTCAGTGCTCTTAAACCTCTGAGCCATCTCTCCAGCCCTGCTTATTTATTTTTATGTGTATAGATGTGCCTGCATGAGTTTATGTGGACCATGTGCATGTAGATGCTCTTAGAGGCCGGAGCACATTGGATCCCGTGGATCTGGAATTATAGGCAGTTGTGAGCCAACTGATGTGAGAGTGTTGGGAATTAAACCACAGTCCTTGGAAAGAACAGTGAGCGCTATTCATTACTGAGTCACCTTTCCAATCTCTGGCTTTTAGGTTAAAAATTATTATTTGTGTGTGTGAGTGTGTGTGTGTGAGAGAGAGAGAGAGATTAAGAGAGAGCATGTGCATGTGAGACCAAGTGCCCACAGAGACTAGAAGAAAATGTTAGATGCCTTGGAGTTGGAGTTACAGGTGGTTATGAGCTATCTTATGTGGGTGCTGGCTCTCTCTCTCTCTCTCTCTCTCTCTCTCTCTCTCTCTCTCTTTTTTTTTTGGTTTTTCGAGACAGGGTTTCTCTATGACTTTGGAGCCTGTCCTGGAACTAGCTCTTGTAGACCAGGCTGGTCTCGAACTCCCAGAGATCCACCTGCCTCTGCCTCCCGAGTGCTGGGATTAAAGGCGTGAGCTACCACCGCCCGGCAGAACTCTAGTCTCTTGTAAGAGCAACAAGTACTCTTGACCTCTGAACCATCTCTAGGGCATTTGCTGTGCATGTCTGATTACTTGAGTTCGAGCCTCTGAACTCACATAAAGGCAGGAAAGAGCCTACTCCAGAAAGTTGTCCTCAGACCTCCAGGTGCATACATTGCTTTCCATACATTAGGTAATACACACTAGTAATAAATAAAACTTTTTTTTTGTTTGCTTGTTTTATTTTCAAGACAGGGTTTCTTTGTGTAACTTCGGCTGTCCTGGAACTCGGTCTCCTCATCAGAATGGCCTCAAATTCAGAGATCTGCCTGCTTCTGCCTCCCGACTGCTGGGATTAATGACAGTGCCACCACACCCGACTAATAAAAAAAACTTATTAAAAGGATTTTTATTTTATGTACAAAGAGCGAGTACTATCTCTTTCAGTTGGAAGACATCCTTGAACAATCCATTTTATGACGGTCATGTCCTTCACACTTCAGGTATGTGGTAAGAACGCATTTCCGGTTCAGACAAAAGCCATTTGTTCCATCATTTTAGGAACGAGAGCCCTAGCGACGGCGTTTTCGTTAGGGGCTCCAACCGAGCTTGGCTTGCCGTGCTCTCCCTCAGATGGCCATGGAGAGAGAAAAGACAATGGTATAAGTATTTAATATTCTATTTACTTTTAAAGCTGGAAAATGTAACAAGACTTGTCATTTTAATCATTTTGAGGGAGTAATTTGATGTTATTGACAAAGTTCAAACTTCTTTAAAAATTATTTATGGGGGGCGGGTGCCAACTACAGCACACTTTCAGAGATTAGAGGGAACCTTTTTGTTTTTGTTTTTCGAGACAGGGTTTCTCTGTAGCTTTGGAGCCTGTCCTGGAACTAGCTCTTGTAGACCAAGCTCGCCCTGAACTCACAGAGATCCACCTGCCTCTGTACCACCACCGCCCGGCTCAGAGGAGAATTTGTGAGAATCAGTTCTCACATTTCCCCCACATGAGTCTTGGGAATGTAACTGGGGGGTGGGGGGAGGATGTCAGATTTGGTTCAAGTGCCCTTGTGAACTAAGTCACTTCACAGACCCTCTAACTTGTTTTTAAAGTTGAAATATTGATTCAGCTTCTAAATCCAGGAGGTGTCTTAGGATTAGTGCCTATCTTGGCATTTTCTTGAGACAGGGTTTGTCTGTGTAGCCCTGACTGTCCTGGAACCGGCTCTGCAGATCAGCCTGTTCTCGAACTCAGAGGTCCCCCATCGCTGCCTCTGTTGTGCTAGGATTAAGGTGTGTGCCTCCACACCAAGCTTCTTGGCTCAAAATCAGTGAGAACCTGAAATTATTGAAAATTCTCAGAAAATGGTATTTGTTTTTAGCACAATTATAAAGAGTCTGGAATTTGAATCAGAAGCCCAAGATAGAGGTTCTAATCCTACCATTTATTAGATGAATAACCTTTACATTTTGGGTCATTTAGGGGGAGGCGAGTCTGCCTGAGTGAACTTTGAAAAGTAATTTAAGAAAACTTATTATTTATTTATTTATGTGTGTATCTATATGTATCATTGTGTGCTCACTGCATGACCCTGCCCAAAGAAGCAGGAAGAGGGTGCTGGATTCCCTGGAACTGGAGTGACAGGTAATTGTGAACACCCTGATGTGGGTGCTGTGAACTGAACCCAAATCCTCAGGAAGGGTACTCCTTTTTTTATTTCCTTTTTTTTTTTTTTTTTTTGGTTTTTTCGAGACAGGGTTTATCTGTGGCTTTGGAGCCTGTCCTGGAACTCGCTCTATAGAGCAGGTTGGCCTTGAACTCACAGAGCTCCACCAGCCTCTGCCTCCCGAGCGCTGGGATTAAGGGCCTGAGCCACCACCGCTGGGCAGGACGTACTCTTAATTGCTAAGCATCTTGCTTGCCATGGTGAAATTCTTTAAAGTAAAAGATTATGCCAGATATAGTGGTGCATGTTTGGAATCAACATTCAGGAGTCAGAGGCAGAAGGATAGCTGGTTTGATTCTAGCCTTGGCTACACTGCTAGATTCTGTTTCAAAAAGCACAAGAGGGAGGGAGGGGTCATGAGATGGCTCAGCAGCTAAAGGTGACTGCCACCAAGCCTGATGACTTGAGCACCATCCTCTGGACATGCAAGGTGAAAGAAGACTCCTGAAAGTTGACCTCCCCCTTACACATGCGTCCTGTAGCACATTTGTGCGGGACTACACAAAACAGATAAAGTCAATGAAATTTCTGAAAATTCAGTGTGTGAAATTTGGTTTTAAAAATTATAGCATTTTGGTCAGGTAGTGGTGGTACATGCCTTTAATCCCAGCACGCAGGAGACAGAGGCAGGTGGATATCTGTGAGTTTAAGGCTAGTCTGGTCTACAAGAGCTAGGCAGCCAGGGCTACACAGAAAAACACTATCATGAAAAAACAAAAAATAACATAGTTGATTTTATATATTTATATAATTATAAAATTATTAACAATAACATAATGATGGATTTTTTTTCTAAAAACCATTTTGAGAGTCTAGAATAGTGTTATGTCAGTAGTAGTTATGAATAGACACACTTTGCTTTTTTTTGAGGTGTTGGCAATAAAATCAAAAGCCTTGGACATAGCTAGGCAAGCCATGTTCCATTGAACCACATCCCAAACCCTTAGGTTTTTTGGAGAGGGCCTCACTATGTTGTATAGCTTAGGCTTGCCTTGAATTTGCTGTGTGGCCCAGAGTAGTCTCTGCTTTGTGATCCTTCTACTTCTGTTTCCTAAAATATTTTTCTATTTTAAAATTCAAGATTAATAGTATAATAGTTATCATAGCCCCTTCATATTTATACCCTATTTTTTTATCTTTTGGGCTCACAGATTAATAGAATAGATGAGACCCTGTTTTCTGTTGTGCGGAGTCTGTGATAAAACATGTTTGATGTTGATGCCTGTCTTTGTCACTCATGCTAAATTTTTTCTTTTTTTTGAGAAAGCAGTTTGGGGACTCTCTGTGTACAGCAGGCTGACCTCAAACTCAGAGTTGCTTGCCTCTGCCCCTGCATCCTAAGTGCTGGGACCAAAGACATGTGCCACCATGCTGGGCAACTCCTATTAATTAATATACCTTTGACTAACATTTCATATTGCTGAGACTCAGGTTCTTTTTTAATTCTAAAAAGGGCACCATCCAGATGTAGTGGTACATGCCTGTAATCCCTGCGCTGAGGAAGCTGGGGCAGGAGGGTGATGAGTTGAACGTCATTCTACATACATAGGACCCTGTCTTAAGCAAAATCAAATCAAACCAAACCAAATCAGGGAATCATAGCTTCTTTCTTTCCGGTTGTAAACAGGAAATGAAGTGGTGATATGTGATCCAATTTTTTTTTTTAAAAAAACAATTCTATTTGTTTTATTGTTAGTAATTCTGTTTCATCTTTTTTTCCGTGGACATCTGTGGCTCTTGCGAGGATGCCAGATGGAGTGATACCTCTGTTTCTTTTCCCAGAAATTGACTCCTTAATTCCAAACACCTGCTGTTTTTGGTAAGGCTAATTTTTCATTCTACATGGGAAGAAACTGCATTCCCTTAAAAAATTCTTTGTCTTTTGTTAAACAGCCAGAGTGTACCTTCCTATCAGTATTATGGGCAGACACTCTCTTACAGTCTGTGAAGTTCCTTGGCCTCAACTAACCCCCCCCCCCAACTTTACTATCTTTCTGTATTTCCACTCTCCGCTCTCCTACATCTAACATCACACAGACCCTGCTGTGCGACTTGATTCCAGGGATGGATGGGATGCCTTTTCTCAATTTTCTTTATGTTTAGTGTGTGTGTGTGTGTGTTTGTGGGCATGTGTTTACCAAGGGATGTGTGTATAGGTCAGAGGTGGGTTCTGGAGATTGAACTCAGGTTGTCAGGTTGTGCTATAAGCACCTTGAGTCTTCTTGTTGCTTACCCCACAACTCCATAAGCCCCATCCCTGTCTCAATTTCCTTTCTTTTAAAAATTGATTTTGTTTTGTGTTTGTGTTTATATAGCTATGTGGGCATGCCATGGCTCCTGGAGGGATGATAGAGGGTAATTTTTCAGGAATAAGTTCTCTCTTTCTGCTATGGGTGTCCCAAGGATTAGACTCAGGTCTACAGGTTTGGTGGCAAAGATTCCTTTACTTGCTGAGCCACCTCCTTGGCCATTTATCTCAAATTTCTATTACATTTCATCTGGTGTCCCCTAACTGTCTCATCTTTAGACTTGTTTCTCCTTTTAAATCTTTATTTACTTATATTTACTTTAAAAATGATTATAGTGTATGTATATGATATGTGTGTTTAGGTGTATATGCACCATGCCAGAGGACAACTTTTGTGTAGTTTGTACTCTCCTTCCACCTCTTTTATGGATTCAGAGGATTCAACTTAGATTGCCAGGTTTGTGCTGCAAATGCTTTTACCCAGTGAGCCAACTTGTTTTACTGTATTTATTTTTATTCATTTTTAGACAGGATCTCACTATATAGCAAATTCATGTCCTTGTTTTCTTTTTTACTTACATATTCCTAAATATATTTATATATATTTATATTCCTAAATATGTATATATATATTCATAAATATAGAAATACAACCTGTCCCATCTGTATAATGTTACCTGTATATATCTCATCTTAGGGCTGACAACTTGGTATTGGATAACCAATTGGGGGCTCTTCCTGTGGAAGACCATTTTCCCCACTCTCTACATGTCCCAGTGGCCTGTAGTTCTTTGTGTAGGGTTGAGATTTCCTGAGCTTTCTTCCCCCATGACAGCATGTCCATTGGTGTCATTGCTGTTCAGGTCCTGCTTAGGCAGCTGTGTAGGTGAGACTTCATGGGTACAGGCCCCTCTGACATTTCTAGGAGACAGAATCTTACAGGAAATTTCCTGTTTGTCCCTTCGAGTCTTTCAGACTCTCTTCCAAAGTGATCCCTGCGCCTTGGGTGTAGGAATTGTGTTGTTGATGTATCGGTTGGCACTTAACACCGCAGGATCTCTTGTTCTCTGCAGTTGCTTGTGATTTTCTGTAATGCTCTCTGGCTTTTCTAAAGAGACGTTTTCTTGGTGAAGGGTAAAAACTAAACTTAATCTGCGGGTATAAGGATAAATATTTAGGATGTAGTTAGGGATGATGCTTCCCCCTCTTTTGTAAAGCAGTGGTTGTAGTTTCTCCTCCAAGACCCATGACTTTACTAGCGTCAGGTGGTTGGCTAGGATTCCAGTATCAGGTATGATTTCCCTCCTGTTGAATGGCTCTTGAGTTCAATTAGACAGCTGCTGGTTACCACCAGTATGTGCCACTCCCGTACCTGTAGGTTCTTGTGCCTTGCTGGACCTTGTGCTTCATAGGTGTTATAGCTGAGTGGGACTGTTGGTGCCTCCCTCCTTCGGAAGCTTGCATGGCACAGTTTCTGGTACCATGAAAGCTAGTCCTCAGGGAGGAAGCTTTAGGGCAGATTCTGCTCAGGGATTTCTGGACCCTGTTTTTGAAGCTCACTGTGTCTTCATCAAAAAGGATTTATCTTCCTCCTCTGAGAGGCAACCAAGGGCAACATCAATAGCTTATAATGTTTTAGGATGTACCACCTGGACCAACAATTCAAAAGGGGGCTTTTCATGCCTGCTGCCTGAGTTTTTTGTTAGATGGTCTATGGCTCTTGGAGGGATTATTATTAGCCCAGATGGGAAATTTTCACTTAAACTGTATATGTATAGACAGACATATATATTATGTATAATTTTAGGTAGATAATAATATGATGCTTTATGACTTTAGTCCCCACCCTCCTTCTTCTGCATTTACCTCTCGTTTTTTCCATGTTTCTCTTGAAGGACATTTAGGTTGTTTCCATTTCTTAGCTATTGTTAACAGAATGCCAATATTTATTTTATTTTATGTGTATTGGTGTTTTCCCCATATTTCTGTGCACAGCTTTCATGCGTGGTGCCTGCAGAGGCCCAAAGAAGGTGTAATATCCCCTGGAATTGGAGTTACAGACTGTTCTAGGCCACCATGTGGGTTCTGAGAATTGAATCTGAGTCTTGTGGAAGAGCAGCCTCTTAACCACTGAGCCATCTCTCCAGCCTCTTATTTATTTATTTCATGGCGATACAGGTTCTCATGTAACCCCACTTTGCTTCAAGCTCACCAGTAGCTGAGGATAACTTTGAGCTCCTTATCCTCTTGTTTCTATCTCACAAATGCTGGGAATACGGGCCTGTACTACCACACTGGCTTTATGTGGTGCTTGGAAATCAAATGTAGGATCTCATGTATGCTAGGCAGGTACTCTATCAAGTGAGTTATAACCCCATACCTTTTTTAAAAATTTATTTTAATTTTTATTGAGAGTGTATGAGGTGTGCGTGTGTGTGTGTGTGTGTGTGTGTGTGTTTGTGTTATAGCCCCCATGTGTAAGTCAAAGGACATCTTGGGGGAGTTAGCTCTCTCCTTCCAACATGTGGGTTCCAGGAACTGAACTCAAGTCCTCAGGTTTGTATGGTAAGTGTCGAATCATTGAGCCATCTCAGCCCTCCCCCATTATTTATTTATTTATTCTACAGATTTTTTTTTTATTTCTAGTTTTGTTTCAGTGGGTTGGTGTGTGCAGATGCCAGCTGCAAGTGCCATAAGGGGCTAGAAGAGTGGGATTTTCCCGGAGCTGGGGTTACAGCACCTACGTCAGACAGGGAGCTGCCTGTCTGACGTAGGTGCTGGGAACTGAACTTGGGTCCTCGGCAAGAGCAGTAAGTACTTAACCGCTGAGCTATCTCTCCAGTCCTCTAGTTTTTAAAATTAGAGACAGGGTTTCGATATGTATCCCCAAGTGTCCTGGAACTTGCTGTGTATCTCAAGCTGACCTTAAACTTGCTTTTCTCCTAGTCCCAAGTGCTGGGATGACAAATGTGTTCCACCAAGCCTGGCTTTCCTTTGAAATCTTGGCCTTCAATATCACAGCCTTTGCTGCTAAACTCCTGTGCTTTTGCTATCTTCAGGCCCTTCTCCTTCCTTTCTCCCTGCCCAGCAGGATCTGACCGACTTCAGTCTGTATTCTAGCATTTGACCTTTGGCCTTCTACTTGACACCACCAGCAGACTGGTTTTAGTACACCTATATTTATATAGATTATAACTGGCCATCAGTACACAATTCACAATTGTCTTTCTAAACTCCACTAGGTCTTCAAGTAACCCTTGTGTAAGTTTTGCTTTATCCTGACTATTCATTTGGGAGACAAGGGCAGGAGATCTCTTTAAGCTTGAGACCAGCCTGGTCTTCGACATATAGAGTTCCAGGTCGGCCAGGGTGAACCTCTTTCTGTTGGTAAGGTCTCACATAACCCAGACTGGCCTTGAATTTATTAAGTACCCAAAGAGAATCTTGAATTTATGTTCCTCTTGTTTCTATCTTTCATTGCTGCTATTATATTATTATTATATATAATAATTATTATATATATTATATGCCATCATGGCAGATCAGTGTTGTATGTTGACAATATATGTGATCTTGTGTTTGCTAGGAAAGCACTCTACCAAGTGAGCTACATGTCTACCCCCAGCCTGTTTCAAAAACCAAAAGAAACTAACCAACAAAACCCCAAAGAGATAACAAAAACAACCAAAGAAACAAAACTTTCACGGATTCCCTAAAATTTCGCCTCCCTTCAAATCTGTGTCTAGTTAGACCCTTTCCTTTTCAGTTGTTTTTTCCTTTGCTTTACCTGAAACAACCTCCAGCATCCCTTGCCACACTAACTTTTAAACACTCCCCCTAAGTCACTTTGGAAGCCTTCTCTCCTACTTTCCTCTGCTCCTCCTCTCTAACTTTGTGCTAAGGAAGTTCATTTACAAATGGACACGTAGATGGGCGGTGATCCCCTAGGCAACAATTCTGCTTTGTTTTTCTCCTTTCCCAGCTTTTGCAGTGTTGGCCTCTGGGCTTCACTGTAGGGTTACGGTCAAGCGTTTGTGGTGAGTGAAGTTGGCGGGAGAATAGGAGCTAGGGGCTCTGCTTGCCAGGTTCTGAGCTGTCCAGGAGCATTCATTAGAGGCTGGGCTGAAGCTCACTCGCGACAGGAGGGAGGGGCAGGCCCTGGCTGAGCGTGGCCTGGGGCCAAGGGCGTCTAGAGCGGAGGGTGATGGGAGCTGCCTGTGCGGTAGGAAACACTTTTTAGGCGCTTGTTTTTTTTTTTTTTTTTTTTTTTGTACTGTCGCTGGAACCCACCGCTGCAGCACCCCCATTTTCACAGCCAGCGTGAGTCAGCTGGGCCGGCTGCGGGACCGCGAGGGGAAGGTGGGTGAAGAGGGTGCTTCAGTCCCTGGGGAGGGCAGGACCGAGTGGTGACTAGAGCACCCTAGATGAGGTCCCTGCTCCCGCAGGACAGGTGAGCGCTGGGTCCTGCTGGCCGCTGGGTGGAGCTGCGTGAGCCACACTCCACACTCCACGGCGCCCTGGCCACTACACAGGTAACTCCCTTCTTGGGCCTCCCCCGAAACCCCTCGGGCCTCAGTGCCCAGGCCACCATATTTCCCCCGGGGCCATTTCGGCCCTGCCAGGAGCATACTTGGGGCCTGGATGCTTTTGTCCCTTTCCCGCTGGTGCCCACGCCCGGCCCATAGCCATTCGCTTCTTGCACATAGTGCTTGAAAACCTGAGCGATCGAGCAGGCCTTTGGGACTAGGGGACGCCCACTTGCGCCCAGTGCCGATGTAGCCTGTTCCCTGGCAGTAGCCAGTGACTTGGGGTCCAAATCGGCGCGTCCCTGGGGTGTGTCTCTCCTCACAGGATTCCGCACCCCCAAGCCCTACTTCTCCCCCACGTTTGTGGATCCCCGAGATGGCGTTAGCGGAAACGAAACCGCCTGCAGGGATGATTCGGATTTTGAGTCAGCTTTCAGCTTACAGGTTAAACAACAACCCTTTTAGCTGGCCTCCGCGTACCAAATACTACCGCCTGGGGGGAGGCCGACTTGTACTTTATGCCCAATAAATTTTCCACCTCACCTCGAGTCTGTGGGGTTTAGCCAACCCACAAAGGTCCTTGGTGCCCCTTTTCTAATCAGTTTTGATGATCATCGTCTTGGCTTAGTTTTGTCAGTCATAAACATCATAAAACGGACTTATCCAGTAAGTACTGTTTTGCGTCTGATTTACATTACTTTAAAGATGAACAGCATTAGAAAGGTGTCTTTGGGTGTTTCTGTTGCTGTAGGCCTGCACGGTGGAATGGAGCCACGTATGTTTGGCAAGTTGGAAATGAGATGTGCGTTAATAATGTGCATGTTTTCCCCCAAGGCTTAGTGCAAAGCTGGCGACATGAAGCTCACAAGTAGATTGCAGCATCCATTACAGCGTTTCTCTTTCCTTTAAGACAGGGTCTTAGCAAGATCTCCCGAGTAAATTGGGAGCATGGGGGCCATGGGAGAGGGTTGAAGGGGAGGGGAGAGGAAAGGAGGGGAGCAGAGAAAAATGTTCAATAAAAAAAAAGAGACAGGGTCTTATGTAGCTCAAATTGGCCTCAAACTCATTCTCTAATCTCCACATCCCAAGTGCTTGGATTCAGGCCTGCACCAGCACTCTAAACCAATGATTACAATTTTGAACTTGTTGGGCTCAAAAATATTGTAAGATCTCAGGGAGGTGACTCCCAGCACTCCCACTCGTGAGTCTCAGGGAGGAGGACAGTGATGCAGTGATGTGGTGGCTAGCCTGGACTACAGAGTGAGATTCCCTCATCTCAAAAATCAAACACCATCATCATCATAATTATTATTATGGAATGATGATGTAGCTGAGGCAGTAGGGTGCTTGTCTATAGTTTGCAGGAAATACTGTGTTTGATCCCAGTACTATGTAAACCAGGGATGGTGGTGGTTTCCCATGGCTACATTTTGAATTCAAGGCCAGACTAGGCTACCAAAAGGAAAATATATATTTATTGTTAATGGCATCTCTTTGTTTTTTTTTTTTTTTTTTTTTTTTCAAGATAGTTTCTCCGTGTAACAGCCCTAGCTGTCCTGGAACTAGTGTTTTGCCCAGATTACGACCCCCAGAGAGAGACCACCAGAGAGGCCCAGACTGTAATAAGCAAGGTTTAATCAGCATAATACAAACATGTTTGGAACTCATTTCCATCCCCGTTACAGCGAGGTAGAGAGGAGTTGTATCTCCTCCTCTGTGGGGTAAGCTTTTTAAAGGCATAACTACAAAGAGAATCTTTGAAGCTGCTTTGGCATGGATGCAAGGACTTTTGCTGCCCCCCCCCATCTTGCTAAGTCAGTTTATTCCTTATTCTTATAGCAAGGCCACTGTTCTTGAGTTAGGCCATCTTTATCAGCCTGGACCAGGTGGCTGGCTGGGCTGAACTAAGTGACCTTGTGCTTGGAATCTCCCAGGTGGGAGAGGGTAAGGCTACTATCTTCCTGGGAAAACATTCTGCTAGGAAATTTCTTCTCACTCCTTTAAGAATAAGGGGTGAGAGTTCCACACTAGCGCTGTAGACCAGGCTAGCCTCAAACTCACAGAGATCTGCTTGCCTCTGTGTCCTGGGAGCTGAGTTTAAAGGTGTGTGCCCAACTCCTCTTACTTTGTTTTAATTAAAACATTACATTTATGTATATGTATATACATGTACATGTATGTGTGTGGGCAAATGTGAATGTCCCTTCTATAGGGAAAAAAATAATTTTTTTCCAAGCTTATTTGCTTAGGAAGGGTAGAAAGGACTGAGATGGACATGTAACTCAGTAGGTAGGATACTTGCTTAGCATACATGAAGCCCTGAGTTCAGTCCCCAGAACTGCATAAAACAATAAAAGCCAGGTGTGGGGCTAGTGTAATGGCTCAAGCTAGTTAAAAGTGCTTTTGGAGCAAGCCTTGAGGACCTGGTTTCAATTCCCAGAACTAATGTAAAAAAAGCTGAGTGCAGCTTGGCCTGGAGCTCAGTACCGTGTGAGGCCTAGCACGTGTGAGGCCTTGTATTCAATCCTCAGTACTAAAAAACCCTGCAAAACGAAATCTGTAATAATTTTTTTTTTGCTGGAAAAAGAGTGAAAGGAGAGAACTAACGCCTGGAAGTTGTCCTCTGATCTCACTATGTAGGACTTTCAGAGCTAGGGAAATGGTCTAATTGGTGCTTGCCTCGAAAACATGAGGATGTAAGTTTGATCCCCAGAACCCATATAAAAAGTCTGAGCATAGTGACACATGTCTGTAATTCTAGTTCTGGGAGGATGGAGATAGGAAATTCTATGGGGCTCACTGGACAGCCAGCCTAGCCTAATAGGTGAGCACCAGGCCAATGAGAGACCCATGTCTCAAATGAAGATACATCTAAAGTTGTCCCCTGGCTTCCATATGCATCTCCATTGATAGGAATACATGGGTGTGCACACAGAAGCACATGCAAAAAAGAGAGGGGATATGTTGTTTTTAATATATAGAAAACTAACAATTGTCCACAATTTACTCACCTACATATACTAGCGTGGTGATTTATTTTTTGCTAAATTAGGAAATGGACAATTAAGATTTTCCTCTTAACATGAAAAAACATAGATGAGCCTCCATTATATTTACATTATATATCAATTTACCCCCATGCAACAGAGTTATTTCTTTTCTTTTTAGAAAGTCTCATGTAGTCCTTGCTAGCCTTGAATTCCTGATCTTCCTGCTTCAACGTCCCATGTACTGGGATTACAGGTATACATCTTGCCTATCTGAGATGAGAGCTCATTTCTTTTTTAGGGTCAAAATATATTTAAAACTATTGAGATTTTTATTCCACATTCCAGATAAAAGAAAGTATAAATTGCCTTGCCTACATACAGTTTGCACAGCCTGGAAACATTTTCCTATGCTTCTAAATCTTAGGGAAATGTAGTTTGTCATGCAAAAGCTAAGTACAGTTCAGAATCGAAGTAAATGGAAAGTCAAGGGAACAGAGGCAGCTGCTTTCCTGGTAGGAAATAGCCTTAGTTTTCTGTCTAGTGGTAGGAATAAAAGCCGCAAAATCAAGGGAGGGTAGCAGTTGGCAAGTATGAATGAAAGTGTAAGAGCTGGAGAGATGACTTAGTACTTAAGAGCACTGGCCACTCTTCCAGAGGACCTAGGTTCAGTTCCCACCACTACATGGCAGTTCACAACTGTCTGTAACTCCAGTTCCAGGCATTTGCAGGCACCAGACATGCACATGGTGCATAGCTATATATGCAGATGAAATAACCATATATGTAAAATAATAACAATTTTAAAAAGAGACAGTGTAATTATACATGTGTATGAAAATGTCACAACAAAAACCCATTGCTTTGTATGATAACTGGAAAAATAACAAAAAGAAAAGAAGCCTACAAAATAATACAGTCTGTAGTCCTAGAAGGTGAGAGGTGGAAGCAGGAAAGTTAGGAGATCAAGGCCAGCCTTAGCTACACAGGGAAATGGAGGCCAGCTTGGGCTATATGAGACCATGTCCTGAAAACAACAGGAACAGCGGTAGCAACAACAGCAAGTACACCTGCTCCACCCTGACAGCACCAAACTGGATGTGGTGGTGTGCACCTGTGATTCCAGGACTCGGTAAATTGATAAGGATGAACATGAGCTCCAGGAAAGTTTACTATAGATAGTGAAGCCCTTTCTCAAAGAAAAATCAAACCCCCAAAAACTGGTTTCCAAAGGTTGGAACATTTAGACAGAAAAAATGCTATGTACTTCTGGAATTATAGTTTGATATGCTCTCTACTGATGAGAGGAGGTTTCTACTCTGTGACCCTTTCATTTCTTTTTCTTAGGTTTTTTTTTTTTTTACTTTATATGAGACACTGTAGCCACTGTTGGTCTAGAACTCTCATTGATCCTCCTGTGTCAGTCTCCTGAGAGTAAAGGTTAGGTGTAATCTACCATACCTGCCTTGGACTCTTATTTATTTATATGCTTTTTGGTTTTGTTTAAGACAGAGTCTTGCTATGTAGCCCTGGCCTGGCCTAGTACTCCCTATGTAGCCCATATTAAACTCAAAGTCTTGGCAATCCTGCCTTGGCCTCTTTAGTTTTTCTTTTTTCCTTTTTGAGATAGGGTTTCACTCTGTAGCCACAACTGGCCTGGAACTTGCTATGTAGATCAGGCTGGCCTTGATCTTATGGATATCTGTTCTGCCTCCTGAGTGCTGGGACTAAAGGATTGAGCCACCATACTAACTAACTTAATGTTGTTGTTGAAACTAGGTCTTACTCTTTAGTCCTGTTGGGCGTGCAACTCATGTAGCCCAATCTGTGTTTGAACTCCAAATTATCTTCCTGCTTCAGTCTTCGGAGTACTGGGATTAGAGGCATTGGCTACCTTGCCCATTATTTTTTCAGATCTGACTTTTTGTTTGTTTGTTTGTTTGTTTTCCAAAACAGGTTTCACTGTGTGTAGCCCTTGTGCTCCTGGAATTCATTCTGTAGACCAGGCCATCCCTCAGACTCACAGGGATGCCTCTGTTTCCCAAGTGCTGGGATTAAAGAGCCACCGGCTCAAATCTGATTCTTAATTTGGTTGTTTCTCAGATTGCATTTGGGTATTGGCAGCCACCCATTTGCCCGCCAATGAAGTATATCCTGGTTACTGGTGGGGTCATCTCAGGCATTGGTAAAGGGATCATCGCCAGCAGCATTGGGACCATTCTCAAGTCATGTGGACTCCGAGTTACTGCCATCAAAATCGACCCCTATATTAACATCGATGCTGGAACTTTCTCACCTTATGAACATGGTATGAAAAGGAATATTTTCTTTTTAAAGTGATAATTTGCAGTGCTTTCTTGTGTGTGTTCAAATATTTATTTACGTGCATATGTGTCTGTAGATGCCGTGTGTATGCAGGTGCCTACAGAGAATGGAAGAGAAAGGTCCCCTGGAACTGGAGTTACAGGTGGATGTGAGCTACCTGACGTGGCTGCTCTGGGACCTGAACTCTGGTTCTCTCCAAGAGCAACAAATACTCTGAATTCCTGAGCCATCTCTCCATCCTCTTTTTTTTTCATTTTTTGGTTTTTCGAGACAGAGTTTCTCTGTAGCTTTTGGTTCCTGTCCTGGAACTAGCTCTTGTAGACCAGGCTGGCCTCGAACTCCCAGAGATCCGCCTGCCTCTGCCTCCCAAGTGCTGGGATTAAAGGCGTGCGCCACCACCGCCCGGCTGTCCATCCTCTTGTCTTATCTTTTGGGTCATTTCTCTAGTATAGGCTTACAAAAGTAGACTTGCTGGATCATTCCATAGAAATGGGTGAAAGTTCTTAAGGGTTTTGATTCATGTTTCAGATCACTGATGACATTCCACATAGTCAAGTCTTATGGAGACATACCACTTTCTATGGACTATATCTTGTTTTATTTTTATCACAAAATATATTTCTCTTAACATTTCCCCTGCTGGAGTAACTGTTATTAATATTGGCATGTTTGGTGGGTATACATACATGAGTGCATCTGTGGTTAAATGTGTATGCGTGTGTGTGTGTGTGTGTGAGAGAGAGAGAGAGAGAGAGAGAGAGAGAGAAATTGAGTTTGAGATTGTGATAGATGTGGAGGAAAGAGGTTGGTCTCTGGTGTCTTCTTTGATTGTTTTCCACCTTATATTGTGAGGTGGGATGTCTCATTTGAACCCAGAGCCTGTTGGTCTGGCTAGTCTAGCTAGCCAACTTCCTGCAGGGATCTCCTGTCTCTGTGTCCCAAGTGCTGAGTGTTGGAGTGTTAGGGTCATAGGCAGGCTATTGTGCCTACCTGGCATTGACACACGTGCTGGGAATCTGAACTATGTCCTTAGGTTTGTGTAGCCAGTGCTACACAAACACACTGTGACATCTCCCTGACCCTGATGTATTCTTTTGATCATACTATAGCCCAGGCTGACCTGAAATTCACTTTAGTTCAGGCAGGCCTCAGGTTCATAGTTTTCCTCCCATCTCAACTTCCTGAGTTCTGGGATTATAGGTGTAAGTCACCACAACCAGGCGTTTTGATAAGTATAAATTAGTTATTTTAAAAAATCACTAATACCAGGTTTGATAACACATGTCTATAATCCCATAATTTGAGAGATGAGACAGGAAGAATGGGGCTTCAGGGAGGGAATCAAGGCCAACCTTAGTCAGCTAAGTAGTCAGAGGCCAGCTTGGGCTACGTGTGACCCTCCCTGTCTGATAACAACTACAACTTCAAGGTAAGCATGGGCTACTTAGGACCTATCTCAAAACAAAAACAAAGTGCCACATAACTGTAGAGAAGTGTTTGTATCCCAAGCACCCATCCAAAAGCCAGGCGTGGTGTTGAGCTTCTGAAACTCCAGCACTGTTGAGGCAGAGGAAAATGGGTCTTAGCAGAGTGAATGCCTTCCAGTTTCAGCGAGAGACCAGTTCAGGAGCAGAGCAATTGAAAAAGACACCCTGGCTTCCAGATGTGCACACATACTTGTACACTTGCATCCACATTTCCAAATATCCACAGGAACACATATGTACATCACACACCAAAATAAAAGGCTTTAATTTTTGGGTATTTACTTGTATTTTTATTACTTTTGTGTGTGTGTGTTTGAATTCAGATTGTCAGGTTTGGCAGCAAGCACCCCTACTTGCTGAACCATCTCATAGGCCCTCAAACCTTTTTTACATGCAAGCAGAAAAGTGCATAAATCTTAAATGTACGGCTTTGATGATGAATTTTATCTAAATGAACTTATTGTGTAACCAGCCTTGATCACAAAACAAAAATCACCTTTGTGGGGCTGGCCAAATGGCTCAGTGGGTAAAGTGGCTTGCTGCCCAACACTACTAACTTATTTATTTATTTATTTATTATGTATACAATATTCTGTCTGTGTGTATGCCTGAAGGCCAGAAGAGGGCGCCAGACCTCATTACAGATGGTTATGTGGTTGCTGGGAATTGAACTCAGGACCTTTGGAAGAGCAGGCAATGCTCTTAACCTCTGAGCCGTCTCTCCAGCCCCCCCAACACTACTAACTTAATGATCCTACTGTTCCTCAGAACTCATCATACGGTGGAAGGAGACAATCAACTTCATAAAATTGTCCAGTGACTTCACATGTGAGCCTTGGCACAGGAGCCCCCACTCCATCATGCACATGCACAATGATAATAAAATATTACAAAGGAAAACAGTGAAATTCCTTCTGTGTCCCTTGTTCTTGATCCTTAACTGTCAGGGTATCTTCTGTCCTATTTTGTAGCATAAAACCTTGCATTAGTTTTACTTTTTCCCCCCTCCCTTTTTGGAGGTGAGTTGTTTGCTTCCAACTACTAGGCTCAAGCAATCCCTTTAACTCACTCTTCCAGTATCTGGAACTATAAGCTAGTACTACCATACCCAAAGAGCCTCCCTCCCTTCCTCCCTCCCTCCCTCCCTCCCTCCCTCCCTCCCTCCCTCCCTCCCTCCCTCCCTCCCTTCCTTCCTTCCTTCCTTCCCCTTTCTCTTTTGATGGTGCAGCCTTAAGAATTAATTTCTAAAAATAAATTGGTAGATGACTCTTTCCAATTTGAAAAATAAGGGTGTTTTGCAAACTTTTGACACACATGTGTGTGCAAGCATGCACATGCACGTGTGTGTTGTAAGTGTGTGTGCATGTGCATGGAGTGTTACAAGTTCTGGGATTATAGGTATGAGTTTTCTTGCCTGACTGAAAAATAATCTGTTCAAAGTAAGTTTTAATTTTTCCATTGTATTTTGATCATAGGTGAAGTGTTTGTTTTAAATGATGGTGGAGAAGTTGATTTGGACCTGGGAAATTATGAAAGATTCTTGGACATTAATCTTTATAAGGACAACAACATCACCACTGGGAAGATATATCAGCATGTGATTAATAAGGAGAGGTGTGGTGATTTCCTGGGGGAGACTGTTCAAGGTATTTTACTATATAACATTATGGACCCTGTGTGCTAAGCAGCATTCAGAGGAAACTTTGTGTTTAACAGAAATGAGAAGGTTGTGGGACCTGAAATCTCTGTTTTCTTTTCTTTTTTACTCAGAAATATAAAGAGTGCCCCTTGTCAATGTTCCTGAATACACTTTTTAGCAGTTTTTATTACTAGATAATATTTTTAATTTTAATTTTCTTTTTTGAGACAGGGTCTCATGTAGCCCAGGCTAGCCTTTAAGTTACTATGTAGCCAGGGATAACCTTGCATGTGATGATCCTCCAGCCTCCACTTCTTTAAGTGCTGGGATTATAGGCATATACTACTACAGCAGTTTATGTGGTGTTATGGATCAGATCCAGTACTTTGTGCAGGCTAGGCAAGAACCCTAACTGAGTTATACCCCCAGGTCCTGATTTTATTTATTTTTGTTGGTTTTGAGACAGAGTCTCACTGTGTAGATCTGGCTTGCCTGGAACTAGCTATGTAGACAGTGTCTCATATAGTAGTCTGGACTGGGCTGGCCTGGAATTTACTTTGGCTTTGAACTCGTGGCAATCATTTTGCCTCACTCTCTTGAGTGCTGGCTTATACCTGGCCTTGTTGCTATTATTTTATTACATTTATTTTTATTCTGTAGGTATATGTCTATGTATCTTTGTGGATTCTTGCATGCCATGGTGCACATGTGGAAGTCAGAGGACAACTGCAGGAGTTGGTTCTCTTGTGGGGTCTGGGAATGGAACTCTGGTCTTCAGGCTTATTGGCAATCACCCTTACTTACGGATCATCTCGTCAATAATTATATTGTTTTAAACTATTGAGTTCATGAACTGCGTGCACACTTGTAATCCCAGCAGTTGAGAGGTGAAGACAGGAAAAGTCAAAGTCATCTTTACCTACAAAGCAGGTTTTAGGCTCTGAGCTATATGAGCCATTGCCTCAAAAAGAAAATCATAGGGGGCTGGAGAGGTTGCTCAGGAATTAAGAGCACTTCTTCTTGCAGAGAACCCTAGTTTAGTTTGCAGCACCCATAAGGTGGATAATAACTGTGTATATCTCCAGTTCCAGAGGATCCAATGTCCTCCTCTATCTTCTAAAGGCACCAGGCATGATGGACATGCATATATGCAGGAAAAACAGCCATATACATAAAATAAGTAAAGTTTAAAAAGGAAGAAAACAATTAAATTTATGAAATTTTTGTCTGGGCATAGTGGTGCAGAACTTGCCACAAGTATTTGAGTACAGCCTGGTCTACATAGAAAATTTCAGGCCACTCATGACTACACAGGGAGACCCTGTTTCAAAAACAAACCAAAACAAAATAAAAACAAGTTTATCTTATGGTAATTTATGGCAGAAGCCATAGAAAACTAAAATAATGCCCAATTGGAATTTGACATCTCTGTGCTGGAACCCTGGTGAATGCGTGGATTTCTTTTTTTTTTTTTTTTTTTTTGGTTTTTCGAGACAGGGATTTCATCTACACCCTTGAAGTAGACCTCTCCACTGGCTGCTATTATCCCCAGGGTATTTAGGCCCCATCCCCGTATAGCTGTTGGGTGTCCTTCCTGTGGATACTAGCATCTGACTTAGCCTTCCTTGCCCAGTCTCAGATGGCATGATAGGTAGTTCCTAAGTTTTTTAAAAAAAGATTTATTTGTGTGTGTGTGTGTGTGTGTGTGTACATGTATGCCATGTGTGTATGAGTGCCCTTGGAAGCCAGAAGAGGGTGTTGGATTCCCTGGAGCTAGAGTTACAGGCAGTTAGAAGCCTCCAGATGTTGGTGCTAGAAAGTGAACTCAGGTTCTTTGGGAAAGAAGCAAGTACAACTGCTGAGCCACCTCTCCAGCCTGGTGTTTTCTTGTCTGCATCGGCGATAGCACTTCTTTCTGTTTCTCGTTCTCTGGTCTGCTTCAAGAGCAAAGGTCTACCATGGGAATGAGTGACTTTAAATTCTTCAGTCCATACTGGTTCCAGTGGTGGAGACAATGGCACAAGATCTCCAGGTGGTCTCATTTGCCGGTGGCTTTCACATCATTTGGGAAGTCCATATACTTCCTTTTTCATGAAGTAACTGCTGTGTTGTTTTTTCCCTTTTTCTGCAGTTGTCCCCCATATTACTGATGCTATCCAGGAGTGGGTCATGAATCAAGCCAAAGTGTCCGTGGATAGTGATAAGGAAGAACCCCAGATATGCGTTATTGAGGCAAGCATGGACCTTTTCTTCATAAGCTACTGCCTTGTTGGCTCTTTAAGCATCCAGTTTTCCTTCACTCTCCCCTCTTTGGTATGGTAAATTAGGCTGGGGGTGGGGTTCCAGCAGGGAACAACAGACATGGTCACGAGTCAGTTATTAAAGAGATAATCACACATTCTCTGGGGGTAGGTACGCAGTGGTCTGTGTGTGCGGACAGGTGAGTAACGTCGTCGGTGTTGGGGCTGGAGCCTGGAATGGATAGTTTCTTCTGTCCCTGAGGAGTCCATAGACCCACTGTTCATACAAATAAACTGTATGATTTTGTTTATTTGACAACAGGGTCTTAGGTAACCCAGGCTGACCTTGAACTTGATATATAGCCAATAAAGCCTTTGAACTCCTGATCCTTCTGCCAAGTGCTAAGATTACAGGCATGTGCCATTCCTCCTGGTTTATGCCATGCTGGGGATGGGATCCTGGATTTCATGTGTGCTAGGCACGTATCTTACCAACTGAGCTACATTCCTATTCCAGAGTGTATTTTAATTTCTAGTATTGGAGAAATATTTGCAGAGTGCTGTGGAAAGTAGAGATTGGGTTGGGAAAGTCAGATGGTGGAGGTGGGAGGTAATATCAACCATTCAAGAAAGCAGCATTTGAATTTAGCACTTGTTGACTGCCTTGACTTTTCTCTCATTCCTTTATGGCTGTAGAATGTAGTATGTTATGCAGACTGTTTTCTACCTGGTTGTTCCTTCCTTCCTGATTTTTTTTTTAGAACTTTTTCTTTTTTTAAAAGATTTATTTGTTTATTTATTGTGTATGCAACATTCTGCCTCCATGTATGCCTGCAGGCCAGAAGAGGGCACCAGATCTTATTACAGATGGCTGTGAGCCACCGTGTAGTTGCTGGGAATTGATCTCAAGATCTCTAGAAGAACAGTCAGTGCTCTTAACCTCTGAGCCACCTCTGCAGCCCCCTCCTTCCTGATTTATATCAAGGAAGTACTTTCTCTTAAAAATGAAAATGCGCGCGCGTGTGTGTGTGTGTGTGTGTGTGTGTGTGTGTATCCTAGTGCTCATGTGGATGTCAGAAGACAACCTTGAGTGTTGGTCCTCGGCTTCCACATCCAACTTGTTTGAGACAGGCTCTCTACTACTCACTCCTTTGTATACCAGGCTAACTGGCTTATGAGCTTCTGATGATCCTCCTGCCTCCACATCCCACATCTTGGCAGGCCTACACTATAATTACAGACACCTGTGCTACTATAGCTCATTTTCATGTGGGTTCTGGGGGTCTGAACTTAGGTTGTCAAGACTTGCACACTAAGTATTTCACCACTGAGCCATCTCCTTAGCCCCAGTGTTTCCTTTTTTTAAAAAAATATTTATAAAAGACAGTCTCATATACCCTTGGCCTTAAACTCCACTATGTAGCCAAGAATGACCATGAATTTCTGAGCCTTCTGCCTCTACCTTCCAAGTGCTGAGATTACAAGCATGCATCACTATATCCAGTTTTATGTGGTACTGGGGTTGGATTCAGAGATTCAGACTCTACCCTGTTCTAAGTTTTTTTGTTATTTTATGAATCAGTGAGTTTATCAATCCTGATTAGAAAGCAGAGGTGAGTTAAAATAAAAGCCAGGCATGGTGATACACACCTTTAATCCCAGCACTCAGGAGGCAGAGGCTGGCAGATTTCTGTGAGTTTGAGGCCAGCATGGTCTATGTAGAGAGTTTCAGGCCAGTCAGGGCTATATGATAGGACCCTGTCTAGAAAAGCAATAACAACAAAAATTACAGGTGAGGGATTACTTAAAGAAGGCTGGATGGCACCAAAACAGCATAAATTTCCCATAAATTCCCACCTAGTTATGGAAGATGACCTCTTGGAAGCTGCATCATGGAGTCTTCCCTTGCAGCTAACTTTTCACTTCTTTGTTTTTGTCCAAGATCATATATAGTACCAAGTGCTAGTGTATCTTTCTTTTTTTTCTTTTGGATTTTTCGAGACAGGGTTTCTCCGTAGCTTTTGGTTCCTGTCCTGGAACTAGCTCTTGTAGACCAGGCTGGCCTCGAACTCACAGAGATTCGCCTGCCTCTGCCTCCTGAGTGCTGGGATTAAAGGCGTGCGCCACCACCGCCCGGCTCTAGTGTATGTTTCTTAAACATTTATACTTGTGATCAAGTTTTTGTGTCTGACTTTTTTGAGACAAGGTTTCACTCTCTAGTCCAGGCTAACCTGGGATTAATTATGTAGCCTATGCTAGCCTATAACTCAGAGCAGTCCTTGCGCCTCAGCTTCCCAAGTGCTAGAATTATAGTAGTACGCCACCACTGCTGACCATGTAATATTTTAACTTATAAGTTGAATATAATAAAAGATTGAGAATAAGAAAGTAGAATAATTATAACGACAAATTATAATGCAAGTTATTTAAAACTTATGGATTATCAATTTTGGAGTTTTAAGTTTAATAAATGCAAACTTACAATAAGAAAGCATTATCACGAGGGTTCTGAACACAGTGATAATAGGAACTTCCAAATAGGTTAAGAGGATGCAGTGCCACAATAGACCACATGAGGGCAGGAACAGATAAGATTTAAAGTCTTGGTCCTTATGTTCCAGTGATAATAGGATCCCCTTCAAAAAGCACAAAATGAAGCTGAGTTTGGGGTCCTGCAATCTAGCACTCCAGAGACTGGGGAAGGAGTTTGAAGCTAGCCTGGGGTACATATGGAGCTCCAGTCCAGTCTGAGCTACAAAGTCAGAATCTGTCCCCAAAAGCTACCTCCCCCGCAAAAAACAAACAAACAAGCAAACAAAAACCGAAAAAAAAATTATCCATATTAACAAGCTAGGTGGTGGTGGTACAGGCCTTTAATCCTAGTACTCAGGAAGAAGAGGCAGGTGGATCTCTGTGAGTTCAAGGCCAGATTTATCTACAGAGTTCTGTGACATCCAGGGCCATACAAAGAAACACTGTCTCAAAAACAAAACAAAAACCACACTAACAAACAACAAAATAAAAGCAGAAGGGGGCTAAGGGCATATAGCTCAGCAGTGGAGCACTTGCTTAACATATGTGAGACCCTGGATTATGTCCCCGCAACACAAAAACACAAAGGACAAAATCCTCTAAGACATTCCCATATGGTTTGGTTTAAGTACAGACTTTTCTTTCTTTCTTTCTTTCTTTCTTTCTTTCTTTCTTTCTTTCTTTCTTTCTTTCTTTCTTTCTTTCTTTCTTTCTTTCTTCTTTTCTTTTCTTTTCTTTTCTTTTCTTTTCTTTTCTTTTCTTTTCTTTTCTTTTCTTTCTTGTTCCAGACAGGAGCATGCAATGTAGCCTTGGCAGGCCTGGAACTGATATGTTGACCTTGAACTCAGAGAGATCCACCTGCCTCACCAACTTCTATTCTAAGCCCTGAGATTAAAGGTGATAGTTCCCGTGCCTGGTCTGTCTTTTAAATTATACTTATTTTTTGTGTGCATCTGTGCTGTATGTGTGTACGTATATGCACACACGTGTGTGCATTCAAATACCTGTGGAAGCCGGGCTCAAGACTGGTTAGCTTCCTCACTTGCCCATCATCTTATTGTGTGAGACAGGGTCTCACGAACATGTAGCTCAATGACTTGGCTAGACTGGCTGGCCAATATGCCTGTCTCTGTTCCCACCTTCTGGGGTGAGGTCACAGACATGCCCTATCCTGGGGTTACAGACACTACTGTGCACAGCTTTGTATATTTGCTTTGAGTCTTAACTCGTGTCCTCATGCTTGCCTGGCAGTCAGTATTGACTGAGCCACTGTCCCTGTTTGTATTTATTAAGACAGTGTTTCCCCATGTATTTCAAGCTAACCTTGATATTAGTATGTAATCTAGGTTGGCCTTGAGTTTGCAGCAATATTTCAGCTTCAATCAGCCTCCTGAGCACTGCTGAGATTACGCCTCATGCCTTCCTCCTCCTGCTGCTACCATCGTAGCCACCTCTGCTTTTCCCCCTCCCTCCCTCCCTCCCTCCCTCCCTCCCTCCCTCCCTCCCTCCCTCCCTCCGTTCTTTCTTCTCTCTAACTCTCTCTCCTTCCCCACTTCTTTTGGCAGGATTTTAGTATGTCCATCCTGGCTTCAAACTGGTGATCCTCATGCTTCTACCTTCAACTGCTTTTTTTTTTTTTTAGAGTTTAGTTTTTTTTTCTTCTTGCTGTGTAGATCAATCTGGCTTCCAACTCACAGAGATCTGCCTGTCTCTGCCTCTCCAGTGCTGGGATTAAAGACATGTGTCACCATGGCCCAGCATCACTGTTTCATTCAATTGAACCATCCAAGCAGAAACAGGTAGCCATCAACGCACTCATTTGAATATTTTGTTCCAGCTAGAACCACTGGTAGCTTTCTCTTCTGTGGCCTATGTTTTGGATAGTTCTTTTCTTTTCTTTTTTTTTTTTTTTGGATTTATAATTTGCTTTAATTGACTTATTATATCAGCACTAGCTGATTCCCATTAACCAGGAATTCAACTTAACATATATTGGGATATGTATGAGAGCTTCTGCAAAGAAAATCCCTCTGTATAATCTTTACCCACAAGCTAAAAAAATAAAGGTTTTTTTTTTTTTTTTTTTTGAATTTTCGAGACAGGGTTTCTCTGTAGCTTTTGGTCCCTGTCCTGGAACTAGCTCTTGTAGACCAGGCTGGCCTCAAACTCACAGAGATCCACCTGCCTCTGCCTCCCGAGTGCTGGGATTAAAGGCGTGCGCCACCACCGCCCGGCTGATAGTTCTTTTCTTTATTGAATTCATTTTATTTATTGTGAATTCTTTCTTTATATTTATTTATTTATTTATTTAGTGTGTGTGTGTGTGTGTGTGTGTGTGCATGCATGCATGTGTACATATGTTCCAGTGTGCATGCCAGTGTGTGCTTGTGTAGGTCGGAGGAAAGTTGTGAGAGTTAGTTCTCTTTACCTTTAAGGTCCCAGGGATTGAACATAGGTCATCAGGCTTGGTGGCAAGTGCCTTTACCCACTGAGCCATCTTGCCAGCCCTTTGAACTTTCTATCTGCTTGTGAGTTTTGTGTCTCTGTCTCTCTTCTTTTTTAATTTTTAAAACTTTATTTTATTTTTTGAAATTTTATTTTTATGTTTGTGGGTTTTTTCCTTGCATGTTTGTAGGTGTAGCACGCCTATATAGTGCCCTCTGGGGACAGAAGAGAGTAATCCCTAGGACTGGAGTTATAGATGTTTGTGAGCTGAAGTGTGGGTGCTGGGAGTTGAACCCATGTCCTTTGGAAGAGCAGCCAGTGCTTTTAATCACTGAGCCATCTCTCCAGCCCTCTTCTCTTTCTCTTTTCTTTTGAAACTGATTCTCACTGTAGCCCAAGATGGCCCAGAAATCACTATTTAGCCTAGGCAGGCCTCAAACTAAAGGCAATCCTTCTGCCTCTGCTTCTTTTTGTCACCATGCCTGGATTTTTTTGAGATAGCATATATGTACTCCAGACTAGTCTTGAACTTGTGATACTCATTCCTCAGTTTCCCCAGAGCTGGGATTACAGATTTTTTTTTTTTTTTACCAGACCAGGCTTTTTTATTAAAAGTTTTATTGAAGTTTAATGTCACAAAACTTCATTCATTTCAACTGTATAATTTAATGATTTTAAGCACTTATAGTCTTCTGTTCTTGTGAAAAAAGTATTAAACTTCAGTTCTTATCCTCAGTCTATTAAAATTATGTCTAAAGCTGGGGATAGTGGCTCACACTTTTAAAACCAACGCTTGGGTGACAGAGGCAAGCAGATCTCCTAGTTACAGGCCAGTCTTGTTTATAGAGAAAAGAACTCCAGTTTAGCCAGAGCTACACAGAGAAACCCTGTCTCAGAAAAGAAAAACAAAACAAAATAAAACAAAATTATTTCTAAACCAAGTGTGGTGATTCACGGTACATGATCAAGGCTAGCCTGGGCTATCTATGTAGAAGTCCAGGCCACCCTGGGCTACATACAGTATGAAACTCTTCCAAAAGTAATTAATTACTTAATTTATCTGGTCGTTGTGGTATATGCTTTTAATTCCAGCACTTGGGAGGCAGAGGTAGGCAGATCTCTGACTTCAGAGCCATCCTGGTCTATATAGGGAGTTCTAGGTCAGCCAGGACTATATGGTCAGATTCTGTTTCTAAAGAAAAATTACTTAACTTCAAAAGCAAGAAAATTCCATTAGTTTGTGTGTTATGGAAGATGTTTGGTTATTTGTGCCTTATTTTTGTTTTCCACCCTCAGCTGGGAGGCACTGTTGGAGACATCGAAGGAATGGCATTTGTGGAAGCATTCCGACAATTCCAGTTTAAAGCAAAAAAGGAAAATTTCTGTAATATTCATGTCAGCCTTGTACCACAGGTGGGTTTTTCCACATAAGTATGCGGGTAGTAACTTTGATCAGTTTTGCACTGATATTTTGTGTGACCTATCTTTGAAATTCAAGAGCCATAAATTGTCCAGTTGTTCTGATGGGGACTCATTTCTTTTTAGCCCTGTGTTACTGGAGAACAAAAAACCAAACCCACACAAAACAGTGTCCGTTCGCTGAGGGGGTTGGGCTTGTCTCCAGATCTGGTGAGTTAAGTGCAGTGGGTAAGTTTGTCTCTAAGGTCTTTTGGATTAGGACCTCCATGTCACAGGCTCTAACAGCCACTAACAATGGTTTATTTCCTTTTTTGGTGTTGGTGCTGGGGATGGAACTGAGAGCACATGCTAACATGTGTTCTACCCCAGTCCCTTCATCTTTAACGTACCATCTGAGTCATTTGTCCCTCTCAAATGGTTCTTATGACAGTAAACTGTTTTGTGTCTGGAATCCAGGAAAAAAATATTTCTTTATCCTTAATTTGGTTCCTTTTATAGCAGACAAGATACAATGCTCTGTCATTTGTAAGGTTCCTGGCTCCTTCAGAGCGAATGTAAAACCTTGGGATTTTCCTCTGTCCCTTCAACGACTGTCTATCTTTGCTCTGAGCTTTAGTCTAAGAGGCATTCATGTGTTGCTATATCAGATTATCCAGTTACAGCCAGCATCTTGTGTGTGTTTGGGGGGTGGGGTGAATTAGGAGTCCACAAAGCAGCTGCCTTCTTTTTTTTTTTTTCAGGACAGTATTTTTCTGTGTAAGAGCTCTGGCTGTCCTGGAACTTGATTTGCAGACCAGTCTGACCTCGAACTCACAGAAATCTTCCTGTCTCTGCCTCCTGAATGCTGGGATTAAAGATGTGTACCACTACTGCCTGGCACAGCTGCCTATTTTTATAAATAAAAATTTATGGACATACAGTTATTTACTTACATATAGTCTGTGTAAAGAAATAGTCTGTGTTTTGGCAAGTCTATAGTAGGACCCGGAGCACCTTACCCGGAAAGCTAAACTGTTTCCTGTGGGACCCTTTAGTGAAAGTTTGTTAACTTCTGATCCATCTTCTCTTCTGTTTCATGAAACAGCCCTGTAGAGTTTTTAACTCTTCACCAGAGACATTTTGATATTTTCTTCCTGGTAGATCTCTGTTGAAACTAGTGGCCAGACCAATTTCTCATGCTACAGAGGAATGCCCAGAGTGAATAAGTGCATACTTGGTCTAGTCTTGTAAAAAAAAAAAAAGAATAAAAGGATTTTCTGACAATGAATTGGGCAATTTGATCACCCCTGTTTCCATGTATTGATCCATGCATAACTGGCTTTCACAGATTGTCTGCCGTAGTTCAAAACCTATTGAGATGGCTGTGAAGGAGAAGATTTCTATGTTTTGTCATGTGAACCCTGATCAGGTTGGTGCTTAATGTTTTTTATATAGAAATTTGTGTGTGTATGCACATGTGTGTGTGAGAGTGTGCATGTGTGCACTTCTGCCATGACCTATGTGTAGAGATCAGAGGACAATTTTGTGGATGGAATTCATTCTCTCCTACCTTTAGGTTGGTTTCCCCTATCAAAATCAAGTTGTGAGGATATGTGACAAGTACTTTTACTCGTTGAACCACAGGGTCTCACGTAGCCCAGGCTGACCTTGAATTGCTGATTCTCCAACATCCCATGTGCTGAGAACATAGTCATAAGCCACCACTTTAAGCTCAGGGTGGGCATTTTAGCTCAGTGAAGCTTTCTAGTAAGAGAACTGTGTGCTGTTTCTTTAGCATTTTTTCTTATCCTGTGTTTTGACGGGATACTTACTGCCTCGTTCAGTTTTCTTCTGTACCTTTTATAGCTTAACACACCTTAAACCGCACAAGTGTGCTGACATTCATGCTGTGTTTTATGATCATGTAGGTGGCCCAGCTGGTTTCATTACTCCATAAATTACCATAATTTAGGCTCTAGCCTTCTGTTCTGTAGGACTTTCAGCCCGGGTATTCTGACATTTAGATGATCTTTTTCTTTCTAGCTCTGGTTCCCAATAAGCCTATGGTATGAGGGGTTGCAGTTGGCTGCAGGTTATAAGGAGTGGCGTGAAAAAAGAGTGGCGTGAATGGAGCTCAGGAACAGGATGAGGCTTGCTAGGAACCATTCATGTGAGCTCTAGGTTCTCTTGACAGCTGCTTGGTGGGGTATCTGTGTTTGGGGAGTAGGCGGGTAGAGAGTCCTCTGCTTTAGGTTTCCAAGCCTGAACTGCTTTTAAAAGAAGGGACTTTCTCTCTCTCTCTCTCTCTCTCTCTCTCTCTCTCTCTCTCTCTCTCTCTCTCTCTCTCTCTCTGTATGTGTGTTCTGGGCCACTTTGTTTTGTGTCCCCTTCCTCTTGGTAGACAGTGCTTTGCTTGTGGATTAAGCAAATACAACCTGGTTTCCAGAATAGAAGAAGATAGTTAGAACATTTTGCATTGGATTGTTGAGAGCTCAGAGAAAGAAGGTGGAGTTCCAACTGTGTCTGTTGTGGAGTCTAACACTTGGAACATTGATCCGAGTCTCTTTTATTTCTAAAATTTATCTTTATTATTTTAAGCTTATATGTATGTGTGTGGGCTTGTATAAGTGAGTACACATGCCCAAAGAGGTTGTGGGTGTCAGATCCTTCTGGAGCTGGAGTACAGGTGGTTTTGAGCCATCCAATGTGTATTATGTAGATGCTGGGAATCTAACTCATATCCTCTGCAAGAGCTGTAAGTACTCTTGACCACTGAGCTATCTCTTCACCCCTAGTGGTCCAGTTTCGTTCTTCTTTTTCTTTTCCTTCCTTCCTTCCTTCCTTCCTTCCTTCCTTCCTTCCTTCCTTCCTTCCTTCCTTCCTTCCTTCCTTCCTTCCTTCTTTCTTTCTTTCTTTCTTTCTTTCTTTCTTTCTTTCTTTCTTTCTTTCTTTCACACAGGGTTTCCCAGAAGCTATGGAGCCTGTCCTGGAACTCTTATCTGTAGACCAGGTTGGCTTCAAACTCACAGAGATACCCATGACTCTACTTCCTGAGTGCTGGGCTTATAAAGGCATGTGCCACCACTCCCAGTCAAACAAGGCAATTCTTATAAGATAAAGCATTTAAATTAGGGACTTCCTTAGAGTTTTAAAGGCTTAATCTTTTATCATCATGTTGGGGAGCATGGTAGCATACAGGCCGGCATTGGAGCAATAGCTGAGAACTACATCATCCATAGCTACATCATCCATGGCAGAGAGAGAGAGAGAGAAACAGAAACAGACTGGACTTGGCATGGGCTTTTAAAATTTCAAAGTCCACCCTTAGTGACTCCAACAAGGCTGCACCTACTCCACTCCAACATGGCCACTCCTCCTAATCCTTATAATCCGTTCAAACAGTTCCACTTTCTGGCAACTATGTTTTCAAATATATAAGCCTATGAGGGCTGTTCTTATTCAAACTACCACAGTGATGGTTGTGAGCTACCTTGTGGGTGATGAGAGTCAAACCTAGGTCCTCTGAAAGAGCAACAAATACTTTTAGGTGTTTAGCTATATCTCTAGCCCAAATTCATTCATTTCTCTCTTTTTTTTGTTGTTTTTTTACCCTTTGGAGCTGAGAAATAAACCCAGAGCCTTGTGCTTACTAGGCAGTTGCTCTACCCCTGAGCTAAACTCCCAACTCCTTTCTTTTCTTTTTTTCTTCTTTTTTTAAAAAAGAAAAACCTGTAACATTTATTTATTGCATGTGTATGTTTATTCATTAGTGTAGAGGTCAGGAAGCAATTCTGGGGAGCCCATTCTCCTTCTACCACGTCCATTCTAGGACTGGAATGCAGGTTATCAGATTTGGTGCCCTGCTGGGTCATCTCACCAGCGCTCAGTTCTTTCTTTTTTGATTGTTCTTTTTTTATGTAGTCTAGGCTAACTTTGAACTTTCTGTGTAACTGAGTATGATCTTGAACTTCTGTTCTTCCTGTCCTTGCTTCTCAAGTGTTCTGATCACGGGTGTGTGCCACCTTGCTTGGTTCTATGTGGTGCTGCTGGTAGTCAAACCCAAGGTCCTCACGTATTATGGTCCTCTTGCCTCACTTCCTGGGATGCTGGAATTAGGCCTGTTCTCCAACACGTAGCTTTCTTGATTTTCTTATTTCACTATAAACTGTTTCTTGAGTTTTGTCTTATTCCAGTGGTGTATTAAGAAAGATGTTTTATTATTGATCAGGTCCTCTGTATCCATGATGTTTCTTCCATCTACCGAGTGCCTCTTCTTTTGGAGGAGCAAGGCGTGGTTAAATATTTTAAAGAGAGGTTGAACCTGCCCATCAGTGACTGTTCAAGTAATTTGCTTTACAAGTGGAAAGCCATGACTGACAGGTATGTGAGATGAATTATTTATGTATAAAAATTTTTTAACATAGCTAGAACTTGTAAAAAAGAGGTCTCCCAGTTCTTTCCAGACTTTCTCAGTCTTTATAAATACATAGGAAATTAGGACTGCAGGGTTACAGCTAAACATACTATAGCCTCTGGCTTTATTTGGGTTTGGACTGAGTTCTCATGCTTTTGTGGCAAGTTCTCTACTAACTGAGCTATCACCTTGGCCTCTTTATGTAATTTTTAATAATTCTTGGCCTTGTAGGTGGAAGTAAAACCTACTTTAAAGGGCCAGTCTGTCCTCTTTACATTTTTGTATGTGTATGTTCTGGTGTAGATATATCTAAATTTGTTGTTAGAGTATTTCTCTGTGTTCTTTGAAGATTTTTGGAGCCATTGTCTTTGCTGTATTTAAACCAAAATGAGTTAAAGGGATTTGGATTCCCAAAGGACATATATATATATATATATATATATATATATATATATATATATATAGACTAGGCAGGCCTTGAACTAACAGAGATCTGCCTCTCTCTGCCTCCTAAGTGCTGGGATTAAAGATGTGTGTCACCACTGTCCGGCTCAAAGGAATATTTTTAATTCTGGATGTTTGATTAATATGTTAATTTACTTTTTATTTACTCCACCTCTTTTTTTTTTCAGTCCTGGGGCCAGAACTTGTGCATGTTAGGCAAGTGCTCTTTGCTGAGTCCTATCCCTAGCCTAATTTATGATTGTAAGTGTTGCAGAGTTTTTGTTTTATTTATTGGCTAACATTTTCTAAAGAAGATCCTTTAAATGGGAAGTTTGACTCTACATTTAGCACTCCCTGGAAGGGATTTGTTTGTTTGGTTTTGGGATAGTCTCCTGCAGCCCATACTGGCCTTGAACTTCTACTCCACCTCCAGATTGCTGAGGTTGTAATAGGTATCCACCACCATTCACAGTGCCCATCCAGTACTTACATATCTTAAAAAATACTTATTTTAAAATCACATTCATTTATTTTGTGCACATGCACACTTACACACCAGTTAAAAGACAACTTTACAGGAGTCGATACTCTTTCCTTCCTCCAGATCCTTAATTGTATCAGCAAAGACAAGACCATTTTTATAAGTTTTTTTTTTTATTGTTTTTTCCCCCCAAGACAATGTTCCTTTTTGTAGCCCTGACTGTCCTGGAACTTGTTCTATAGACCAGGGCAGACTCAAATTTGTAGGTCTGCCTGCCCCTGTCTTCTGAGTGCTGGGATTAAAAGTGTGTGCCTCTACAGTCAGTTTATAAGGTTCTTAGGGATTTAAGGGCATGTGCCTTCATGAGCAGAGAATTTTTTTCCTCCCTCTAAGGATTGAACCCAGGGCTTCAAGCATACAAGCCTTAATGTGTGAGCTACATCTCCAGCCTAGTGGGGACCCATTCAGTTCACCACAGTCTTCCAAGTAAACGGAGATGGCAGTACCTATATCATTTTGGATTGCTGGTTTATTGGTAACTGCAGTGTATAATGGCCAACCCCGCTGTGGTCTGTAGAACGTGTAAGGAGTCAGTGAGAGGGCAGAGCAACTGCTCCGATGATGGAAGTTCATTGCCACTCAGACACCAGCGGTCCTGGTTAAAGTGGATATGGTCCTTTCCTGGGACCCCAGGGTGAAATGAGATACCCTTTCCCACTTTGGGACCTGCCCATGATGGGTGGGCCTGTAAAGTAGAATCTGCTTCCCATTTCCCAGAAGCTCACAGTAATAGCAGAAGCCTGCCTCACTCATCTGTGATAGCTGCGTTAATCATGTGAGGGGTACCTTTGGTTGATCTGGGAAGGGAAAGTGAATATAAGGGATAGACTTAGTACATCAGCCAGCCAGCACAGCAGGCCCCACCCTGGGGTGTTTGGCTCATGCGCTCACCTGTCCCATCTATCACCATGTGATTTCTGTCAAGGAAGTTTGGACATAAGTGAATAGAAGGAGGAGCCTGTAATTGTCTTTAGTGTGCCATCTTTAGGGTCAGAGCCATGTCCTTCAGCTTTGTGCAGAGGAAAAGTGAGACCCAGCCAACTCTTTTGCACACTGGAATCTGCTAAGTAGGTAGACCACACCTTAGGACAAAATATCTACTTCTGGTGGCATCTCTGATATTTGGCTTGAGATTAACTTGCTTTCTGTTATCAGGAATTCATCATCATCATTATAATCATTATCAACATCATCATTTTGTAATACTGAGGAATGAACCCAGGGCCTAATGCATGCTAGGCAACTGCTTTACCACTTCTGGACATACACAACTGTGAATTCTACAGAGCAAGATAAAACTAAGCAGCGTTAAAGGCTTGATAATGTTGGAGGAGAGACTGCTTGTTTGGTTCCCAGCTGCCCGGCTAGCTTAGACTCAAAATAATCACACAGAAACTGTATTATATAAAACACTGCTTGGCCTATTAGCTCTAGCTTCTTATTGACTAACTCTTACATATTAATTCAACCCATTTTTAATTAATCTGTGTATCGCTACATGGCAGTGGCTTACCGGCAAAGTTTCAGCATGTCTGTCTGACTCTGGCTGTGGCTCTATGGCATCTCTCTCACTCGGCCCTTCTTCCTCTCAGCATTCACCCTAGCTTTCCCTGCCTACCTAAGTTCTGCCTTGCTATAGGTCCAAAGCAGTTTCTTTGTTCATTAATGGTAATCACAGGAAGATTAGTCTCTTAGTTTTTTCCTCCACCCAGCTTAGTTTTCGTTTTTGTGTTTTTATTTTATCTGTATGTTTTTGTGGAAGTGTGTCACTATGTATATCTGACTAGCTTGGAAGTCAAGATGTAGACCAGAGATGCCTCAAACTTGTAGTGATCTCTGCCTGCTTTTGCCTCCTGTGTGCTACCACATCTGGCTTATTTTTTATTTTCAAGGTATGATCTCATGTATCCCAGGCTGTCCTTGAACTCACTGTGAGGCTGAGGATGATCTCGAACTTCTGATCTTGATTTAATTTTGGTATGTGGTACCTATCCATAAAATTATTCATTTCCTTTGAATTTTCCAATTTTGGTTAGTACAGGTTTTTGATGATATAGGCACTTAATGCTATGAACTTTCCTCTTAGCTCTGCTTTCAAAGTGTCCATAAATTTGGGTATGTTGTGTATCCATTTTCATTGAATTCTAGGACATCTTTAATTTCTTGCTATTTCTTTCGTGACCCAGGGGTGATTCAGCTGAGTGTTGTTCAATTTCCATCAGTTTGTGGGGTTTCTGCAATTAGTTTTGTTTTTGAATTCTAGCTTTAAGCTATGGTGATCTTATAAAATACAGGGGTTACTCCAATTTTTCTGTATCTGTTGAGGTTTGCTTTGTGACCAAGTATGTGATCAATTCTAGAGACAGTTCCGTGAGGTTCTGAGATGAAGGTATATTTTGTTGTGTTTCAGGGGAATGTTCTATAGATGTCTGTTAAACCTTTCGAGTCATAATTTCTGTTAGTTCCTTTATTTTTCTGTTATGTTTCTGTCTGACAACCCTGTTCATTGGGGAGAGTGGGGGTATTGAAGTCTCCCACTATTAATGTGTGGGGGTTGATGTGTGATTTAAGCTTTAGTAACGTTTCTTTTACAAATGTTGGTGTCCTTGTTTTGGGTTCATAGATGTTTAAAATTAAGACTTCATCTTGATGGATTTTTCCTGTCATGAATATGAAATGTTCTTCTTCATCTCTTTTGATTGATTTTAGTTTGAAGACTATTTTGTTAGATATTAGGATAGCTACACCAGCTTGTTTCTTAGGTCCATTTATGGAAAATCTTTTCCCAACTCTTTACTCTGAGGCAATGTCTGTCTTTGAAGTTGAGGTGTGTTTCTTGTAAGCAGTAGAAGAATGGATCCTGTTTTTGTATCCATTCTGTTAGCCTGTGTTTTTTTATAGATAAATTGAGACTGTTGATATGAAGAGATATTAATGACCAATGATTGTTAATTCCTGTTATTTTTGGTTTTGTTGTTGTTGTTGGTATTGTATGTATGTTTCCCTTCTTTGGGGTTTGCTATTGTGTGGTTATCTATTACCTGTGTTTTTGTGGGTGTAACCAACTTCCTTGGGTTGGAGTTTTCCTTCTAGTACTTTTTGTAGGGCTGGGTTTGTAGATAGGTATTGTTTAAATATGGTTTTACCATGGAACATCTTGTTTTCTACATCTATGGTAATTGAAATCTTTGCTGGGTATAGTAGTCTGGGTTTGCATCTGTGGTCTCTTAGTGTCTGCAGCACATCTGTCCAGGACCTTCTGGCTTTCAGAGTTTCCATTGAGAAGTCAGGTGTAATTCTGATATGTATGCCTTTATATGTTACTTGGTTTTTTCCTTTGCAGCTCTTAATATTCTTTATTTCTTCTGTATGTTTAGTGTTTTGATTATTATATGGTGAGGAGACTTTTTTTTGGTCCAGTCTATATGATGTTCTGTAAGCTTCTTGTACTTTCATAGGTGTGCCCTTCTTTAGGATGGGAAAGTTTTCTTCTGTGATTTTGTTCAATATATTTTCTGTGCCTATATCTGGATTTTGCCTTCTTCTATCCCTATTATTCCTAGATTTGGTCTTTTTATGGTGCCCCAGATTTTCTGGATATTTTGTGTTAAGAGTTTGTTGGATTTAACATTTTCTTTGACTGATGAATCGGTTTCCTCTGTCGTATCTTCGACACCTCTCTTCCATCTCTCCTAGTTTGTTGGATATGCTTGCATCTGTAGTTCCTGATTGTTTGCCCACATTTTCCATTCCCAGAATTCTCTTGGTTTGTGTTTTCTTTATTGTCTTTATTTCAGTTTTCATGTCTTGAGCCATTTCCTTCCCATTTGATTGTTTTATTTTTCTTGGCTTCCTTTGCTTCCTCTAAGGGATTTGTTGATTGCTTCCAATTTTTTGTTTGTCTTTTCCTCTACTTCTTTAAGGGAATTTTTCATTTCTTCTTTAGGGAACTCTATCATCTTCATAAAATTATTTTTAAGGTGGTTTTCTTCTGCTTTGTCTGCATTGAGATATTCAGGTCTTGATGATGTTGAACCACTAGTTTTTGGTGGTGCCATTTTGCTCTTTATGTTTTTGAATGTGTTCTTACAGTACCATCTGCCCATTCCTTTCTCTCCAGTGGGTATAGGTGGGGTCTCTGCTTCAGGGTGTCCCTCTTCCTCCAGTTGGTGCAGTCAGGGCCTGTAGCTTAGGTTCCTCTTCCTCTAGGTGCAGGCAGTTCCAGGCCTCTGATGGACACTGATATGATTCTGAGGCTCCTCCAGGTGTAGGCAGGGCCACGATTCTGGTGTTTGCTGATGCCTTGGAAGATGATCCAAGGTGTGGGAAGGCTGCTCCCAGGTTCCTGAGTCTTTGTTGGGTGGGTAGGGCATGGAATGTGCCAGGGTGGATTGGGGTAGGGCTGGGGCTTGAAGAGTAGGGTTCTCCAGCTGAGGACCCAGACACTCACCTTCTCCAGGTGTCTTCAGGGTCAAGGTTCTGGTGGTCACAGATGCTGTGGGTGATGGTTCTGGGTGTGGGAGGCTGCTCCCAGCTTTTGGGGGCTTCACTGAGTGGGGGTAAGGTATGAGATGTGCCTGCAAGGTCTAGGGCCTAGACATTAATGCCTCCAGTCCGGAACCCAGACCCTCACCTCTCCAGTGTAGGCAGGGTCAAGGCTCTGGTGGTCTCAGATGCCATGGGGGCTGTTTGGAGTGTGGGGAGGCTGCTTCCAGGTCTCTGGGGCTTTTCTGGGTGGGGGTGGGACATGAGATGTTCCTCTAAGAGCTAGAGCCTAGAGAGTAGGGCCCTCCAGCTGGGGACCCAGACACTTACCTCTCCAGGTGGGGGCAGGGCCAAGGCTCTGCTGGTTGCAAATGCTATGGGGGGGGTGGTTGGGTGTGTGGGGAGGCTGCTCCCAGGTCTTGCCCCAGTTCTTCTTATGCTTTTAAAATCACTTTGATGACCAGAGTTTGGCATGTTGGAGGAGAGATTTGTGTCAAGTACACTGAATGTCTTGTCTCTTTCTAAGGTTCTGAAAAGTACTTGGAATAAGAGCAGTGGCTGCATTGTTGCTTGTGATGTTTTATAGTGTACATATGGACTTTGAACTTGATTCCCTTCTCAGGTATGAAAGACTGCAGAAAATATGCTCCATCGCCCTGGTTGGTAAATACACCAAACTCAGGGACTGCTATGCCTCTGTGTTCAAAGCATTGGAACACTCAGCCTTGGCCATCAATTACAAGTTGAATCTGATGGTGAGTTCCAGCCTGCTGTTCTAGCTATTTCTTTATTGATTTGTAGTTATTTGTATGTGTACCTATGTCTGTGCGTGTGTGTGTACATGTGAGTGCAAATGTATGAGGGAGGCTAGAAGCATTGGATCTCCCTGAAGCTGGAGATGCAGGTGGTTCTATGCCACTTGATATGAGTGCTGGGAACCCAGTAGTGGGTGTTCTTAACTGCTGAACCATCTCTCCAGGCCTTTTCTAGATAGTTCCATTGCTCCAGTATTTTGTATTCTAAAGAGGAAGATTGGACTGGATTGTGGCTCAGTGCTGGAGAGTTTACTTAGCATGATCAAGGCCCTGGGTTCTATTCCCAGCACTGCAAAACAAATAAACATAATTTACTGTTCTGTTGCTGTGAAGAAACACCATGGTTAAGGCAACCCCCCCTTTTTTTTAATTGGCAGCTTGCTTATAGGTTCAGAGGGTTAGTCCATTATCATGGCAGAAGTAAGACAGTAGGCAGGCAGTCTTGGTGCTGGAGAAGTAGCTGCGAGCTCACATGTTATCCACAAGTTACAGGCAGAGAGAGGAACACTGGTCTTGGCAAGGACTTCTGAAATCTCAAAGACCCCGCCCCCCAGTGACACACCTCCTCCAATAAGACCACACTTCCTAATCCTTCTCAAACAGTTCCATTAACTAGGGACTAACCATTCAAACATATGTGCCTATGGGAGGCCATTCTTCTTCAAATCATCACAGTTGGGGATGTAGCTCAGTGCTGGAGTGCTTACTTAGTATGATCAAGTCCTTAGGTCCTTCCACAGCACCGCCAAACAAACACAATTTATAAATTCCCAAAGAGGCAGATTGTGATGAAGTGCTTCTAAGTCCAACTGCTGTGTGGAAAGTTGAATAGGAAGAGTGACAGGACTCAACATACAGCCATGTCTAAGATTTATGATAGCCAGAAAATACAAAGGAACATCGGCAAGTGGACGAGTCCTGTGGGGTAGAGTCTGGAGAAAGGCGAGTGCAAGCTTACCAGAGGCCTTTCCAACATGGAGACTTCCAGCCAAATCTATGCAACTTCATGTGTAAAGTACTCTTTACTGGGAAGCTCAGTAGAGATTTAGTGGCCAGGCCATTTTCTTTCCTTCTTCCTCTCTCTCTTCTGTCTCTCTCTTTCCGTCTCCCTTTCCTCTCCTTACACTTCATGGTACTAGGCTTGAACCTAGGACTTTGAGCATATGAGGCAAATTCTATATCACTATGCTATATTCCTAACCTTCTTAATTTTATATTTTGAGAAAGAGCTTTGCTAATTTGGCCAGACTGACCTTGGATTCACTTGTACTTTATAAGATCTTCTGGGAAGAGTGAGGCCTTATGAGCTACTACTGAGCTAGACTAGCTCTCAGTTATTGAATAACTGTTAGATAGCTGTAGTATTATTGAGTGTTTTTTTAAATGTTCCTTCAACCTGTTGGATTTTTGATGTTATTATTTTGCTTTTTAGTACATAGACTCCATTGATCTGGAGCCAGCCATGAAAGCTGAGGACCCTATGAAATTCCATGAAGCTTGGCAGAAGCTGTGCTTAGCCGAGTGAGTACCAGGAACTGTCCACATGAGGAGGACAATGTCATTGTGGTTTCTCTGTAATGACTTCACTTGCCACAGTTGCTAAGTTTTGTGCATTTGGAGTAGTAGTCAGGAGTTCGGGTGGTCTTTGTAGGTGGTTGTGCAGCTTTCATGCAACATTGCATTCAGGTGACACGGGCAGTGGAAGTGGTTTATTTGGAGAGGGTGGGGAGACTGTACTAGAGGGAAAGAGTGCTGATTTACTGAAAGATGCGGTAATGCCTACTGCATATAGAAAACTAAGTATAAGCAGGACCTTTCTCTGATTTTCTTTTCCATATGTTTACTAATTTATTTTAATTTTAATTAATTAATTGCTGAAAGAAGGCCTGTGTAGCCAAGGTTGGCCTGGAAACTGTATATTTTAGGGTGACCTTGAACTCCTGATCCTCTTGTTTCCACCTCCTATGTTGGGAGTTTGTAGACATGCACTATCAGGCCTTGTTTATGGGGTGCTGGGAATGGAATCCTAGGGACTATGTGTTAGACAAGGTTTCTTGAGACAAGGTTTTTCGAGACAGGGTTTCTCTGTGGCTTTGGAGCCTGTCCTGGAACTAGCTCTTGTAGACCAGGCTGGTCTCGAACTCACAGAGATCCGCCTACCTCTGCCTCCCGAGTACTGGGATTAAAGGCCTGCGCCACCACCGCCCAGTCTAGACAAGTACTCTAACAACTGAGCTATATCCCTAACGCTTCATATTTGGTTATTTGAGATAGGCTTTTTCTGTGTAGCTCTTTCTATCCTGGAACTTTCTCTGTAGACCAGACTGGTCTCAAAGCTACATAGCTCAAACTGTTGTTTTTTAGTTTAAGTGTTTGCTCTAGCCAGGGCATTTTCATCCACTGTTACTTAATTGAAATCATAGGCTGCTTTTATCAGCTTAACTCTTTCTGATGGCATAAGACACTGCAAGTTTTTCTATAGTAGTTAGAAGCCAGCTAGGTGTGATGGTACATCCCTGTAATCCCAGTGCTTGGGAGAATGAGGTGGGAGGATTCAGATTTCAAGTCTAGTCTTGTCTATAGAGTGAGTTTGGGGCTGGTCTGCTTTCCATGAGTCCCTGTCTCAAAAATTTAACAACAAAAGGACTTTAATCCATTTTTATTTTCATTCATTTTATGTTTCTCTTTCTTTCTCCCTTTCTGCCAGTCCTCAGAAATTCTTTTTTGTTTGTTTTGTTTTGTTTTTGAGACAAGGTTTCTCTGTATTTAGCCCAGGCTGTTCTGGAACTCACTCTGTAGACTAGGCTGGCCTTGAACTCACAGAGCTCTGTTTGCCTCTGCCTCCTGAGTGCTGGGATGAAAGGCGCATGCCACCATTGCCTGACTAATTCTTTTGTTTTTGCCTTTTGAGAAGATGTCATTATATGGTCCAGACTGGCCTAGAACTCTGAATCCTCCTGCCTCAGCCTCTGGAGTGCTGGGATTATAAGTATATTTCATCACACACAGTTCTCATTGTAGTTTTTTTTTAAGATTTATTTATTATGTATACAACATTCTTCTTTTTTTCTTAAATATTTATTTATTATGTATACAATAGTCTGTCTGCAGGCCAGAAGAGGTCACCAGACCTCATTATAGATGGTTGTGAGCCACCATGTGGTTGCTGGGATTTGAACTCGGGACCTTTGGAAGAACAGGCAATGCTCTTAACCACTGAGCCATCTCTCCAGCCCCTCATTGTAGTTTTTGTTTTTGTTTTTGGTTTATTGGTGTAGACTCTTGCTGTTTAGCCATAGTCAGCTAGCCTGGAACTTGTAGCAATCCTCCTGCTTCTACCTTTTGAGTGTTGGGTTAATAGGCATGTACTACCACGACTGTCCGCAATTTTTATTGAGTAGAATTTCTCAGTTACTGTAGTTAGAAGCCACCAATACCTATCAGAAAATATATATTAAAGTCAGTTGCAAGAAACTGTCCCCATAAGGTTGAACTTGAAAGATGTTTAATTATGTAACCTATTCTGAAAATAGACCTCAGACATTCACTAGTGATGATTATGCCAAGCCTTGAGTTTGGGAACATTGATCATAACTGATGAAAACACAAGTTTTAAAAATAAAAGTAATGTGGATTGGTGAGATGGCTTAGTAGGTAAAAGTTGTTGTTGCCAAGCCTGACAACTTGAGTTCAATACTTGGCACCCACATAGCAGAAGGAGAGAGCCAACTGTTACAAGATGTCTTCTGACCTTCGCATACTCTCACTGTGCCATGTACTTGCCACCTGAACCCACAGACACACTCACTCACACGGAGTAATTAATTAATTGAAAGTATTGTTAAAATGGTGACTGGTCAACTTTATTTTCATCTTGTGTTAATTTCAGTGGCATTCTTGTGCCTGGAGGCTTTGGACTCCGAGGAACGGTGGGAAAACTCCAGGCAATTTCTTGGGCAAGGACAAAGAAGATTCCGTTTCTGGGTAAAACTTTTTGTTTATTGAGCCTATGAGTTTTACGTATTTTTTTTCAGTGCTAGGAATTGAACCTAGGGCTTTAAGGATACATGCAAGGCAACTCTGCCATTGAGGTATATTGCCAGCCCTTATTCAGGTTTTTGACATAAGGTAGGTGTCATACATTAGTTGGGGAAGCATGTAATAAGGTTTGTTCTTGTAAAGGTGTGAACTTACTTTTGAAAGTCAGGCACCAAATCATTTGCTACAGGGCTTATCAAACTGAATGCGACTCTTAGCTTGCTTTTGTAAATTGAGTTTTATTGTAACACAACCACCCAGTTTGTTTTGCATGTTGCTCATGGCTGCATAATTGAAGATTGAATGACTTGTAAAGCCTAGAATTATTACTTAGAGTTTATAGGAGACATTTCTGAATAGCAAGAAGCTGGAAAAAGTTTGTCCCTGTATTCTTCTTACCAGTCCTCTTAGCACTTTCAGTAAAAAGCTGTTCCCCAGAACTCTGTAGTAACCTCTTTGGAAAAGTGCTTAAGCCAGGTGTGGGGCACATGCCTTTAATCCCAGTATTCAGGAGACAGAGGCAGGTGGATCTCTGTGAGTTTGGTTGAGGCCAGCCTGGTCTACAGAGTGAGTTCCAGGGCAGCCAGAGCTACAGAGAAACCCTGTCCTGAAAAAAGAAACAAACGAGTGAAAACACAACAACAAAAAGCGAAAAAAGAGGGGGGGGCTTCAGTTGAAACTTTGCGTGTGTATGTGAGGTACTGGGGATTAAACTTTGCGTGTGTATGTGAGGTTCTGGGGATTAAACTTTGCGTGTGTATGTGAGGTACTGGGGATTAAACTTTGCGTGTGTATGTGAGGTTCTGGGGATTAAACCCAGGACCTCGTGTGTGCTAAATAAGCACTCTTCTACTGTGCTACATCCACAGCTCTAAGTTGAAACTTAAATTCATTTTAGAGAAGAGAATACAGAAAGATCAGTCAGTGCAACGGGAGTAGCTCTGTTAAAAGTTGCTTATACCAGGTCTTTTTTCTTTCTTTCTTAAAAGAGGTGAGGTCTTACCGTCTTACTGTGTTTGTCTAAGCTGATCTTGAATCTCTTGGTTCAAGCTATCTTCCTGTTTCAACATCCCAAATATTGGGCATATATCACTATACCTTCAGAGGCAGGTCTTTTGAATGCTCTTGTTTAATTTGTAAAGCCTAGTTTGTAATTTGTAAAGCCAGATGACATGGGAGCTGGATGTGCTAAAGGCAGCTCTGCTACTGGAGATTCAGGTAGGAGGGGCATGGAGGCCCAGTTGGCCACTGTGTTTTATGAGCTGAAAGGAAGGTTTGCTGTCTTTTACTATCAGCAGAATGTTACATGTTTTTTCTACTACCTGCTCTTTTTCTGGATACTCCAGAATTTTGGGACCTCTTTCCCAATAAAAACCCAGGATACTTCCTTTGCTTTATTCTGACCTAAGCTCTTTGGGCCGTTGTTATTTTTTGCTTTTTAAGATGGGGTGTTAAGGCTGGGGAGATGGCTCAGTGGGCAACAGACATCCTGATTTGATCCCCAACATTCACATTAAAAGCTTGGTATGACTGTACATGCATAAAACCTTAACACTGTGTGTGGGGGTAGGGAGAAAGGAGGGTTGCTGGGGCAAGCTAGCCTAGATGAATTGGCAAGCTCCAGCATCACTGAGAGACCCTGTATCAAGGGAATGAGGTAGAGATTGATAATTCAGAACTCCTGTCTTTGAAACAGCTCTGCAGCCCAATAGGTGCCTTGGTTCAGGAATAGATGTGGCAGATGGCATATTTGGCTTCTGGGAGCTGGTCCTCATCTGGCCTCCAGTTGCTTCTTGCTCACCTCCGCGCCTTAGGTTGCTCCTTTAGTTTTGACTTATCACTCACTACTCTTCCAGGAACTATTTTGGGTGCTAAGGGGGGGATCACAGGGAACTAAGCAGGAAGTCTTTCTCTCTTGAGGTCTTCATTCTTAGAGACTTCAGGAAACAGTTGAACACAAAATGTCACTAGATACAAAACATGCTCATGTGCTTCTCCTAATAGGAATTTGCCTTGGGATGCAACTGGCAGTGATTGAGTTTGCAAGAAACTGTCTGAATTTGGAAGGTAAGTCTAAGGTTTACTAAGCAGTGTTTATTTAAAACAAGAACATGTGTCAGCAATATTGGTAAATCACTAAATGTCTTTGTCTTTAGATGCTAATTCTACAGAATTCGAGCCAAACACTCCAGTTCCATTGGTAAGTGGCTTGTAGATCTTTCTGGGTCCAGTCATTGTCATTCTGTTTCATTTCTTGCCTAGCTCCGTAACAGGTAATTACTGTCTTCTCCTTACGGTGCCAGAACTTTACACATTATATATGAATTTATTATTTCCTATTGTTTTTGCTTCCAACTGCTTTGTTCTCACTAGTCTATCTTGCCGGCTGTGCCTTGAAGAAACACAGCTCTGCCTGACTTGTCTTTGTGGCAGCTTTCAAGCTTAATGTTTAGGAAAGGAATAAATTGACTGTGACACCAATTTATAAGAGCTAATATAAATAAATGAGCTGTCCCTTCTCTAGTCTTGTCCCTAGTCTGCCTATTTTCCACATTGGTGGCCATCTATTCTTCTAAAAAATTGCAACTGCTAGTCCTCACCTGCCAGTTCCTTTCCCCCCAGGATACTCACTCAGTCATGGGGCTAGAGAGATGACTCACTGACTAAGAGTGCTTGCAACTTTTCCAGAGGATCCAAGTTTGGTTCCCAGTACCCGCATTAGGCAGCTCGTAGCCACCCATCGCTCCAGTTCTAGGGATCTGACACTGTCTTTTTGCCTTTGTTGGCATCTATGTATGTGTGCACACAAATAATAAAGAAATGGTTGTGGTGTTGTTTCTTTGAGACAGGGTGTCATTCTGTAGTCTTGTCTGTCCTTGAATTTAGAGACTCACCTGCCTCTGTCTTTCAAGTGCTGGGATTAAAAGCAGGTACCACCATGCCTGACTATAAGTTTTTTTTTTTTTTTTTTTTTTTATAAAGTCAGGATCCTTTGCCAAGCCGGCAGGTGCTCACATTTCATCACTTGCTGCTTTATTCATTTGTTTCACACCATTTCAGTTTCTCCCACACTTAGGGGTTCCAGTGTGGACAGTTGGAAGTAGTATTTCTCAGTTTTCCCGTGGAGATCCCCTATACCTTATATGGCCCTCTTATGATCTTCCTCCTGGAGCCTTAACAAAACCAATGAAGAATTGAACCACTTGTTCTAGAAAGGCTTTATTTCTATGCCTTCGAGTTCTTTCCACACTCATTAGTAATTCTTGTCTTTCGTGCTTGTCCATGGCCTTTGGCTTGCCTGGTCATCAGTTGCCTGTATGTGTGTATTTAGTGACATTCTTGCTGCCAAGCATCCCTATCTAATAATCAGCGGCCTTCATATAATTCTTATACTCTCCTTGGTTGGTTTTTCACTTTTACTTGTGTGTGTGTGTGTCTGTGTGTGTGTGTGTATCATATGGATTGTTTGCAGTTATTGGTTTTCTTCTGCTATGTGTTCTGAGGAATGAACTCAGGTTGTTAGGCTTGTGTGGCAGGCATTTTTAACCCACTGAGCCATCTTATAGGCCTTTCTTTTGTTTTAGATGTGGTCTCACCATAATCTAGGCTTACCTAGAACTCATTGTGTAGCCCAGGCTGGCCCCCATACTCACAGCAATTCTCTAACCCTAATCTCTCAAGTGTTGGGGTCACAGGTAGTAACTGCCATGCCTGTTTCTCTCTGTGGTTTTTAAAGAATTTATTTATTTTGTGTGTATTTGTACACTCTCAAGCACATATGTGTAGATTCATGTGCCACAGCATGTGTGTGGAGGTCAGAGAACAACTTGCAGGAGTTGGTTCTTCTGTGTAGATCCTAGGGATCAAACTCAGGCTGTCGAGCTTGGGACTGGTGTTCTTACCTGCTGAGCCATTTGCCAATCATCATTACTACTAACATCTTACAGATATTGGCCATTTGAAGCTCTCATTCAATGTGCTTTAGCGTTTTTACAGTTCTGTGTCACTATCATGGCAGTCAATTTTGGATCACTTTATTTCTTAAAAAAATTCCAAGGCTTGGAATGTAGTTCAGTTGGTAAAGTGTTTTTCAGTATATACAAAACCCTGAGTTTTATCCTCAGCACTGTATAACTGGTGCATATTTTTATTTATGTGTGAGGTGCTAGATGTCATTAGTCCTGTACTCAATTATGACACTAAAATTTCCTCGAGATATTACCAAATGGTGGGAGGGTGGTCAGAACTGTCTCCACTAAGAATCATTGACTTTGGGCTTGAATGACGGCTCAGCAATTAAGAATGTGTGCTGCAGATGGGCATGGTGGCTCATGCCTTTAATCCTAGCACTTAGAGGCAAAGGCAGGCGATCTCTGTGAGTTGAGGCTAGCCTGCTCTACATAGTGAGTTCCAGAACAGCGAGGACTACACAGAGATACCCTGTTAAGAAAATGTGTACCGCTCTTGCGGAGGACCTGAGTTTTAAATCTCAGCACTCGTAGTAGGCAGCTCACAACTGTCTGTAACTCCAGCTCCAGGGTATCCAGTGCCTCTGACCTGTGCTTTTGTACGTATCTACACACAGATGCATAATTAAAGATGAAGAAGTCATTGGCTTGAGAAATCTGGTTCTATTATTATTTTTATACTAGTTACTTTTCTCATCCTTATGACATAAGTAATATTCCATCTTAACAGCTTAAGGGAGGAGTGTTTGATTTTTAAATTGAGATGGGCTATCAAGGAACCCTATGATAACTTGGACTTCTGATTCTTTGCCGTTACCTCTCAATTTTTGGGATTCCAGGTATACACTATCATTTCTGGTTTATGTATTGTTGGGGATGGAATCCCAGGACTTTATCAATGCTAGGGAAGCACTCAAACAACTTAACTATCTCCTGAGCCTTGAGTGGTTTCATTTGCCTCACAGTTCGAGGAGATATAGGCCATCAGAATAGAGAAGGCATAGTGGTGGGACTGGTTCCTGTCCACGTTGGTGGGAACATGAGGAACATGCTGTAGGAACAAGTGTAGAGCAAAGCTGGCCTGTTAACCTTCATCCATTCCTAAACAGCCCAGCATTTATCTGCCAACTAAGCCCCTCGTCCAAAAGCTTGCTCAGCTTCCCTAAACAACACTACAGCTGGGGAGTAACTGTTTGAACACAGGGCCCAGGAGGGTGTACTTCATACTTGTATAACAACACTCCTCTACCTTCCTGTATAGCAACTATTTGTTATTTTTTCTTGATTTATTCCATTGAACAAAATGACATTTTATTTGAGTGCATGTGCATGTGTGTGCATGTGTCTAGGCACGTATGTCACAGTTTGCATATAGTGCTGGTGACAACTTTTGTGGGATTTGGCTCTCTTCTTTTACCATATAGGCCTTGTAGAGGTCTTGGGGGTCGAACTCTGATCATTATCTTGGTGACAAGTATTCTTATCCACTGGGTCATCTTGTCAGCCCCATTTTGCCATTTTTAAAAAATATCAATAGGGCCTGGAGTGATGACTTTGCAGTCATGAGCACGTGTTCTTGCAAAGGACCTGGGGTCAGGTCCCAGCACTCACATGGAAGTTCATAATTATCTATAACTCTAGTTCTAGGGAATTCGACACTCTCTTCTGGCCTCTGTGGGTCCTGCATGACCATGATACACTTACAAACATGCAGACAAAACACTTAGACACACACACATCTTGAAATTAATTAAAAATAAAAACAAATGTGTATGTCCATCTGTAACTTATCCCCTTTTTAGTTACATCATAGCATATTCTTCTCATTTATTTTCTGATTTGTTTTTTTTTTCACCCCATGGAAAGGTAAAGAAATATTCATGCCTTTTTATAGCTTTCAGTTCAAACCATAATGAACCGTCACTTCCCAACCAGATGGTACTTTTAAGCCTTATGCTCAGAAGGCCTCATATCAGTAAAGAGTTCTTTAGGAGGCTTTAATAGAAATGTATTTCCCGAGTAATAGCTGCAGTGGCTCTGCCAGGAAAATGATGGGTTTTCTTTTTCAGGAGATACATTGGGATAGGAAGGGCTTTTACCAGTAGGTGTCGCTATTAGACAGTTTGTCGAGGTTAGGTCTTTGACGCTTGCTCTGTATGTGTGTACGAAGAAAAATTGATACACAGGATAAAGTTAAATCTGCAGAGAAGGTATAAAATGACTTCATTCGCCTTATTTTGTGTTACTTCTCTTCCAAAGTAGCAACTACATTCTTTTTTTTGCTGTTGTTATTAATTCAGGGACACATGCATGCATATGTGTGACAGTGTATGTGTGTGTATGTGTGTGTGACAGAGAGAGAGAGAGACTGACTATACATGTACGTATGTGTGGATGAATGTATAGACTTTTGAGGGGGAGGCAGTGCAATGAATGGGAATTCAAGGCACCATGAATACTAGCTTAGTGTCCTATCCTACCACTGGGCCACACCCACAGCCACTTTAGCTAGCATGCTTGAGACATTGTCCCCACCTTACACTGATTACCTATCATTGTGTAAGAACCTTTTACAGCTTGCCTAGCTGTGTGCACTATGGGCATGACAGTATTTATTGCATTTATGGTATTGTGTTTATAGTTTTGTATTTAGCTTTTACTCTTTGTTAACCTTAAATCACTCTACAATTTGACCTCCATGTACAATATGTTCTTTACCCACACATAAGCACATCTGTGGGATGAATCCCATAGACGTGAAACTGCTAAGTCAGAGGATGTGTGCATTTTACATTTCAGTGGCTCCTATACACATAAGTGAGATGAAAACAATAAAACCTAATTGCTATTGAATGTCTTTATGTGCTGAGATCACTTTGCTGGAGAAAAATAGCCTTAAGAGCCAGCAGTTGTGCTGATGACTGAAAGTCTTATTAAAGAAAAAGGCTAAGGGGAATGGAATCATAAGGCAGCCAGCACTACAATGCCTGAGGAGTGACTTGACTTGGGCAGATAGCAATTACTTAGCAGGCATGGCCCTTCCTTCTCTTGTAGCTAAGAAAGTAAACATGTTGGAAACCAGGAGACTCTTTTAGGATATGTCTACTGCTAAAATCTGTTTCATTTCTTTAGTTGTCCTTACCCCTGCCCTTTTTTAGCATGCAAGGTAAGTATTATGGTTGCTTAAAAAATCAATGGAGACACTGTTATTCAGAACAGGCTCTTAACAGGCACACATAAAAAGAGAAATAGATTTTTCTCCAAGGGTTACAGTAGATGCTGCATCCAAGAGTACCCACAAGAAAAGCAAAAATTTGTTATATTTCTCTGACTTATCCAAAGATCTAATAGAATGCTATGGAGTGTTGCAGAATACTTCTGGATCTGCAGCAACTCTGGTCTTTTTTCTGCTTTAAAGTTGTCTCAGCTTTTTTTTAGAGGAGACTTACCGGGAACATAGCTGACTTACGTTCTAACTCTGTATTAGTCTAAGGGAATAGGTGTCAGACAGTTCCCTGGTAGGCAGGTAGACAGGCTTTAGGTAGATATATGTACTCTTCACTTAGATATTTAAGATGGCCAACTTCCTGATTCTTCTCCCTCCTAGATAGGGACTTGTAAGGCTTTTTGGAGGACTCCCAAATCTCATGGGAGAGGTTGGAGCTTATGTAGTAGGAACCAGTTAGCTTTCTTTTCTTTGGATTACCCAATCCTCCACAATAGTCTAACCCCGCTAATTCTGAGAAAGAAAGGGAACCCCCAATATAAATTCTAGAATTGACAGAGACGTCTCGCTGCCCAGTCACCCAAAGTTCTTCTATACCATTGGGGCACCCATCTTCAGCCTACAGGCCCACAGTATCTATCAGACTTTTCCATGAAGCAGAAAATTTCAAAGACAGTTCTGCCTATATTGGCAGTTTATCAGTCACTTTCTTTTGTGTCCAGCAGAATGTCTGGCAGACTCTTTCATGAAGCAGGAACCCTGAAGGACCATCTCACCTTTAGGCAAGTTCAGCAGTAATTTCTTTGTGGGTCCTACATGTCCAGTTAAACAGTCCAGGCAAAAGCAGTTTCTTGCCCAAATGGCTAGCAAACTCTATAAGGAGCCTCTTCAGTTCTCATATTCCTCTCGAAGTAGTTGGTGTTGCCAGGAGCAAATGTGTCTCATTGTCATGAAAAGTCCTAAGTTACTAAAACATTTTAAATGCCATATTCTGAAGGTCTCTGAAATATTTGAAGAATACCTAACTGAAATATATCTCTAAATATCTAGAAAATCTAACATGACTACAAGCTTGACTATTATAGATGAGTATCTATTAACTTATATTTCTTTTTTTATTATTATTATTTATTTTTATTCTTTTTTAATTAAAATATCCACCTGCTTCCCGTTTCCCATTTCCCTCCCCCTCCTCCCACATATTGCCCCTCCCCCCACTCCCCTCCCCCTATCCCCACTCCTCTTCTCTTCCCCCCACTCCATTCCCCCTCCCTCTCGATACTGAAGAGCAGTCCAAATTCCCTGCCCTGCAGGAAGACCAAGGTCCTCCCACTTCTATCTAGGTCCAGGAAGGTGAGCGTCCAAACAGGCTAAGCTCCCACAAAGCCAGTTCATGTATTAGGATCGAAACCTAGTGCCATTGTCCTTGGCTTCTCATCAGCCTTCATTGTCCGCCATGTTCAGAGAGTCCAGTTTCAACCCATGCTTATTCAGTCCCAGTCCAGCTGGCCTTGGTGGGCTCCCAAGAGATCAGTTCCAATGTCACAGTGGGTGGGTGCACCCTCGTGGTCCTGACTTCCTTGCTCATGTTCTCCCTCCTTCTGCTCCTCATTTGGACCTTAAGAGCTCAGACCGTTGCTCCAAATTGAGTCTCTGTCTCTATCTTGATCCATCGCCAGATGAACGTTCAAAGGTGATATGTAAGATATTCATCAGTATAGGATAGGGTCATTTCAGGTTCCCTCTCCTCAGTTGCCCAAGGTACCAGCTGGGGACATCTCCCTGGACACCTGCGAGCACCTCTAGAGTCAAGTCTTTTGCCAACCCTAAGATGGCTCCCTTAGTTAGGATATATACTTCACTGCTCCCGTATCCACCCTTCCTATACCCCAACCATCACAATCCCCCAAGCTCCTCCCATCCTCCCCTTCTCACGTTTCTCACCCCATTTACCCTTAGCCCCATGCCACCTCACCGCCAAGTTCCCAGTTTTTGCCCTGCAATCTTGTCTACTTCCCCTATCCAGGTGGATGACTGTACGATTTTCTTTGGGTTCACTTTCTTATTTAGCTTCTCTAGGATCACAAATTATATGCTCAATGTCCTTTATTAACTTATATTTCTTAATTATATATTACATTTTAAAATGAGCTACACAAACATAATACCTTAATGAAGATCAGAAATACATATACATATGACAAAATTGATCTTAAATTTGTATCAATAACCAAGATCCATACAAATGCAAATCTCTACAGCATATCTATATCATAACCCCCTTTAAATATAAACAGAGATTTATAGACAATATTTGGGAATATGGGTGTAGTTTTGTCCATATTTCTTCCTGCTGATTGGGAGCTCTGTTAATCAGGTCTTTTATGGTGCATCCTGTGTGCTAGGTTCATCTCAGTCAGCAGCTGGGCGAAGTAATTTTTTGAGGGGTGTTCAAGGTGACCTTTGATGGGGTCTTATTCCGTCAAACCATACCAGTCTGGAAGCAATCCACAGGTTCTCATCCTCTGTGGAAACAAGAGAAGAAACTCTTCCAAAACAACATATCCTTAGACTCAAATTTTGAAATCAAGATGCCTTTATGTTGGTTTAACTTAGCAGTCCATACAATGAAATATCTCTCTGTACTTAACTCCTCCACAGTCAAAAAATTAAAAGACAACACAATAATATATATAATCCAGACTCTGTGAATTTTCCATTTTTACACGGCTTATTTTTCTTTACTCCTTTAAAACTATGAGTATCTTTATTCTGTCTCTTTAAAGATTTTACCCATTTTAAAAGCATTATCTTTATTTTATGACTCTATAGTCTTTTTCTTCTCTCTTTAAAGCCTACGTATATTTCTGTTTTTGAAACAGGGTTTCTCTTTGTAAATCTCTCTGTCCAGAAACTCACTCTGTGGAACAGGCTGTTCATGAACTCACAAAGATCCACCTGCCTCTGGGATTAAGGGTATGTGCCACCACCACCCAGTAGTAATATATATTCTTTTTTTGGGGGGGGTTTCGAGACAGGGTTTCTCTGTGGCTTTGGAGCCTGTCCTGGAACTAGCTCTGTAGATCAGGCTGGTCTCGAACTCACAGAGATCTGCCTGCCTCTGCCTCCCGAGTGCTGGGATTAAAGGCGTGCATCACCATCGCCCGGCTAGTAATATATATTCTTAACCACTGACCCATCTCTTTAGGCTCTCTGAGATTTTTACCTTGTAGCTCTAGATGGCCCAGTTCTTGCTGTGTAGACAAGGCTGATCTCAGACCCACAGAGAGATCCACCTACCTGTGCATCCAGTGCTGGGACTAAAGGCATGTGCTATCATATTTGTCATTTACCCTGCCTTTTACCTTTGGTGGTGCTACAGATAGAACCTAGGATCTTATACATGGTAGGCTAACAGTCTCTAATAGTCTGTATTACATTCATATCCACAGGCACCAGAGAGGGTGTTGGCTACCCTGCAACTGGAGTTACAGATTGTTGTGAGCCACCATGTGGATGCTGGAAACCAACATATATATATATATATATATATATATGTGTGTGTGTGTGTGTGTGTGTGTGTGTGTGTGTGTGTGTGTGTGTGTGTTTATCAAATCTAATTTGAGCCACCCACATGTGCCCAGCCTCATTTTAATGTCTTTTTGTAAGGGGCTATGGAGATGGCTCAGAGGTTAAAAGTACTTGCTGCTCTTGGAGAGGAGCCAGGTCCAGTTCCGCCTTCCTTCATAGCAGTTCATTTCTGTCTATAGCTCCAGTTTCAGGGGATCTGAAACTCTCTTCTGCCCTCCTCAGGCATCGTATGAAGGTGGTGCACATATATACGTGCGGGCAAATACACAAAATAAAATTTAAAAATCTTAAAAAAAATCCGTAACAAAACTTTTTGTGAGACAGGGTGTCATGTAGCCCAGGCTAGCCTTAAGTTCTATGTAACTGGGTATGACCTTGAACTCAATCCTTTTGCCTCTACCTCCCAAATGCATGAGCCATCATACTTGGCAATATATATTTAAAATTTCTTACTTTTAAAAGTTAAAAAAAATGCTGAGTGTGATGTTTCACGCCTTTAATCCCAGCACTTGGGAGGCAGAGGCAGGCAGATCTCTGTGAGTTCAAGGCCAGTCTGGTCTACAAAGTGAGTTCCAGGACAGGCTCCCAAGCTACAGAGAAACCCTGTCTCAAAAAACCAAAACCAAAACCAAAAAAAAAAAAAAATTCCTTGATGGTTTGGTTCCATACATGTATATGGTGATTCTAGCCCTTTCACCCCCATTATTCTGTCTCTCCCACGTCCTTCTCCCACAGAAACTCATCTTTCCAGTGTCCCCTTCTAATTTCAAGTCTTATTTTGGTGTGTATGTTTAAATAGGGTCTGATGACTTTTCTTTTTAATCTCAAAGGTAGGTGAGTCAGGCAACAAGATGGCTCAGGAAGGAAAAGGCACTTAACACCCAGTCTGACAACCAGAGTTTGGTCCCCCAGTCACACATGGTAAGAGAGAACCTTCTCTCCATGTTATCTTCTGACCTCCACCCATGTACTGTGACCTGTGGTGCACGAACATGCTCATACGTACATGTGAGCAATAAACACACACTAAATAAATAAATGTAAAACAAATAAAAAATTCAGAAAAATAAAGTAGGTGCATCAGGCTAAGTTTACTCTAAAATCTAAGTAATCTAGAGTCAGTACTTGACAAGAGAGCCATGTCTCAGAAATTGCTTTATTAACAGTATATTGGTCTCACAGCTAGATCTTTATGCTTGTGAAAGATTCGATCACTAGGTGGTGACGGTGCTCTTTAATGGCTTCTTCATGCTGATATCTTTTTGATCAGTGCTTGAAATTCTTCGAAACTGACTTCTCCATCGCCATTCTTATCCAGCTCTTTAAACAGATTGTCTAGAGTACTCGCACCCTGTACGAGATAAAGAGAATGGGATAGGGGAAGGAAGAAAATTTAGATAGGATACTGAAACACATCTCTGAAATTAGGAGGAACTGTATTTTCCTTCCAAGAAGGCAGCCTAGGTTTCAGTCATATGCCACTGGTAATGTGATAATAGGTGTGGTGAAGCCTGCTTCAGCTGTAATGGTGGTTTTATGTCACATAACTGGGTTCCATCTTTCCTTTTTATTTTATTTATCTATGAGACAGGGTCTCATTATGACTTGAAACCCACCATGCAGATGAGACTAGCCTCGAACTCAACAGAGATCCACCTGCCTCTGCCTCCAGAGTTCTGAGATTAAATGAGTGACTGTACCATAATATTTGTCCCTCCCCCATTTAAAAAATACTGTGTGTGTGTGTGTGTGTATGTGTGTGCATCTGTCTGTGGGCATGTACATGTAAGTGCAGCTGCCCTTAGAGGCCATTAAATGGCATCAGATCCTTTGAAGCTACAGGTGGTTGTGAGTTACTGGTGGACATGAGTGCTGGGATCTGAATCTAGGTCTTTTGGAAAGAGCATCATGTGTTCTTAGCCACTGAGCAATCTCTCCAGCCCCCTGGATCAAGCCTGTAATCCCAAACCTGGGTTCTCTGCAGCAATAGTAAATGCTCCAAACTGCTGAACCATCTTTCTAGTCCCTCATCTGGCTATTTTTATGTAAACAGTTCAGTAGTGTTAAGTATATATTCTTTACTATGCAACAAATCTCCACATGCATGTCTGAGGTCTTGGGTTCAAGTCCCAGCAACACATACACAAAGTTATTGTGAAGTATAAGAAAATTAGGAAACACCAGGTTATAATGTTATTCTTTTTCAGCTCTGTGTGTGTGTGTGTGTGTGTGTGTGTGTGTATTCTAAAAACAAAAATCATGTGGATTTGGGCTGTAGCTTAGAGCACCTGTTTAGTCTTTGCTAGGCCCTGGGTTGTATGTGGCCATATCCCCATAGGGCTGTGGGCAGTATTTCTGAGGCAGCCCTCAGCCCTAGGCTCTCAGCTGTGCTCTCCCACCCCCAGAGGCAGAGGCCTCTGGCAGCTCAGGTATGCACTCACCTTCAGGAGAGTGGGGAATTCTGACTGAATCAGTAGCTTCAACTCCTCCTTTGATAGCTGGTTTGGATCGCCTTCTTTGGCTGCATATTTTTCAAAAATGCTCTTCATTTCTTCGGGAGACTTCTTGGCACTCATTCTGCTGTCCTGTAAATTGGGAAGAAAGTAGATTTACCAAAATGCTAAAGTGGAGCTTTCATGCCAAGTGCTGCCAACAGGTTTTTACTCCCCTCCCTCTTTATTGGGAAAGACGGGGGAGAAAAGGGAAAAGGGAGAGAGAAGAGACGTAGATGAGAACATTATTGGCTCCTAAAGTATTTTAAAAATAATCAAGTTAGGAGCTAGGGAACATAGCTGTTAGTAGAGCGCTTGCTTAGGCTGCTGGAAGCCCTGGGTTCTATCCCCAGCACTGCAAAAGCCAGTGGGCATGTTAAGAACTCACCGAGCTGCTTACCAGTCAGAGCAGGCACTGGAAGAGTGGAAGAGCAGCAGGCGATAAGCTGATGAAGTGTCGAGGAGGAGCGCCTTTATATAGTCTTTACAGACACATCACCTGATTGTGAAATTCCCCTTTGTTTACTATTTAAGGGTAATGATTAATGGGTTCTGAAACCAAGCGTAAGACTCTCAATTAAGGGCAAGCTCCAGTAAAGAGCTGCTCCTTCAACAGTTGCTTAATGGGTCAGAGTCCTAAGAGTAAAACCTGGATTTTCTTTTCCTTAGAATACTTTTCCCTCCAATATAGAATCTTGATCTTGCTCACAGCTCTCATTTCTGAAAGCAATGACATTGCAGATTTAGGCTTGAGAAAATTTTTCTTCCCATGTAGAAAAAAATTCTGTCACAGAGGGACAGTATTACACGGCTTTTAAAAATACAGAATTGGGCCGGGCAGTGGTGGCCCCTGCCTTTAATCCCAGCACCCAGGAGGCAGAAGCAGGGGGATCTCTGTGAGTTTGAAGCCATCCTGGTCTACAGAGTGAGTTCCAGGACAGCCAGGGCTACATAGAAAAAACCCTATCTCAAACCCCACCCTCTAAAAAGGGAAGGTAGATCAAAATTTCTGATTTTATTTGGCAAAGCAATATTTTTGAGTAACTTGCCGTTTTCTTTCTTTTTGACTATTGTTCCTATCCGTGCTTTAAAAAATTTCTGTATACTTACATTCCTCCTTCTCTCCCTTGCTCTTTCTCCCTTCCTCCCTCACTTCTGGCTACCTTGGAGTTTGCTTTACAGATCAAGCGAGCCTTGAACTTATAGAGATTTGCCTCCTGCCTCCTGCCTCCCATGTTGGAATTAACAGTGTATGCCACTATGCCTGGAGATATTTCTCTTGTTTGTAACAAGATATATTTTGCCAAATCATTCTAAAACTTGTGAAAATACTCAGCTCACACTTAAACAATTGGAACTGTTTCAGAAGTTTTGGAATAGCCAGATATTTGAAATTAGAGACAAAAATGATTTTTTTTTTCTGGAAAGAGGCCCATAAAATAACTAGAACATTTCTTGGGGATATTACTCTAATGCTGATTATAAGTCACAGGTAGGGGGTTTCAGATTGATTTCAAAAGCCCTTCAACAGCTTTGAAACACTGGGATATTTGAAAATTTCCCTGATCTGCAGTATAGCACCTACAATTTGATGTTTGAAATACCGGACTGTACTTTGCTCAGATGTTTTTCACCTCGAAATCTCTAGGACCTTATTTACATTGGACAAAAAATGTGAAATGCTATGATGTTGCTTACACGATTCTGGTCATTTCTGAGCACTTATCATTCTATAGGTTTTGGGTGTTTTATTGCAGTTTATATGACTCCAGTACAGACTTATGTATTAACCCACTTATTGGAGTTACCGGCATTGTAGGTTAGCCTGTCAATAGGTAGTCAGGTAGGTCTGTCTGTCTATTGTGTGTATGTATGTATATATATATGTGTGTGTGTGTACATATGTATACGTGTGTATAGTTGTATAGGGTGTCAGGTGCTCTATCAGTCTTCTGCCTTATTCCCTTGAGATAGGGTCTGTCATGGAACCTGAGCTAGGTTGGTAGTCAGCAAGGCCAGTGAACCCCTTCTCTGCTCCCCCACCTCATAGTGCTGGTGTTACAGGCACACACAGTCAGCCAGCGCTGACCTATTCCATGGGTGTTGGGATCCCTACTCAGAGCCTCATGCTTATGCACAGGTGCTTTTAGGCACTGAGCTATGTCTCCAAATCCTTATTTATTTGTTTATTTTTGGTGCCAGGGTCTCTCATGAGGCCCAGTCTGACCAAGGATAACCTTGAATTCCTGATCCTTCTGCCTTTACCCCAGCAGTGCTGGGATTGCTGGTGTAGGCTACCGTGTCCAGCTGGCATTGCTTTTACTTGATGATTTTACACAATAATATTCTGATTTTGGCAATGTTTTTTCAAAGGTTGTAGGAAATTTCCAGTGTTTTTGTTTGCTTGTTTTACATGTAAGTTCTAGTCTACTGGGAGGATGTGAGCATTTGTGACTAATCATAGTAAGAACTATAGTTTTTCCTCCAATGTCTTTTGTTGTTGCTGTTGGCTTTTGAGATGGGATCTCTTTATTTATCCCAGCTCACAGTGTAGTCCAGGCTATCCTTGAACTTCTTCCTGGTCCTTCTATCTCAGTCCTCCTGACTGATTGCCCCACTCCAACATCTTTAAGGGTTTTTATTTCATTTTGTTTTATATCTAAAGTAAAGTGGCAAGAATAATACAGAACTCTACCTTTTGATTAGACTCTACCTTTAAACATTTCCACATGTGCTTTTTACTACACTTGATCTTAGCCAAAAGGCCGAGAAGCGATCCACATGTGCTTTTTCTGGCCAATAGTTTCTTCCTCATCAATTGTCTAAGAATAAGTTGTGGAATCTCACTGGTTTCCTAAGGACAAGAATTTTTTTCTGTAGAGCCTCAGTGGTGTTATCATGGCATATTTCAATCTCAGTTGTTTTCTTTTTGTTTTTCGAGACAGGGTTTCTCTGTAGCTTTGGAGCCTGTTGGAACTAGCTCTTGTAGACCAGGCTGGTCTCGAACTCACAGTGATCCGCCTGCCTCTGCCTCCCGAGTGCTGGGATTAAATCGTGCGCCACCACCGCCCGGCTTCAATTGTTTTCTTAAATGATCATTTTGAAGCTAAAACTGATGGGAGTTGGTGTGATATTTCTTGTGCCTACATTGAAAAAAATGATTTTAATCACTACATATAATCTAAATATCAGTAGATTATATGACAGATGTTTTATATAGCATACTTACTTCATATTATATGGAATATATGATTTGTAAAAGTATAACAAATACATAATGCACAAAATCCACATCTAGTTTATGTGGTGCGGGAATGGAACCCAGGGCTTCATGCATGTCGAGCAAGCACTCTACCAACTAAACTACATACCCAGCCCAAAGGACTTTTCTTCTTTAGGCAGTCTATGCTCTTGATTTTGAGCAGAACGACATGGTCACAGAAGCTGCAGGCGCTCAGAGTCTTCCTGAAGGGGTAAAAAAATTCTGTCCAAAGATCAAGCAATTGAACAGAGAGGTGCTACTTAACCTTTGCCTCTCCGTTTTTCCATTACCAACCTTGTACCTGTCATTCTTTCCATTTCTCTCATTTCTAAGCACACTCTTTTGAACACACCCTACATTTATGGCATGTTTCCATACGTTGTTAGTTAATGTTTTATGAGAATCTTGGTGGATTTTGTGTTTCTAACCATGTGGTTGCTGGGAATTGAACTCAGAACCTCTGGAAGAGCCGCCAGTGCTCTTAACCTCTGAGCCATTTCTCTAATCCTGCTTTTTTAGTTTTTAAGTCATTGGAGAAAAAGAATCTGTTCCTGCAATGTCTCCATGACAGCATCACTTGAAATCACATCTGTAACCCAGCACTAAGAAAGCAGAGGTAGGGGTATAATGAGTTTGAGGCCAACCTGGGCTATAGAGTGTATTTCTAGGCTATCGTCACTCATATAGTGAGACCTTGCCTCAAAACAAAACAGAAACAAACAAATAAAACCAAAATAAGCAGGGAGATGGTTTAGGAGGTAAAAGCATTTGCCACTAAGTGCAATAGTTAAGTTTGATTCCCAGAACACACATGGTGGAAGGAGAGAACAGACTCTTGGAAGGTGTTCTTTGATTTCTATACATGCACTGTGGCAGTGCATACACCCCCCAAAACATGTAAAATATATCAAAAAATTATAAAAATACAAATGAAAATGTGAATTTATATAAAATACAACACCATGAAAACAGAATACATGCGCTGCTTTCAAAACAATCATGGACACTCAGATGGTGGTATTAGTAAAGAAAGTAGAAAAGGGGCTGGAGAGATTGTTTAGCAGTTAAGAGTACTTCGTGCTCTTTCAGAGGACCCAAATTTCATTTCCAGCACTCACATAAGGCATCTTACAATTGCTTGTTAACTCCATCCAGCTCCCTCTTCTATCTTCTTTGGGTACTGCACATGGCATAGATAGAGATGCACAGACATACACATTTTTAAAAAAATTGAAAAGTGGAAGATTAGGAGTCTTTTTTCCTTTAAATTATTTCAGTATTTTATGTGTATGAGTGCCTTGCTTCCATGTATGTTTGTATATAATGTGTATGCCTGGTGCCCTGGGAGGCTAAAAGAGGGTATTGGATCCCCTGAAACTGGAGTTATAGATAATTGTGAGTAGCCAAGCGGATGCTGGAAACTGAAGCAGGTCCAGTGCTCTTAACTGCTGAAACACCTTTCCAGCCCTAGGTTAGAATTTTACTACTGAACCGCTCATGGGATGGCTAGAAGTGTTTTAGCAAGGTGCAAATGGACATCTGAGATTGCAGTATTTGGTAATATTCTGATTGGATTTTTTATTATTGGTATGCCTTTATCCCTTTCTGATCGAGGAAGTTTCAGAGTTAAAATTAATTTGACATTTGATTTGTGAATTAGTTACAATTACAAGCCAGTTCTGGTGAAGGCTAATTTATGTTGCCTTTAGTTTGAAGTATTTCCTTTGGCTTGTCTTTCAACAACTTTATATGCTATGCAAATTAAGAGATTTTAAAAAACAGAAACAAAATTCAAACCAGCCAAACCACAACAAATCCACATAAAGACCCTGTCTCTGTAATCCTAGCACTTGGGAAGTGGAGACAGGAGAATCAGGAGTTTGAGGCCAGCTTGGGCTATGAGACTGTCTCAAACAAACAAGTAAACAGATACCCAGGCAATTTACTCCAGAGTAACCGCTTAGGCAACTTGTATTACTTGGGCATTTATTTGATTTACTTTTAGAACATTGAAGAAGATGTTCTACTTGACAAAAAAATATAGAAGGCCTTTGAGAGTTAGCTTGTGCTTAAAATCATTTTCCCCCAGAAAGGCAGTTATAAAGAATATAGCTATAACAGCAGCAGAATGGGGTGTGTGTGTGTGTGTGTGTGTGTGTGTGTGTGTATGCTGCCTATGTGATATGCAGGCACATAGTGGCCAGAGGAAGATGTTGAGTGTCTTGCTCTACCACTCCCTACTCGATTCTCTTGAGACAAGGTGTCTCACTGAGTCGAGCTAGGCCAGTGGCCAGTCTCTGATCCTTCTGTCTCTGTCCACACAATACTGGGGTTATAGGCACATGTGTGGTAACTCCTGGCTTTTTACATGGGTTCTGGGCTTGGATTTATGTCCTCATGCTTGTGTAACAAGTACTATTATCCATTGAGCCATCTCCTCAGCTCCATCTTGATTTTAAAGATTTATTTATTTTAAATTACTTTTACATATGTGTATATGTATGTATGTATGTATGTATGTATGCCACATGAGTGGAGCAGAAGAGGGCATTGAATTCCTTAGAGCTGGAGTGACAGGAGGTTGTAGACTGCCCAGTGTGGGTACTGGAAACCAAATGTGGGTCTTTGAAAGGGCAGAAATAGCTCTTTTTATTTCTATTTTTTTTTTGAGACAGGGTTTCTCTGTGTAGCCCTGGATGTCCTGGAACTCACTCTGTAGACCAGGTTGGCCTCTAATTTAGAGATCCACCTGCCTCTGCCTCCCCAGTGCTGGGGTTAAAGACGTGCTCCATCACAACCAGCTAGCCACAGAAATAGCTCTTAACTGCTGAGCCATTTCTGTAGGGAAGATTTACTCTGAATGTGGGTAGCACCATTCATTCCATGTGCTGGCATCAGAACTGAATACAAAATTAAAAGGGACCTGGGAGATGGCTTAGCAGGTAGGTTACTTGTTGCTATGCCTGAGAACCTGAGTTCCGTTCTGAGGACCCACAACGTGGAAGGAGAGAGCCAACTCCAGTATGTTGTCATCCTCTGACCTCCACATACATACAGTGGTGCCTGAGTGCATTTGTGCACACCCACTCAAGTGCACAATGAATAAATAAATAAAAAAATTTAAAATACTTTTTTGAAAGTTCAGAAGGAAAAAGCAAGCTGAACACCTCTCTCTGCTTCATGTCTGAGCACGCACTGTGACCACCATGTGCTCCATGCTGCCATTCTCATCATCCTGCCTTCTTCACCTTACACACATGATAGACTGTGCTCTCAGACCATGAGCCAAAACCAAATGCTTCCTCCTTCAGTTACTTTTGTCAGTATTTTGTCCCAGCAACAAGAAGATTAAGTAATGCACCAGTGTCTCCAATCCCTAAGTAGCCTGCAAGTGGAGTTGTGTTGGTAGTTCATTTGTTTGTTTGTTTGTTTATTTATTTATTTATTTATTTTATTTTTTTGGTTTTTTTCGAGACAGGGTTTCTCTGTGGTTTTGGAGCCTGTCCTGGAACTAGCTCTTGTAGACCAGGCTGGTCTTGAACTCACAGAGATCCGCCTGCCTCTGCCTCCCGAGTGCTGGGATTAAAGGTAGTTCATTTGTAATGCTGTATTTAGTACTCTAAAGTGGACAGCTCCAAATAGTTCCCCCCAAAGTATCTCCTCCCACAAACATTCAGTCATTTCTATTTTAAAAAAAAATCAAGTGGTTGAAATACCTATTTCTAAGGCACTTCCCATTGAGCTCAAGGTTTAAAAGGCCGACAAATACATTAGCTTTAAAGCCTCCACGGAGTCAGTCATTTATTGTTAACATTATGGATTACCCTTAAAGCTTACTAATGGGCACTCACTCCAAATGGTACTGGTTCCTTTCAAATAGCAGACTCTGTAAAGGGGTGCGGGTAGGACACAGGAAAGAAAGGTAGGGGCCATCTTGACTGGAAGAAAAATGGTCCTTTTAAAAAAAGAACATATAAAATTGTATGTATTCAGGATGTACAAAGTAAGTTTTGCTGTATATATACACTATGAGATAATTACTAAAATCACGCTACCTTCTACTAGCCACAAAGTTCAGAGACTATGGGAAAAACGTTTGAGACCCACTCTCTAACAAGTTTCAATTATTCAGTAGTTTGTTTTTTGAGATGGGGATCTCGTATATTTTAGGCTGGCCTTGAATTCACTATTCAGCCAAGGATGACCCTGAGCTCCTGATCCTCTTGCCTCCATCTCTCAAGTGCTGAGATTGTGGTTGAGTGTGGCTGTACGTGTATGCAGTTACATGGGGGTGTGGCAGAGATAGGAGTTTACTTGTGGGCTTGCTGGCTTCCAGTCTAGCTCCAAATTCTGTGACAGATCCTGTCTCAAAGGGATAAAGTGAATCATAGATCATAGAACAGGGTGCCTGATGTCCTCTTCTAGTATCTGCATGTTCATGAATGGACACACACACACACACACACACACACACACACCACCCTTGCCCTGGTAGAACCTAGAGCAATGGAATTCTGTAGCTGACAGAGTCCTAACAGTTTTGATCAGAGGGGGAATGTAGATGAACTTTGGTGATGTGAGGATCAGATCAGCATAGGAAGAGAAGTCAAAAAGGGTTTTCACCCCACTCCTCATATTTTGAGACAAGGTTACTATGTGCTGGCTGTGATTCTGGAACAACCCTTATGCTTCCACCTCTTGAATGCTAGGATTACAGGTATGAGTCACCATGTCCTACTTCATTTTTTTCCCGTTTTGAAGATTAAACTTGAAACAGTTTTCTCATCTATAGCAGTAATAGAACATATCTGTTCTATGTGTGGCCCTGCTCTTACCTTGTTTGCTGTGCAAGCCTCTACTTTGTGTCTGCCACTCCCTTGCAAAGGGTGCCTACCTCATGTTAAAGCAGGCTTATGCTACTTTATGATTTTTCTGGGGGAAGAGTACTGGGCATGGAGCCTAGATCACCATGCTTGTGAAGCAAGTGTTCTTCCACTGAGTTCATAGCTCTAGTTAAGTCTGTGACTCTTGATACCTTTCTTCTTCCTTTCTGACCTTGGATTGGCTACTTAGCATGGTACCCAAGGACTTCAATGATCTGAAGCCAAGGTGCCCTCTTTATTCCAAATACCTGACTTTTCCTGAAGGACAAGCCATGTGTGTTACTGGAACAGCCTTTTAAATTGGTCGTGAAGCGTTTGCCCGGGGGTTCGTTCTTTTCTCTCTCTCCTTGTATTATTTGTGCATGTGCCACTGTTTGCATATAGCGGCCAGAAGACAACTTCGTGGAGTTGATTCTCACCTTTATCTTGCCATGGGTTTTGGGGATTGAATCCAAGTTGTTAGGCTTGTGCAGCAAGTACCTTTGCCCACTGAACCATTTCACTGGTTTTCCTGTTTAAATGCTCACTGCTACCTGTATACTCTTCTCAAGGCATCAGGGCACTAGATACAAAACCCCAAACCAGTGGAAATGCTGCTTTTCCTGTTCATCCTTTCCTTGATTATCACAGACTTAGGACCTCAGGGGTCTGGAAGTTAGTATCTTTCATAGTTGTTTGCCCATAATAGATGTTTTGTACATTTAGATGAACAAATTCTTATTTTTGGTGATGCTGGGGATTGAACCCATAATTTTGTTCCTGACAGGCAAGCACTATATGGTGAACCATGCTCCATCCCCCCCTTCCCTTCTTTGAAACAGGGTTCCATGAATACCACCACCAGATTGATGTCAAACTTGCTACATATCTGAGAATGATGAACTCCTGGTCCTCCTTTCCCCACTTCCCAAATGCTAAGATTACAGGCATGAGTCACTGTGTCTGTTTTCTGCTTTGTATATTTGGAGTTGAAAAACCATGTTCGCTCTTCGAGGGGCTAATTGACACCTAGAACATAGGCTAAAGTAGGAGCTATATTGGCCTAGAAATAATAAAAATGACACGACAAGTAAACTTCCCACTGTAGACTACTGATGGCTGGCAATTGTGATGGTGTGTGTTAATTTTCAGCTTGGCAGGATCTGGAATCAGGTACAAGACAATTACCCCAGGCACACCTGCAAGGGATTATGTAGCTGCTGGGTATGTCTGTGAAGGATTATTTAGACTAGGTTAATTGAAGAAGGAAGAACCACTATAAATATGGGTGGTACCTACAATTGTGCAGGCTGTGGTCCCAGACTGAATAAAAAGGAGAAGGCAAGCTGAGCACTGGCGTTCATTGCTGTCTGCTTATTGACTGTGGATGAAATGGGAACTGCTGCCCCAAACTCTAGTTTCTAGGATTTCCTTGCAATGATGGACCATACCCTTGAAATGTGACCCTTTCTTAGGTTGATTTGTCGGGGTATTTTATCACAGCGTGAGGAAAAGTAACTAAGACAGAAATGAAGCTATTAAAATCTTAAATACTAGAACTTCTACTTCAAGAGCATTAAAGCCTAGTCCAGCTGGGTGTTGTGGCACATGCCTGTAATCCTAGCACTGGGAAGGCAAAGGTGGAGGGTTTATGCAAAGTTTGAGAGTAGCTGATCTACATAAAGAGTTTCGGGACTAAGACTATGTCAGAATCATGACTGATCCTACTTATGCCAGGAACGAAATCTGGTTCAACAAAATAGAGAAAGCTCATCTCACCCTAGAGGCTCGGTAGACTGTCTACAGTGTCCACATCTGGTGCTCACAGTCTCAGAAACAAACCAGAAAGAGCCGGTACTAACGAAGAAAGGAAAGAATAGCTTTTGCAAACCAGTAGTCAGTAATAAACTTGATGGTAAAATCATTCAGAGTTCCACTAAAGCCAGCGTCAGGCCTGTGGGTGTGGCTTAGTGGTACAACATACTTTCCTAGTATGTGAAATGCTCAGAGTTTAGCCCAAGCTTCTGTGCTGCTACAAAATCCTCTGCCATTGCTGTGATTAAACGCTGCGACCAAAGCCAACCAGGGGTTGGGTTGAGGCTTATTTTACCTCATCTATCATCCAGGAACATTAGATCAGGAACTCAAGGTAGGAACCCAGAGGCAGAAACTGAGGCTGAGGCAGCAGAAGAGAAACGTTGCTTACTGGCTTGCTTCCCAAGGCTGGCTCAGCGTACTTTCTTATACAATCCAGAACCACCTGCCCAGGCATAGCAACACTCACAATGGTTTGGTCCCGCCCACATCAGTCACTAATTAAGAAAATGCCCCACAGCCTTGCTTACAGGCTAATCTCGTGGGGGCATTTTTTCAATTGGATTCTTCTTTCCTAAATGACTCTAGTTGTGTCAAGTTGACATAGAACTAGCCTAAATGACTCTAGCTGTGTCAAGTTGACATACAACTAGCCAGTTTACAGCTCCATACCCAGATGTGCTGCTCTATTTCTTGGTGGAAGGATTAGAAATTACTTTTTTAGAATTTTATTGTTATTATTACTCTTATTGGTTTTTTTGTAACTTTTTTTTTTTTTTTTTTTCCGAGACAGGGTTTCTCCGTAGCTTTTTGTTCCTGTCTTGGAACTAGCTCTTGTAGACCAGGCTGGCCTCAAATTCACAGAGATCCATCAGCCTCTACCTCCCGAGTGCTAGGATTAAAGGCGTGTGCCACCACTTCCCGGCTTGCTTTGTAACTTTGACTGTCCGTCCTGAAACTCGCTGTGTAGTTCAAGTTGTCCTTGAACTCACAGAGGTCCACTTACTTCTGCCTCCTGAGTGCTTGTGTGTACACTACCACCTCTGGGCTCCTAATCACAGTTTTTTACCCCCTCCCCCTAATCACAATTTTCAAGACTTCTTCAATGACTTTTTGTCTAGGCTATTTTTTTTTTTAAAAAACTGTTGTTTGCTTTTTTTTTTTTTTATCAGTAGTCAGTTCCCTCACTCTACCATATGAATTCTTGGGATTGAACCCAGGTCATCAGGCTTGGCTGCAAGTGTTTCCACTAGTTGCTTAAGTTTTTGAATACATAGTACAGATTTCAGTGATCTGACTATTGGAGAACTTCCATAATCATAAAAATGACAAGTATACTCTGTTCTCTGATTGTTGGAAGGATGGAGGGCAGAGAGGCTTATCGTGAAAATCAATAACTCAGCAATTAAAAATGATTCTCTTTTAATCGAAGGGTATTGTTTTTAAACATTTACTTATTTTGTGTGTGTGCTCGTAGGCATGTCCCATGACATAGGTGAAGGTCAGAGGACAACTTGAAGAAGTTAGTTCCCTTTCTACCGTGTGGGTCCTGGGTGGTCAGACTTGGGGCATCAGACTTAACAGCCTTGATCTGCTGAGCAATCTCATCAGCTCCCTCATTTTTCTTTTTTTATAGTTCAAAAGTCCAAACAAAAGAAGGTAGCAAGTGAGAAGTGGACTTTTCATCCCTGCCCCCATCTGCCCAGTCCCTCCTAATGTGTAATGCCTTGGTTACTTGTCTCTGTGTTGAGACTAGTACATGACAAGAAGCAACATTAAGGGAAGAAGGGTATATGTTTATATGTTGCTCTACAGTTTGAGGGGGGTGCATTCCATCATGTCAGGAAGGCATGAACGTGCGAGCAGAAGGTGTGGAAATATGAGTAGAAGACATCTAGTCACATTGCTTTCTCAGGAAGCAGGGAGTGTAAATTTCTAGTGTGTAGTCAGGTTTCTTTTGTTTGTTTTGCTTGAGTCAAGGTTTTGCTGTTGCTAGTTAACCTCACCTCTAGAGCCTTCTAACTGCTGGGATTAAAGGTATGTACCACCAGCTGAGATCCTATATTTTAGCACATATCCAAGCAGAACTGAATATATTTTCCCCCTCTTCCACCAAGTCATAAAGCTCTACTCATTTTGTCCCTGGTGCCATGTGGCCACCCATGCTGTATGTTGTTAACAGATCTTTATACAAACTTGGGCTTCCAGGGTAAAGATGTTTGCCACTATACTCCAGAGATGAGCTTGACCCTGTCTAGCCTGTGTCCTCCTACCCTTTCTCTAGAGGCACAGACTAGGTAGGTGTGGGGTCCACTGGTCACCTCAGGACTACTAGGGATATGACTGCAGCTAACTTGATGAACATACCCAGTTTACACTTGTATGTGTACACGCATGTGTATTGACAGACACTACTTTGGAGGTCAGAAGACAACCTTGAGTGTTCCTCAGGTTTGTCCACTTATCTTTTGGTGACACAGGGTCTCTCATTAGTCTCTCATTAACTCACCAAGTAGGCTAGTCTGGCTGGCTAGAGAGTCCCAGTAATCTATCTCTCTGCCCCCCCAGCAGGAGTGTTGGAGGAGGGAGCTACTTGGTGCTGTCCGCCCGGCTGGCATAGACCTGAAATAATCACACAGAAACCATATTATTTAAATCACTGCTTGGCTCCTTAGCTCTAGCTTCTTATTGGCTAACTCTTACATATTAATTTAACCCATTTCTATTAATCTTTATATCACCACGAGGTTGTGGCCTACTAGCAAAGTTTCAGCACGTATATCTCTGGCAATGGCTCCATGGCATTTCTCTGACTCTGCCTTTCTTTCTCCCAGCATTCAGCCTAACTTTCCCTTCCTACATACATTCTGTCTTGCTATAGGTCCAAAGCAGTTTCTTTATTCATTAATGGTAATCACAGCACACAGAGGGAATTCCCACATCACCTCCCCTTTTCTGTTTAAATAAAAAGGAAAATTTTAACTTTAACATAGTAAAATTACATATAACAAAACAGGTATCAAATAAGAATTACAGTTACAATATTTATATCTACTTTATCCTTTATCATAACTAAGGAACACTATGACTATAACTATAAATTCTTCAACTCCATCAAAGACTCCAGAAGGATATAACATTACCTAAGTAAACAGGAAGTGCATTGTAAGCAATTTCCAAAATTCTAGAATTGACAGAGACGTCTCGCTGCCCAGACAGTCACCCAAAGTTCTTCTATACCATTGGGGCACCCATCTTCAGCCTACAGGCCCACAGTATCTATCAGACTTTTCCATGAAGCAGAAAATTTCAAAGACAGTTCTGCCTATATTGGCAGTTTATCAGTCACTTTCTTTTGTGTCCAGCAGAATGTCTGGCAGACTCTTTCATGAAGCAGGAACCCCGAAGGACCATCTCACCTTTAGGCAAGTTCAGCAGTAATTTCTTTGTGGGTCCTACATGTCCAGTTAAACAGTCCAGGCAAAAGCAGTTTCTTGCCCAAATGGCTAGCAAACTCTATAAGGAGCCTCTTCAGTTCTCATATTCCTCTCGAAGTAATTGGTGTTGCCAGGAGCAAATGTGTCTCATTGTCATGAAAAGTCCTAAGTTACTAAAACATTTTAAATGCCATATTCTGAAGGTCTCTGAAATATTTGAAGAATACCTAACTGAAATATATCTCTAAATATCTAGAAAATCTAACATGACTACAAGCTTGACTATTATAGATGAGTATCTATTAACTTATATTTCTTTTTTATTATTATTTATTTTTATTCTTTTTTAATTAAAATTTCCACCTGCTTCCCGTTTTCCATTTCCCTCCCCCTCCTCCCACATATTGCCCCCTCCCCCACTCCCCTCCCCCTATCCCCACTCCTCTTCTCCTCCCCCCACTCCATTCCCCCTCCCTCTCGATACTGAAGAGCAGTCCAAATTCCCTGCCCTGCAGGAAGACCAAGGTCCTCCCACTTCTATCTAGGTCCAGGAAGGTGAGCGTCCAAACAGGCTAAGCTCCCACAAAGCCAATTCATGTATTAGGATCGAAACCTAGTGCCATTGTCCTTGGCTTCTCATCAGCCTTCATTGTCCGCCATGTTCAGAGAGTCCAGTTTCAACCCATGCTTATTCAGTCCCAGTCCAGCTGGCCTTGGTGGGCTCCCAATAGATCAGTTCCACTGTCACAGTGGTGGGTGCACCCCTCGTGGTCATAACTTCCTTGCTCATGTTCTCCCTCCTTCTGCTCCTCATTTGGACCTTAAGAGCTCAGACCGTTGCTCCAAATTGAGTCTCTGTCTCTATCTTGATCCATCGCCAGATGAACGTTCAAAGGTGATATGTAAGATATTCATCAGTATAGGATAGGGTCATTTCAGGTTCCCTCTCCTCAGTTGCCCAAGGTACCAGCTGGGGACATCTCCCTGGACACCTGCGAACCCCTCTAGAGTCAAGTCTCTTGCCAACCCTAAAATGGCTCGCTTAGTTAGGATATATACCTCGCTGCTCCCGTATCCACCCTTCCTATACCCCAACCATCACAATCCCCCAAGCTCCTCCCATCCTCCCCTTCTCACGTTTCTCACCCCATTTACCCTTAGCCCCATGCCACCTCACCCCCAAGTTCCCAGTTTTTGCCCTGCAATCTTGTCTACTTCCCCTATCCAGGCGGATGACTATACGATTTTCTTTGGGTTCACTTTCTTATTTAGCTTCTCTAGGATCACAAATTATATGCTCAATGTCCTTTATTAACTTATATTTCTTAATTATATATTACATTTTAAAATAAGCTACACAAACATAATACCTTAATGAAGATCAGAAATACATATACATATGACAAAATTGATCTTAAATTTGTATCAATAAACCAAGATCCATACAAATGCAGATCTCTACAGCATATCTATATCATAACACCCTTTAAATATAAACAAAGATTTATAGACAATATTTGGGAATATGGGTGTAGTTTTGTCCATACTTCTTCCTGCTGATTGGGAGCTCTGTTAATCAGGTCTTTTATGGTGCATCCTGTGTGCTAGGTTCATCTCAGTCAGCAGCTGGGCGAAGTAATTTTTTTGAGGGGTGTTCAAGGTGACCTTTGATGGGGTCTTATTCCGTCAAACCATATCAGTCTGGAAGCAATCCACAGGTTCTCATCCTCTGTGGAAACAAGAGAAGAAACTCTTCCAAAACAACATATCCTTAGACTCAAATTTTGAAATCAAGATGCCTTTATGTTGGTTTAACTTAGCAGTCCATACAATGAAATATCTCTCTGTACTTAACTCCTCCACAGTCAAAAAATTAAAAGACAACACAATAATATATATAATCCAGACTCTGTGAATTTTCCATTTTTACACGGCTTATTTTTCTTTACTCCTTTAAAACTATGAGTATCTTTATTCTGTCTCTTTAAAGATTTTACCCATTTTAAAAGCATTATCTTTATTTTATGACTCTATAGTCTTTTTCTTCTCTCTTTAAAGCCTACGTATATTTCTGTTTTTGAAACAGGGTTTCTCTTTGTAAATCTCTCTGTCCAGAAACTCACTCTGTGGAACAGGCTGTTCATGAACTCACAAAGATCCACCTGCCTCTGGGATTAAGGGTATGTGCCACCACCACCCAGTAGTAATATATATTCTTTTTTGGGGGGGGGTTTCGAGACAGGGTTTCTCTGTGGCTTTGGAGCCTGTCCTGGAACTAGCTCTGTAGATCAGGCTGGTCTCGAACTCACAGAGATCTGCCTGCCTCTGCCTCCCGAGTGCTGGGATTAAAGGCGTGCATCACCATCGCCCGGCTAGTAATATATATTCTTAACCACTGACCCATCTCTTTAGGCTCTCTGAGATTTTTACCTTGTAGCTCTAGATGGCCCAGTTCTTGCTGTGTAGACAAGGCTGATCTCAGACCCACAGAGAGATCCACCTACCTGTGCATCCAGTGCTGGGACTAAAGGCATGTGCTATCATATTTGTCATTTACCCTGCCTTTTACCTTTGGTGGTGCTACAGATAGAACCTAGGATCTTATACATGGTAGGCTAACAGTCTCTAATAGTCTGTATTACATTCATATCCACAGGCACCAGAGAGGGTGTTGGCTACCCTGCAACTGGAGTTACAGATTGTTGTGAGCCACCATGTGGATGCTGGAAACCAACATATATATATGTGTGTGTGTGTGTGTGTGTGTGTGTGTGTGTGTGTGTTTATCAAATCTAATTTGAGCCACCCACATGTGCCCAGCCTCATTTTAATGTCTTTTTGTAAGGGGCTATGGAGATGGCTCAGAGGTTAAAAGTACTTGCTGCTCTTGGAGAGGAGCCAGGTCCAGTTCCGCCTTCCTTCATAGCAGTTCATTTCTGTCTATAGCTCCAGTTTCAGGGGATCTGAAACTCTCTTCTGCCCTCCTCAGGCATCGTATGAAGGTGGTGCACATATATACGTGCGGGCAAATACACAAAATAAAATTTAAAAATCTTAAAAAAAATCCGTAACAAAACTTTTTGTGAGACAGGGTGTCATGTAGCCCAGGCTAGCCTTAAGTTCTATGTAACTGGGTATGACCTTGAACTCAATCCTTTTGCCTCTACCTCCCAAATGCATGAGCCATCATACTTGGCAATATATATTTAAAATTTCTTACTTTTAAAAGTTAAAAAAAATGCTGAGTGTGATGTTTCACGCCTTTAATCCCAGCACTTGGGAGGCAGAGGCAGGCAGATCTCTGTGAGTTCAAGGCCAGTCTGGTCTACAAAGTGAGTTCCAGGACAGGCTCCCAAGCTACAGAGAAACCCTGTCTCAAAAAACCAAAACCAAAACCAAAAAAAAAAAAAATTCCTTGATGGTTTGGTTCCATACATGTATATGGTGATTCTAGCCCTTTCACCCCCATTATTCTGTCTCTCCCACGTCCTTCTCCCACAGAAACTCATCTTTCCAGTGTCCCCTTCTAATTTCAAGTCTTATTTTGGTGTGTATGTTTAAATAGGGTCTGATGACTTTTCTTTTTAATCTCAAAGGTAGGTGAGTCAGGCAACAAGATGGCTCAGGAAGGAAAAGGCACTTAACACCCAGTCTGACAACCAGAGTTTGGTCCCCCAGTCACACATGGTAAGAGAGAACCTTCTCTCCATGTTATCTTCTGACCTCCACCCATGTACTGTGACCTGTGGTGCACGAACATGCTCATACGTACATGTGAGCAATAAACACACACTAAATAAATAAATGTAAAACAAATAAAAAATTCAGAAAAATAAAGTAGGTGCATCAGGCTAAGTTTACTCTAAAATCTAAGTAATCTAGAGTCAGTACTTGACAAGAGAGCCATGTCTCAGAAATTGCTTTATTAACAGTATATTGGTCTCACAGCTAGATCTTTATGCTTGTGAAAGATTCGATCACTAGGTGGTGACGGTGCTCTTTAATGGCTTCTTCATGCTGATATCTTTTTGATCAGTGCTTGAAATTCTTCGAAACTGACTTCTCCATCGCCATTCTTATCCAGCTCTTTAAACAGATTGTCTAGAGTACTCGCACCCTGTACGAGATAAAGAGAATGGGATAGGGGAAGGAAGAAAATTTAGATAGGATACTGAAACACATCTCTGAAATTAGGAGGAACTGTATTTTCCTTCCAAGAAGGCAGCCTAGGTTTCAGTCATATGCCACTGGTAATGTGATAATAGGTGTGGTGAAGCCTGCTTCAGCTGTAATGGTGGTTTTATGTCACATAACTGGGTTCCATCTTTCCTTTTTATTTTATTTATCTATGAGACAGGGTCTCATTATGACTTGAAACCCACCATGCAGATGAGACTAGCCTCGAACTCAACAGAGATCCACCTGCCTCTGCCTCCAGAGTTCTGAGATTAAATGAGTGACTGTACCATAATATTTGTCCCTCCCCCATTTAAAAAATACTGTGTGTGTGTGTGTGTGTATGTGTGTGCATCTGTCTGTGGGCATGTACATGTAAGTGCAGCTGCCCTTAGAGGCCATTAAATGGCATCAGATCCTTTGAAGCTACAGGTGGTTGTGAGTTACTGGTGGACATGAGTGCTGGGATCTGAATCTAGGTCTTTTGGAAAGAGCATCATGTGTTCTTAGCCACTGAGCAATCTCTCCAGCCCCCTGGATCAAGCCTGTAATCCCAAACCTGGGTTCTCTGCAGCAATAGTAAATGCTCCAAACTGCTGAACCATCTTTCTAGTCCCTCATCTGGCTATTTTTATGTAAACAGTTCAGTAGTGTTAAGTATATATTCTTTACTATGCAACAAATCTCCACATGCATGTCTGAGGTCTTGGGTTCAAGTCCCAGCAACACATACACAAAGTTATTGTGAAGTATAAGAAAATTAGGAAACACCAGGTTATAATGTTATTCTTTTTCAGCTCTGTGTGTGTGTGTGTGTGTGTGTGTGTGTGTATTCTAAAAACAAAAATCATGTGGATTTGGGCTGTAGCTTAGAGCACCTGTTTAGTCTTTGCTAGGCCCTGGGTTGTATGTGGCCATATCCCCATAGGGCTGTGGGCAGTATTTCTGAGGCAGCCCTCAGCCCTAGGCTCTCAGCTGTGCTCTCCCACCCCCAGAGGCAGAGGCCTCTGGCAGCTCAGGTATGCACTCACCTTCAGGAGAGTGGGGAATTCTGACTGAATCAGTAGCTTCAACTCCTCCTTTGATAGCTGGTTTGGATCGCCTTCTTTGGCTGCATATTTTTCAAAAATGCTCTTCATTTCTTCGGGAGACTTCTTGGCACTCATTCTGCTGTCCTGTAAATTGGGAAGAAAGTAGATTTACCAAAATGCTAAAGTGGAGCTTTCATGCCAAGTGCTGCCAACAGGTTTTTACTCCCCTCCCTCTTTATTGGGAAAGACGGGGGAGAAAAGGGAAAAGGGAGAGAGAAGAGACGTAGATGAGAACATTATTGGCTCCTAAAGTATTTTAAAAATAATCAAGTTAGGAGCTAGGGAACATAGCTGTTAGTAGAGCGCTTGCTTAGGCTGCTGGAAGCCCTGGGTTCTATCCCCAGCACTGCAAAAGCCAGTGGGCATGTTAAGAACTCACCGAGCTGCTTACCAGTCAGAGCAGGCACTGGAAGAGTGGAAGAGCAGCAGGCGATAAGCTGATGAAGTGTCGAGGAGGAGCGCCTTTATATAGTCTTTACAGACACATCACCTGATTGTGAAATTCCCCTTTGTTTACTATTTAAGGGTAATGATTAATGGGTTCTGAAACCAAGCGTAAGACTCTCAATTAAGGGCAAGCTCCAGTAAAGAGCTGCTCCTTCAACAGTTGCTTAATGGGTCAGAGTCCTAAGAGTAAAACCTGGATTTTCTTTTCCTTAGAATACTTTTCCCTCCAATATAGAATCTTGATCTTGCTCACAGCTCTCATTTCTGAAAGCAATGACATTGCAGATTTAGGCTTGAGAAAATTTTTCTTCCCATGTAGAAAAAAATTCTGTCACAGAGGGACAGTATTACACGGCTTTTAAAAATACAGAATTGGGCCGGGCAGTGGTGGCCCCTGCCTTTAATCCCAGCACCCAGGAGGCAGAAGCAGGGGGATCTCTGTGAGTTTGAAGCCATCCTGGTCTACAGAGTGAGTTCCAGGACAGCCAGGGCTACATAGAAAAAACCCTATCTCAAACCCCACCCTCTAAAAAGGGAAGGTAGATCAAAATTTCTGATTTTATTTGGCAAAGCAATATTTTTGAGTAACTTGCCGTTTTCTTTCTTTTTGACTATTGTTCCTATCCGTGCTTTAAAAAATTTCTGTATACTTACATTCCTCCTTCTCTCCCTTGCTCTTTCTCCCTTCCTCCCTCACTTCTGGCTACCTTGGAGTTTGCTTTACAGATCAAGCGAGCCTTGAACTTATAGAGATTTGCCTCCTGCCTCCTGCCTCCCATGTTGGAATTAACAGTGTATGCCACTATGCCTGGAGATATTTCTCTTGTTTGTAACAAGATATATTTTGCCAAATCATTCTAAAACTTGTGAAAATACTCAGCTCACACTTAAACAATTGGAACTGTTTCAGAAGTTTTGGAATAGCCAGATATTTGAAATTAGAGACAAAAATGATTTTTTTTTTCTGGAAAGAGGCCCATAAAATAACTAGAACATTTCTTGGGGATATTACTCTAATGCTGATTATAAGTCACAGGTAGGGGGTTTCAGATTGATTTCAAAAGCCCTTCAACAGCTTTGAAACACTGGGATATTTGAAAATTTCCCTGATCTGCAGTATAGCACCTACAATTTGATGTTTGAAATACCGGACTGTACTTTGCTCAGATGTTTTTCACCTCGAAATCTCTAGGACCTTATTTACATTGGACAAAAAATGTGAAATGCTATGATGTTGCTTACACGATTCTGGTCATTTCTGAGCACTTATCATTCTATAGGTTTTGGGTGTTTTATTGCAGTTTATATGACTCCAGTACAGACTTATGTATTAACCCACTTATTGGAGTTACCGGCATTGTAGGTTAGCCTGTCAATAGGTAGTCAGGTAGGTCTGTCTGTCTATTGTGTGTATGTATGTATATATATATGTGTGTGTGTGTACATATGTATACGTGTGTATAGTTGTATAGGGTGTCAGGTGCTCTATCAGTCTTCTGCCTTATTCCCTTGAGATAGGTTCTGTCATGGAACCTGAGCTAGGTTGGTAGTCAGCAAGGCCAGTGAACCCCTTCTCTGCTCCCCCACCTCATAGTGCTGGTGTTACAGGCACACACAGTCAGCCAGCGCTGACCTATTCCATGGGTGTTGGGATCCCTACTCAGAGCCTCATGCTTATGCACAGGTGCTTTTAGGCACTGAGCTATGTCTCCAAATCCTTATTTATTTGTTTATTTTTGGTGCCAGGGTCTCTCATGAGGCCCAGTCTGACCAAGGATAACCTTGAATTCCTGATCCTTCTGCCTTTACCCCAGCAGTGCTGGGATTGCTGGTGTAGGCTACCGTGTCCAGCTGGCATTGCTTTTACTTGATGATTTTACACAATAATATTCTGATTTTGGCAATGTTTTTTCAAAGGTTGTAGGAAATTTCCAGTGTTTTTGTTTGCTTGTTTTACATGTAAGTTCTAGTCTACTGGGAGGATGTGAGCATTTGTGACTAATCATAGTAAGAACTATAGTTTTTCCTCCAATGTCTTTTGTTGTTGCTGTTGGCTTTTGAGATGGGATCTCTTTATTTATCCCAGCTCACAGTGTAGTCCAGGCTATCCTTGAACTTCTTCCTGGTCCTTCTATCTCAGTCCTCCTGACTGATTGCCCCACTCCAACATCTTTAAGGGTTTTTATTTCATTTTGTTTTATATCTAAAGTAAAGTGGCAAGAATAATACAGAACTCTACCTTTTGATTAGACTCTACCTTTAAACATTTCCACATGTGCTTTTTACTACACTTGATCTTAGCCAAAAGGCCGAGAAGCGATCCACATGTGCTTTTTCTGGCCAATAGTTTCTTCCTCATCAATTGTCTAAGAATAAGTTGTGGAATCTCACTGGTTTCCTAAGGACAAGAATTTTTTTCTGTAGAGCCTCAGTGGTGTTATCATGGCATATTTCAATCTCAGTTGTTTTCTTTTTGTTTTTCGAGACAGGGTTTCTCTGTAGCTTTGGAGCCTGTTGGAACTAGCTCTTGTAGACCAGGCTGGTCTCGAACTCACAGTGATCCGCCTGCCTCTGCCTCCCGAGTGCTGGGATTAAATCGTGCGCCACCACCGCCCGGCTTCAATTGTTTTCTTAAATGATCATTTTGAAGCTAAAACTGATGGGAGTTGGTGTGATATTTCTTGTGCCTACATTGAAAAAAATGATTTTAATCACTACATATAATCTAAATATCAGTAGATTATATGACAGATGTTTTATATAGCATACTTACTTCATATTATATGGAATATATGATTTGTAAAAGTATAACAAATACATAATGCACAAAATCCACATCTAGTTTATGTGGTGCGGGAATGGAACCCAGGGCTTCATGCATGTCGAGCAAGCACTCTACCAACTAAACTACATACCCAGCCCAAAGGACTTTTCTTCTTTAGGCAGTCTATGCTCTTGATTTTGAGCAGAATGACATGGTCACAGAAGCTGCAGGCGCTCAGAGTCTTCCTGAAGGGGTAAAAAAATTCTGTCCAAAGATCAAGCAATTGAACAGAGAGGTGCTACTTAACCTTTGCCTCTCCGTTTTTCCATTACCAACCTTGTACCTGTCATTCTTTCCATTTCTCTCATTTCTAAGCACACTCTTTTGAACACACCCTGCATTTATGGCATGTTTCCATACGTTGTTAGTTAATGTTTTATGAGAATATTGGTGGATTTTGTGTTTCTAACTTCTGGGTTACCAGTGTACTAAGATAAAAATAAAAAGAAGACAAGAGAGATATCACTAGAGGATATGAGCATGCAAAAGTATGAGAAGAAGCACAAAGTATTTTTCACCTTCTGTTAGCATTTGCTATTTGCTACAAGTCTGAGTTCTGACAGGCAGCATTTGGTCACTTTAAGCAGAGATTTTCCCTTGAAATGAGATGTGTAGCCTAAATGACTTTTGGCCTATATGGTGCACACCTGTAATCCTAGCACTTGGGAGGTGGAGGAAGGAGAATCAGAAGTTTAAGGTCCTCCTCTGCTACATATAGGGAGTTTGAAGCCAGCCTGGGCTACAGGAGACCTTGTCTAAAAAATAACTTCATTTTGTATTACGAATTGTATTAGTGTTACTAGTGACCAAGTCCCCACAAAACAAGGTGAATGTGAAATGCAATTGTATGCTATCTTTGACCTTGAAATTTAAAAAATCTGAACCCATCCTTTCTAAGGAACTAAATTTTCATTATTTAGAAGAATAACTTAATTTTAGTTGTCACTAAAAGTGACAGCATACCTGTTTCGCTTACTTGACTTTTATGTGGTACCTACCTTCCCTGGACCATCAGAGTTCATTTTCTTTTTTACTTCCAGCCTTTGCCTGGGGTGTGCAAGTTCTGCCTGTGCTAGTCTTTAGTTCTGAGTCCCCAGAGGCCTCCTCATAGGAGCCAGTGCTTACTGAGTGCTTTTGTTTTTGTGCTATGGACACTCAACTTCTGCAGCCTCCTGAAATCATTGTAGCAACACTATGAAATAGGTGCTGTTCCTTTGGTCTATATAGATGTACAGAAGGCACAGCATGGGATTCCTGACGCTGCTTTAATAAGTTCTTACCAACGCAGTACCTGGAACACTCCCTTTTTAACTTGTAAGTCAGATGTTTAAAGTGGTTGATAGGATGTGTTCGTTCTGAAGTTACAGGAGAGACTGCTTAGTTTTTCGCCTTCTAGAGGCTGCTTGTTCATAGATATGCCCTCCTTCCTGAAAGCCAGAAGCTTAACATTGTCAAGTCTGTCTGCAATGTCCACTTTGCTATTGTTTCTCATCTGATTCTGTCCTTCCTTCCTCTCTCAAGGTCCTGCATGATTATGTGGATTTAACCTCACAATCCAGAATAAACATCTCTATTGGGTGAATTCCTTAGAAATGAGGAGTTCAGCCTGCTTCTCTTCTCTCCAGCCTATGTGATACCTTCTGTCTTGTCATGACACAACAAGAAAGGCCCCTTCCACCTCCAATAACTTTAACAGAATCACATTTGTAAATTCTTATGTCATGAAAGGTCCACAGGTTCTTGGGTTCTAAGAACTAGAATGTGAACATCTTTGGAGGGGCATGGAACATGAATTACCAATGTGTAGATGATTTATTTGGTAAGGAGAGCATATTCATTGTGCTCTCAAATCATGGGCTCTTGCGGTGAAGTATGGAGAAGGCCTCTTTAGAAATGTAATGAAAAAGTGGTCTCTGTGTGGGAATATGGTGGGGGAATGGGGAGTGGAGGAGCCATTGGCACTGGACTGGCCTATCTGAGGTAGAAAGTACTGGTTTGAATCTATCAGGAGAGTACAGCATACTAGAGTCATGCATAAGGTGAAACCTGAGGGGCACTCAGGAGGGGTCTACTTTGATTTGTAGTGACACAGACTGCTGGAGCAAGTAACAAGGCATGTTAGGTAACATAGTAATGACGTAAAGCTGTTTATTATTATGCCCATCTTCAACATGACTCATAAAAAATTCAAGTCAGAGTAAGTAAGTCTTAAAAAAGAGAGAACCCCCAAAACCTTGGGACTGTAGGAGAGGAACAAACTGGGGAGTCTTTTCTTTTAATTATGAAAGTTGGGCCTTTACCTTAGGCTTGATTTAGCTAGCCCTTATGATTTAAGTTAACCCATATTTTTCTTCTTTTATTGCTTTATAAATAATCCCATTGAAAATTTCCACTTCCTTCCCTCCTCCCATTTCCCTCCCACTGCCCCATTCTCCCTCCCCCTCCAGTCCTGAGAGAGGGCAGGGTACCCTGCCCTGTGGGAAGTCCAAGGCCCTCCCCCCTCCATCCAGGCCTAGGAAGGGATGCATCCAAATAGACTAGGATCCCAAGCAGCCAGTACATGCAGTAGAGACAAATTCCAGCGCCATTATCATTCTCAGTCTGCCCCAATTGTCAGCCACATTCAGAGGGTCCAGTTTGATTCCGTGCTTGTTCAGTCCCAATCCAGCTGGATTTGGTGAGCTCCCATTAGCTCAGGCACACTGTCTCAGTGGATGAACCAACAACCCCTCGTGGTTCTGACTTCCTTGCTCATATTCTCCCTCCTTCTGCTGTTAAACTGGACCTTGGGAGCTCAGTCCAGTCCTCTAATGTGGATCTCTGTCTCTATCTCCATCTGTCCCCAGACGAAGGTTCTATGGTGATATTCAAGATATTCATCAGTGTGACTACAGGACAAGGCCAGTTCAGGCGCCCTCTCCTCCACTGCCCAGGGTCCTAGCTGGGGACATCCCCGTGGACACCTGGGAACCCCTCTAGAGTGAAGCCTCTTGCCAACCCCAAAATGGCTCCCTTAATTAAAATATCTTCTTCCATGCTCCCATATCTGTCCTTCCTCCATCTCAACCATCCCACTCCCTCAAGCTCTCACGGGGGAGCCTTTGTAAAGAGTACTTGAGAAACACACTAGAAAGCTTGGGCAAATCACTAGAAATGGGGCTAGGGATATAGCTCAGAGGTAGAGGGTTTACCTACTGTGTATGGAGATTTAGGTTTAATTACTAGTCCTGTCTAAAGAAAAGCAGCAATAGAAAGAAGGGGTGACAACATGCCTCAGCAGATAAAGGTGCTTGCTGCTAAGGGGGATGACTTGAGTCCTGTCCCTGGTAGTTACATGGTGGAAGTTGTTCTCTGACTCCCCACACACTCTGTGGCACACAAGCACAAGCACCACCCCCCCACACACACACATAAAAGCACACTATAAAGAAATGTATTTTTTAATGAAGTAGAGGGGGAGGAAGAGGGTGGAAAGGGTCTTCTGGGAGTAGGTGCTCCTGTTTTGTCCAAGTGGAATATTCAGACAAGGAACCAATTCCCAGGATGCAGTGAGGGAGGCCCCATCCACACTGCCATTAAGGAATTTCATTGTTGATAAGAGACTCAAACTTCCACGCACTTGGTTTAAGGTACCCTGGGACACTGAAGGATTTGAACTCATTACACTTTTACCTAGGTTGCAGACTATCTCAGTCAAGGTTAATTAGTGCCATAGTTATCCCGTGTGGTGCTTTATATCTCCCAGAGCTTTAGAGCTTATTGATTTTTCTTTTATTTTTTTGTATGCTGTATGGCTGTGTTCCACGAAAGGACAGAAGGGTGTGGGGGTCAGATCACAGCCAAGAGTAGGGTCAAGGAAATAGTTTTTCAAAGGAAGAAGCTTTTCCCTTTCAGATGCAAAAACTGTGGTATTTTGGAAATGTTGGGGATAAATATAAAGGCACTTGGGGTTCACTAATCATGCAACATTGATGAAATTAGCATGCTTCAAACCATGTTGCTCTCCTCTCTTAGACTTTTTGGGTCTTTTTGTTGCCCAATTAGGTTGTATAACCTGAGAGGCCATCACTCGCCACCCCTCATCCCTTATTTTATCCTTTTTGAGACAGGGTCTCATGTAGCTCAGGCAGGTCTTGAACTTGCTATATAGCACAGACATGCCCTGTTTTATGTGGTGCTGGGCCTCAAACACTAATCCTGCATGCTAGGCAAATAGTCTACCAACTGAGCCACATCCCAGGCCCCCAGTACTATACATCTTTAGAGCTTGTCATGTCTGAGGACTGAGTTGCTGTGTTCTCTATCCAGATGTCTCCTTTCAGTGTGGCTTCTGCATGCTTGTTCCCCACTGATATCATTTTGTGTGTCTCTGGATGAGCCCTTCTGAACCAGGCCCAAAGAGACCTCTCCTGGTCCCTCTCTGGTGACTCTCTTGCAGGTTCTCATTGTATTTTTCTCTTTTCCTTGCTGCTCTAGGTATCATTTGGACTTGGGATATGTTTCCCTTTCTCTCTCATCTCCAATATCTTTCTTCTCCATTAACTCCTCTTTTAGCTAGTACATCTTCTTTAGAGTATTTTTACATTTTCATACTTATATACAATACACCTTGATCATACATATCCAACCCAAATACCCCTCCTCACCCACTGGACCCTCCCCATCTTTATGTTCTCTTCTAGATCGCACATTTTTTTTAAAATGTGCATTTTTTCCTTTGAAAGCTTTATATAATATTTTTGATCATATTCTTTCCCCTCTACCAGTTCCTCTCAGATTCTCCCTCCCATGCAGATTTATGTTCTCTCAGAAAACAAACAAAAAGCACAGACACAAGCATGGAGTCTATTTTATGTTGACCAACTACTCCTAAGTATGAGGCCTGCCCTAGAAAATGGTTGATATTATCCGTGTCATTCCATTGAAGAAAATGGATTTTCCTTCTCCTAGTAGCTATCAATTGCAAATAACTTCTTGGTTAGGGATGGGACTTTGTGTCCACTTTCCCTTCTCCAGGCTGGGGTTTTATCTGACTTGAATTTGTGCAGGTGTTGTGCATGCTGTCACAGTCCCTGTGAGTTCTTATGTGCATCAGCTCTGTTGTGCCTGGAAAATGCTGTTTCCTTGGACTTGTCCATCACCTTTTGGCTCTTACACTCTTTCTTCCTCTTCTCCATAGTTCCTTGAGGGTTGACAGGAGGCGCATAATAAAAGCATCCCATTAAGTGCTGCCATAATGATTCTCAGCCTGTGGGTCATGGACTCCTTTGGGTGTCAAACAAGCCTTTCATAGGGATCACCTAAGATCACTGGAAAATGTAGATATACATTATAATTCATAACACTAGCAAAACTTAGTTATGAAATAACAACAAAAATAATTTTATGGTTGGAGAGTTACCACAAATGAGGAACTTTATTAAAGGGTCATACTGTTAGGAAGGTTGAAAGCCACTGTGCTAAAAAGTCTCTCTCTCTGCATATTGACAGGTTGTTGGTCTCTGTGTTAGTTACCACCTACAGAAAGAAACTTCTCAGATGAGGGTTGAATGATGCTCTGATCTATGGGTATAGCAATATGTCATTAGAAGTTGTTTTGTAGCCAGGTGGTGGTGATGCACACCTTTAATTTCAGCAGTGGGGAGGCTGAGGCAGACAGATCTCTGTGAGTTCAAGGCTGGCTTGGTCAACAGAACAAGTTCCAGGACAGCCAGGGCCACACAGAGAAACCCTGTCTTGAAAAACCAAAACTAACTTAATAAATATTTTAAAAAAATTTAAAAAGTTGTTTTGCTACTATGTTTATTTAGTGGAATAATAGTAATATGTTTTCCCTCTGGCCTATGACCTGTTTAGTCCTAGGTTCTTGACCTCATTAAAAGTGTCAGGTATGGTTTCCATATCATGGAGTGAGCCATAAGTCCAATAAAAAGTGATTGGTTACTCTCATAACATTTGTGCCACTATTGCACCAGTGGGCATCTCTTTCAGGTAAGTGACACTATTGTAGCTCTTCTAGCTAGGACATTTTAAAAATTCATGTGTTGGGACAAAACCGGACTCGCTGAACATAGTGGACAATGAGGACTACTGAGAAGTCAAGAACAATGGCACTGCGTTTTGATCCTATTGCACGTACTGGCTTTGTGGGAGCCTAGGCAGTTTGGATGCTCACCTTACTAGACCTGGATGGAGGTGGGAGGACCTTGGACTTCCCACAGGGCAGGGAACCCTGACTGCTCTTTGGGCTGACGAGGGAGGGAGACTTGATCAGGGGAGGGAAATGGGAGGCGGTGGCAAGGAAGAGGCAGAAATCTTTAAGAAATAAATAAATAAATAAATAAAAATTAAAAAAAAATTCATGTGTATGTGCCACAGTGCACCAGGATAGGTCAGAAGACAACTTGTGGGAATGGGTTTTCTCCTTCCACCATGTGGGTTCTGGGAATTGAACTCAGATCCTTAGGCAAGTATTTTTATTCATTGAGGCTTCTCACCAGCCCCTAACTAGAGGATCACCATGGCTCTTAAGCCTTAGGATTTCTTTATGTGTTATTCCAGGAGAAGGCCATAGTAACTATTTCTGAACATGGCATGGACAGTGTGAACTATTAGCCTTGTGAGACCTCAGTAATACATTTCACTCTCTGCCTTTAACTTATTTCATTAAAATTGTACAATGAACAGAGTCAATTGTTCTAAAAGTTCTGCAATAAAAAGTCAGCAATCTTCAACCCATTCTTTGATATCCTCAGTTCTACTCCCTCAATCTCAGGTTTCTAAATCATTGTTACCACATTGTTCTTTTCAAATTTCCCTTGGTGCGGGAGGAATATTTAATACCATTACATGACCAATGCATTTGTTTCCTCTCCATCCCCACCCTTACACTTCAGTTTGGGAAATGATTTTTGGTCTGGGGGTATTTAGAAATTTCATACCAAATGAGCACAAAGGCAACTTAAATTTTTTTTTCTCTCTCTCTCCTCCTTCCTCCCTCCCCTCTCTATTCTTAAACTATTTCTCTTAAAATATTTTAAAATTTAGAAATAGACTCTCATTTATGAAGGCTTCTTGTTCTTTTTTTTTAAATCCTCTTTTTTACTTCCTTTCTTTTTTCTTTCTTTCTTACTTTTTTTGAGACAAACTCTCTCTTTATAGCCTTGATTGTCCTGGAACTCACTATGTAGATCAGGCTGTGACCATAATTTAAGATTTGCCTACCTCTGCCTCTTGAGTGCTAGAATTAAAGGTGTGTGCTACCACAGCTGGCTCTTTTTCTTTTTTTCTTTTGTTTTTTCAAGACAGGTTTCACTGCTAGCCTTGACTGTCTCGGAACTTGCTCCATAGACCAGGTTGGCCTCCAACTCCCAGAGATCTGCCTGCCTCTGCCTCCTGAGTGCTGGGATTAAAGTCATACATCACCGTCACCCAGCCCCTTTGTCTTTTAAAAAATATTTAGTTATTTATATTTTATGTGTATGATTGTTTTGCCTGCTTGTATGCTTTTAGAGGACAGAAGAAAGCATCATATCTCCTGGAACTGGAGCCAAGGATGGCTGTGAGCTACCATGTGGGTGCTGGGAACCGAACCCAGGTCCTTTGCAAGAGTAACCAACACATGCTCTTAATTGCTGACCTATTCATCCTGTTCTTTTTTTTTTTTTTTTACTTTGTTCGCAATAGTTCAGACCAATATACTCTTTGATTATTATAGTCACTGGTAACGGATGCAATTTACCTTCAAAGTTGGACCTTATGTAGTAAACAAGGGTGAACTGATTGAAGAATCGTAGTGCACCTCTGACAAGAACCCAGGGAACTTTATAACCATAGTTGGAACTTGAATGGAACCTAAATGGAAACTGAGTCTCTGAATATAAAACTTCTTAGTCTGTAGCAGCTCGTGTGATCTTACCTGCCTTTTCTTAGAAAATACACACAAGCATTTATAAGCCTCTTGGCCTCCTAAACTGGGGGCTACCTTCTCTCACTTCACTCAGTAATACTTAATCTAGCCCTCATTAGCTAGCCAAAGAAGATAGGGAAGCCATGCTAAGAGTTAAGGGAAATTCAGAAATCAAGCACTCGTTTCAATGAGAGCTATAATCCAGTTTTCCCCAGCTCTTTCCCTCAGTGACTATTGGAGCTTGCTTGGGTCCCAGGGTTCAGATGGCTTCAAACGTTTCTTGGGACACTAATAAAATTAGGTATTTTCCTAGAAATTTTTTGTTTAAGAAATTCCAGTTGTCAAGGATTTCCTTTAGAGCTGTTTGTGGCTTTTAGGGTGTGTGGGGGGAGTGTAAACAATCTTCTATGAGAACCCTGAGTAATTTTATTAGAAAAGGTTGATTTACCCAACTGAAGTCTGATCTAACATCTTAAAACAACAACAACAACAACAACAGACATGGCTGGGTGTGGTGGGTGGCACAGGCGTTTAATCCCAGCATTCAGGAGGGAAAGGCAGACCAATTTCTGTGAGTTCAAGCCAGCCTGCCTGTTCTGTATAGTGAGTTCCAGGATGGCTAGAACTACATATTGAGACTCTGTCTCAAAAACAAACAAACAAATAAAAAACAAAAAAAACCAAGCAAAAACCATAAAACAAAACAGTTAATCATAGTAAACAGAACTGAGGAAAAGGAATTACCAGGTTAATGAAAACAGATTTTATTCTTAAACATCTTTCTAAGTTTTTGTGGTGCGACTCAACAAATCTGAAATTGTTTTCTTGGGGTTCGTTCGTTCAGTCATTCCTTCAGTTTATTTCTACTGTCCGGAAAGGCACACTGGTAAGGAAAAGTAACAACTGCCCTTCTCATCCAGAAGCAGGCAGCAGACAACTGCGAGAAGGGCAGTGAGGAGGAAAGGCCCTGTGCAAGGCCACAGACAGAAGCCTGGGGAGCTGAGCTACTCAGTGATTGCAGAGTTTACAAAGGTTTCATTTAGAACAAGGTGGTCTAGAGAGGTTCATTAATAGGACTTGACAGATTGGATATGAAGAAAAGGGAGCATTGCTAGATTTTTGACTCACAGAATGTACAAGACTAGGAAGAGGAGAAGAAAGAAGAGGAGAGGAGAGGGGAGGGGAGGGAGAGAGAGTGTTTGTGTGTTTGGTATATGTATGTGTTTGTGCAGGTGTGTGGCCATGTGCATACGCATGTGGAGGTCACAGATTGATGTCTGGTGTCTTTCTCAGTGGTTCTCTTAGTTTTTTGAGACAGGGTTACTTACTGAACTTTGAGCTAATTGATTTGCATAATCTGGATGGCCACGAGATCTCTGGGATTATACACGTATATGTGAGCAACCGCATCTGACTTTTATTGGGTACTAGGGATCTTAACTCAAGTCCTCAAGCCTGCGTGGGAGGCACTTTAATCATCTGAGTTATCTTCCAAGGTCTCCTCTCTTTGTGTTTTTTTATTTTTTCTTTTTTGAGGCAGTCTCACGTAACCCAGGGTGGCTTGGAATTCATTATGTAGCCAAAGATGATCTTGAACTTCTGATCCTCCTGCCTCTTCTTTGCTAGTGCTGGGATTGGATTGTAGGTGTTCATCACCATGCCTGGTTTGTAAGGTACCAGAAATCAAACCCAGGGCGTTGTGCATGCTGGGCAAGGGCTCTACCAGTGGAACAATATCAGCTCCCTTTCTTCCTTTTTCTTTCCTTCCTCTTTCCCTCCCTCCCCCCACCTCTCTCTTAGTATCTTACTATGTAACCCTACCTGGCCTGGAACTAGCTCTGTAGACCAGAGCTGGCCATGAACTCACAGAGGTCCTCTAGCCTCTGCCTCCCTAGCACTGGAATTACAGGTGTGTGCCATCATTCTGTTTATGGAGTTCTAGGGATCAAACCCAGGGCTTCACATATGCCAGACAAGAATTTTAGTAACCAGGCTATATACTTAGCTGACTTGAGCGGAAGATGAGAACGGTGGTAAGAGGTATGTACAATTTGGGAAGGATGTATTAGGTGGATGCTTTTCTCAGGAGCTCTGCAAGAACTGATCAGACAGTACTCAGGGAATGTTTTCTCAACAAGTGTTCCTCTAAAAATAAAGCAGAAAATATGGGGAATTACATCCTTGGAAGATGGTAAAGCTGAATTTGTTTTGTTAAAGGTGATCGACATGCCTGAACACAACCCTGGTGACTTGGGAGGAACAATGAGACTGGGATTAAGACGAACTGTTTTCACAACTGAAAATTCCATACTGAGTAAGTAGCCCAGAGCTTTGATTTGTATACCACACTAGGAGTGGTTCAAATGGCTGTCCTACTAACCTTTTCAGCGGCTTTCCAGCTAGCCTGTCACCCAGTCACCTGCTCTTGTTGACCTGTCACTTGAGGAATTCACTTTCTCCCCATTCAAGTTCATTTAGAAGAGTATTGGTTATGTACAAAGTGTTCCAGAGATCAAACGATAATTTGTGCCATACTATGTTTGTCCTGTCTCTGCAAAAATTCTCTTGAGAGCACTAATGCAAGTTTTTTTTTTTTTTTTTTGAGTTTATGGACCTACATTGAAAATGGCTTCCTCTTTCATTGTTTCCTTTTTGGGTGTTTGAGCCAATGTGTGATATGTGTGCTAGCCAGAAACCTAAATGAACATATTTGTACATTTCCACAATGGTAGTATTTATTGAATAACAAGATTTAGCAGTTTCAATGACAGAAATCGTCATAAAATTTACTTATGCCTACTTTGGTAGTTTGACTGAGGTGAATGCAAGTATTTTATTTCAGTCTTTTTAAGATTTTATTTTATTTATTTTTTATTCATTTTTTTTTCTGAGACAGGGTTTCTCTATGTAACAGCCCTGGCTGTCCTGGAACTCACTCTGTAGACCAGGCTGGCTAGGGATCTGCCTGCCTCTGCCAGGCTGTTTATTTTTTTAAGTCTTCTAGACTGCCTATCTCCGCCCCCTGCGTCTTTCTGTCTTTTTCTGTCTCTGTCTCTCTTTCTCGTGTGTGTGTGTGTGTGTGTGTGTGTGTGTGTAGGTAGGTCAGAGGACAATTTGCGAGAATCAGTTCTCTCCTTCAACTATGTTCCCCATTCCTGAACTTCCTGTAGAGAGGAGGATAGTTGTGTGTCTCCTAACTCTGGGAGTCCAGAGAGATCACTCAGTGGCCAAAAGCACTTCCCACCAAGCTTGATGACCTACACTTGATCCTGAGACCCACATAGTTGAAGGAGAGAACTGACTCTCGCAAATTGTCCTCTGACCTACACACACACACACACACACACACACACACACACACACACACGAGAAAGAGAGACAGAGAGACAGAGAAAGACAGAAAGACTGGGGGGGGGGAGATAGGCAGTCTAGAAGACTTAAAAAAATAAACAGCCTGGCAGAGGCAGGCAGATCTCTAGCCAGCCTGGTCTACAGAGTGAGTTCCAGGACAGCCAGGACTGTTACACAGAGAAACCCTGTTTTGAAAAATCAATAAACAAACAAACAAACAAACAACAGGTTTCTGTCCCTCCAGTAAAAGAATCCCTGCATAGGGAGAGAGAAGAGCCTGGCTTACTATTTTCCCGATCCCCACAGGGTTAATTATTATTTCTGTGGACCTTGTTTCATAGATTATCATATTATGTGAGAATATCTTCATGTTAACCAAACCCCCGAGCCCATAATTTAATTTACTAAATGTATCTTGAGTGCCTGTCCTGTGCATATGCACCATGCTGGATTCTGCAGCTCTAGCAGGGGCTGGACAGGAAGCAATCCTGTCTTCCCAGGGCCTCAAAACAAGTGAAAAAAAAAAACGACTGGGAAGGGCAAGGTGCTGCAGGGCCTGGAGAGCTCTGGTATCCAGAGCCATTCGTAAGAATACCTTCTGGGGCAGAGAATGGGGTTCAGTGTAGAGCCCTAGCCCCATGTGTATGTGACCCTGTGTTCCAGCCCAGCACCATAAAAACCAAGAGTTGGGTAGGATGGTACCGGCTTGTAATCTCAGCACTCAGAAGGTAGAGGCTGGAGGATTAAAGTCATATTCAGAACCAAGACCCTGTCTCAGGTCCCACTTCCAAATAAAGCAAAACACCTTCCTAACTGAAGGAAGAGAAAAATTGAAAATACTGTTTCCTTAAAGGATGGTCTAAAGCTTGGGAAAAGCATAGTGCTTCTTAGCAAGCTTGAAGTTGAACAACCAAGTAGACCAGTGAACAGCCTTTCTACAGGAGGCTTTTGTTCCTGCACTTTCCTTTACAAATGCAAGAGCTTTCTCTTTATGACTGTTCGTGCTTCTTTGCCTTTCAGTTCTTTTCAAAGTCTTTGAAACTTTGTTCTTGTAATTGTCTAAGTGAAAAAAAAAACCCAAAATGGTTAGTGAAAAAGGTGATCAAAATTATGTGTTGTGAAAGATTTGGTGATAATTGTATTAAACTTCTATAAAAAATCATTGTGTTCAATATATTTTAAGATTTTTATTGAGACATTGTTTCTCTGTGTAACAGTTCTGGCTCTCCTGCAATTCACTTTGTAGACCAAGCTGGCCTCGAACTCACAGAAATTCACTTCGAACTCATAGACATCTGTCTTCTGCCTCCCGAGTGCTGGGATTAAAAGTATATGGCCACCATTGCCTGGCTAGAATCTTTACCTTCTGAGACATCTCCATGACCCTGAATTTTATGAAGCTTAAACATAGCACCAAAGATATTTTTTATAGAGACATAAGACCTACAGCATATAATATATCTGTTAGTATACAATTTGCTGGTTTCATTGTACTCACAGAGCTGTTCAGCCATCACTAGAGTATCCACAAAGATGTCCTACTGTCATCAGTGTCAATTTTAGATCATTTTCATTACCTCCAATAGAAATTTCTGTACTGTGTTGTCACCTTTATTTCTACAGCCTCTGGCAGTCATTGATCCACTTTTTAAAAATTTACCTATTCTGGCATTTTAATGTAAATGGAACCACATGAAAGAAGGCCTTTTATATCTGGGTTCCATCACTAAACACATTGCTTTCAAGTTTCATCCATGATAACACGCATCAGTATTTCCTTTCTTGTAATAGCTATATAATAGTCCATTATGTGGTTGTATGACAACTTCAAAAGTCTGCTTACAAGCTTATGGGCTGTTTTTACTCAATGATTTATTAACCTTGATTGCTTTAATTTTATTCATGTATTAATTTTTGATATAGGGGCTAGTATATATAGTCCAGGCTGGCTCAAACTCACTGCGTAGTCAAGGATGACTTTGATCCTTCTGTCTTTCCCTTCTCTTTTGAGCTACCACTCCCAATTTAAGCCGTGCTGGAGATCACACCCAAGGAACTTGCTCTACCAACTGAGCCACATATCCTCAGTTTCCTGATTACCTTCATTTTAAATTGTGCTTCTTTCTTTACAAAAGGCAGGTGGCATATGTACCTATGGTCTTTAGCAAGCATAAAGTTTTTCCTCCCTACCTGGTGAAACTAGCTTCCCATGAGGCCTTTAGCAATGGCTGTAAGTGATAACAACTTTCCCCATTATTCTTTTGAATGTCTTTTATTAACAAACAAACAAAACCTTGTAATATTGTGGGCTTTTGGGTCCCTAGGTAGAATATTTATTTTGTAGGATCTTATTTTGTCACAAACTGAGACATTTATTTTGTAGGCTTCTTTTCTAGTCAGCACATTTTTGCAAGGTTGGTGTGCGCAAAATACATTTGCCTATGCTACCTGTAAAAATGATTTACCATTTTGAGCTGGGCAAGTGACACACACCTTTAATCCCAGCAGCTGGGAGGCAGAGGCAGGGGCATCTCTGTGAGTTCAAGACCAGCCTAATCTACATAGTGAGTTCCAGGACAGCCAGGAATACACATCGAAATCCTATTTCAAAACCAAAACCAAAAACTAGTGAAACAAAATGATTAAAATGATTAACAATTTTGATAGAAATTGTTTTTATGCTATCCTTTTTTAATTTCAATTTGATTTGTAGGCCTGTACTCAGTGCTTTGTACTTAGGGAGAAGCAAGAAAGTAAGAAGTCTTTAAAGAAGAAAGCTTGAATACTTTTCTATTGAGGGACAATTCTTGCTTATCTTATGTCACTCGTTAATCCAATAAGGGTTGTGAAAAATTGAATTCTCTCTTTCTGAGCCAGGGATTATATGTATAAATTTATGTGAACAAAGGTACCTGTGGTCATCATTTACTCTATTTATAAGAACTGTATTCATAAGAGTTTGTTTCTGTTCTGTGTCCTGTGTGGATGTGTTCTCTGAGATTGGGTTTTGTTTTGTTTATTTGTTTCAAGGGCCTTAGGAGATGAGAATGTAACTCAATTGATAGAATGCTTGCATCTGACTCATGAAGCCCTGAGTTCCATCCCCTGCACTGAATGAGCAGGACCTCCTGGTGGTGTGCATACTTGTAATCCCAGCACCTGGGAGATAGAGGCAAGAGGATAAAAAAAAAATTCAAGGTCAAGCAAGGCAGTGGTGGCCCATACCTTTAATTCCAGCACTTTGGGAGGCAGTGGCATACAGATTTTTGAGTTTGAGATCATCCTGGTCTATGGAGTGAATTGCAGGACTGCATAGAGAAACCCTATTTTGGAAAACAAAACAAAACAAAAAGCAAAAGAAAAATCCAAGGTCATATTCGACTATATAGCAAGTTTGAGGCCTGCCTGTCTCAAAGTGGGGCAAGGCCCTTTAAATAAAAGGGCCAATGGTAGTGTGTGTGGAATTGTCAAAGCTGGTTTAAAGGCCGTTAAACATCAGCTGTTTTTCTAAACTGTTTATGACTCTCTAAGTTTGTGTATCTGTGGTCTTTTCTGAACTTTGTTATGCTTAATCTCTATATTCTTTTATTGTAGCATAATTTTATGTATCTGGGTTTTGTGTCCGTTTAGGCATTTAGTATGTGTATATATTATTTTTTAAATTTAAGTTTTTTAATTTATTAAAAATTTCCACCTCCTCCCCTCCTCCCATTTCCCTCCCACTCCCCCACTCCCTCTCCTCCTCCCTCTCCAGTTTTAAGAGAAGTCAGGGTGCCCTGCCCTGTGGGAAGTCCAAGGCCTTCCCCCCTCCTTTTGAGAATTTCATCATGAGTGCTGTATTTACATCATTTCACTTCTCCCCAATCTCCTGTGTATGCATTTCAAATTCCTCAAATTCACAACCTCTATGATTATTGTTGTTGTTGTTGTGGTGGTGGTGGTGGTGGTGTGTGTGTGTGTGTGTGTAAAACCTACTGAGTCCATTTAGTGCTTACTTGTATATACATGTGTGTTTAGGACTGACCACTTGGGACTGGATAACCTGTCAACAAACGTCCTTAGAAAAAACTGAAACACAGAGAGAGTTGTAGTTTTGAGTCAGGGTCTCATGTAGCCCATATTGGCCTGGAACTCACTATATAGGCAAAGACCTTGACACCTGATCCTTCTGCCTCCACCTCTCACATATGAGATTACCAGACTGCTTGTCAGTCATTGTTCTGGTCTCTGTCTTCTTCCCCCACCCCCAGTAGTTCTTGTTTCTCGGGTTTGCTTTGAGATCTCGGGCTCAAGTGTTCTGAATGCTGAGGACTCAGGTGTGTACCAGCGTACCTGGCCCCGGGTATATGGTGTTTAATTGAGTTAAGGAGCCCTAATGTGCTGATTCATTTCCTACTGATAACCATTTCAGATTGGTTCCAGCGTTTTATAAGAAAAGTGCTGATTGGGACATCTCCACATGGGCTTTTTGTTCCTTTGAGTGTTTCCTTAAGATGAGTTTCCAGAAGTTGGGTTATTAGGTCCAAGGCTATGAACACTTTATGACTGGTAATTCTGCCAGATTGTTTGAACCCGATTGTTTGAAAGAAGGGTGAGTAAGTTCAGAATGACATCAGCTCCGCCATTGTCCCCCATTCCCTAGTTTTCTGCTCACATCATTAGTTTGCTTGCTCTGTTATCGAGATCAGAAGTTAATCTTCATTGCTGCCTTTGACTGCCTTTTTCCATTGCTACACAGGCTCTTTTCTTCCCCAACCAATTGTTGGTTTGCTTGAGTGGAGATTGCTTAGGTCTCAGGTTTTGTTAGCAGGGAGAGGTCTTCCCGTCCCCAAGTCTGTCACCCAAATGATTGAAACCAGTGGTTGATGCATTTTTTCTAATTAAGGACCAGCCATCACGCTGTTCAAGTAGGCAATATAACTTTATTGGTAGAAACCGAAGTTTAATCTTGTCTCATTTTCTGTGTCTTTTGAAAATTTCCCAACCGTTTGAGATAAAGAAAGCAAACAAAAATGAAAGGTCATTGTTGGTGATGGGCTGGACCAGGAGGTTGGCAGATTCGTGATCTGAACAAGAAGCAGTACATGGTAGGGAGAGGAGTGAAAGATGGCATTTCCTCACTTCCTGTCTGCCTGTTAGCTATCCTGCTAAGTGGCATAGAAGAAAGACCAAGCTACTTAATACAGCATCTCTGTTTTTGACAGAGAAAATGGTTGGCTGAAAGGCAAAAGAGCATCTGGGAGGTTGGGATAGTCAGAACCAGGTCATGTGACACTGTTCATATGTTGGCTTCTAGCCTTCTACTGAGTGCCTCCCTGGCCCTACAGTATCATTGTTAAAAAATTACTCTCTAAAATATATTTTTTTTCAGTAAAGGGGATTGAACTTGAGCCTCAAGCAAGCACTTTGCCACTGAACCACATCCCCAGTTCTTTTTACTTTTTTTATTATGAGATGGGGTTCTCATGGTAGGGTTTTTTTTTTTTTTTGCTTTTGAGACAGGGTTTCTCTGTGCAACAGTCCTGGCTGTCTTGGAACTCTCTTTGTAGACTAGGCTGGCCATGAACTCAGAAATCTGCCTGCCTCTGCTTCCTGAGTGCTGGCATTAAAGATGTGCACCACCACCGCCTGGCCTATTTTTTAAAATTGTTCATTTATTTATTTTCTATGACTGTCTATACCCATTTTCTTTCTTTAGTATCTAAGCACATTTTTAAGCACACTGTACCCTTTTAAACAGAGTTTGTTTTGGCCTGGAACTGACTTCTTGTGCTTCTGTAGCCTTCTCCGTGTGAACCAAATCTTAAACTGCTAAGCAGTGGCGAGGCCCTCCATTGTGTGGCTCCACTTAGCACATGGTGTGCCAGCTGGCTATGTCCTCTTCAGGTTGGTAAGAATGGAGCCTCATGCCTGTGGGTCCTGACTTGGAGCCGGTCTATTTGCCCCATCTCTGGGAAGCTTCTGGGTCCACACTGCAGTAGGCATTTCTACCTAGTCTCCCACCACCAAGTAGCTTGCCACTGCTCATAAACCCCATTCAAGTGCTCAGTGCCTTTTTAAAGAGCCATGCCTCTGTATGCCATGAGCACCGAGCCTACTTGGAACTTTTTTTTTGCCTGCAAATAATGACACAGGCACTTGCTATTAATTATAAAAGCTTGGCCTTAGCTTAAGCTTGTTCTCCACTACCTCTTATAACTTAACCCATTTACATTAATCTACATTCTGCCACATGGCATTATTTTTCTTTTGTCTCATACCTCCTGTTTTTTCCTCTGTCTCTCTCTGGTTAATCCAGTCTTTCTTTTTTTCCAGAGTTCTCTCTTTTCCTGGAAATCCCACCTATTCTCTTCTTGACTAGCTATTGACCATTTAGCCCTTTATCAAACTAATCAGAAGGTGCCTTGGTAAAGACACGTTTTTTTTACAGGGTAAACAAATATTCCACAACAAATGGGAATCAATTGGACTGGGGGCATAGCTCACTGTTGGAGTATTTGCCAATCATGTATGAGGCCCTGGTGAGCCTCTGCACCAGGGCGGGTTGGGGTGAGGCTGGCTTGAGAAGAGGGGAGCAAATAACCTTTGTTTTTTACAGGTTCTCTCTCTTCCCTCTGCTGCTGTCTTCTCTCTCTTTCTTAGATATGGAGGCTTGGGGATATAGCTCAGTGGTAGAATGCTTGTCTAACATCCACAAGGCTCTATCCTCAGCATCTGACAAACAAAATCCATGAAAGACAATAAAGCACTGCAGTGTAGGGTTGAAATCAGGATGATGTGTTTAAATTGTGATGTTTTATCCTCAAAAGTTTGACACACTGATCTGGAGAGGTGGCTCGATGGTTAAGAACACTGACTGCTCTCCAGAGGACAAGGTTAGATTGCTAGTACCCACATGGTGGCTCACAATCACCTGTAATTCTAGTTCCAAAAGATCAAATGCCCTTCTGGTGTCCTTAGGCACCAGACACTCAAATGGTATACATTCAAATATCTGATAAAATAAATAAAAAATATATAAAAATGGCATTAAAGCTGATCAAAATCATAAAATTAGGGAAGGGGAAGCTGTTTAGATATTGAAAATGAATGCATTATTTCATAGAAGTGGAAGAATGACATTGAAGTCCAAAAGTAGCAAGGAGAGGAGAAAGTTAGAAGCAGGCCCTGATTCTTTACTTTTGTTTTCTTTTTTTATGGTGTTGGGGATAGAGAACCTTGTGCATATGAGACATGTTCTCTCTGAGATACATTCCTAGCCCTTGGGCTTGGGGACTGCCTTTCACTATATAGCCCAGGCTTGTCTGGAACACTCCATCCTGCCTTTACCTCCAAGGGGCTGGGGGTTCTAGGCAAGTACTGCTATATTCAGGTCCTGATTGTGTACTTTCCAAGTACCAGGAATGAAGACACAATATGCAGCACTTCAGTTATTCCTGTCACACCCTCGGACCCAATGACCATTTTACACAGGACAGAATCTTTGTCATCCAAGTCACTTGTTAGAAAACCACTGAGCGGACTCTTGACCTTCACATGATATGGAATAGCTGGAACTTAAAGAGGAAAAATCCAAGAAGTTCTCAAAGCAAAAAGTCCTTTCTGTTGATAGCTCCAAGTAAGGTTCCATGGGTTCTAGGATCAGTGTCTTGTGGGAGCAGGGGTCTAAGAAAGTTAAGACCCTACCCTGGGCTTCTTATGGAAGTGTCTTTGGCTGGGCATGGTGGCACATACCTTTAATTCCAGCACATGGGAGGCAGCACTCTTGAGTTTGAGGCCAACCTAGCCTACAGAGTTCCAGAACAGCCAGGATTACACAGAGAAACATTATCTCAAAAAAAAAAAAATAAAAATAAACAACAATAACAAAAAGAAAGTTTCCTTGTCTACAAGGGAGGCACACAAGTGCTGAAACAATATTGGATAGAGGGCTTGAGAGAGAGCTTTGGTGACGTGCTTGTCTTTAAGTATAAGTGACGACACAGTGAAACCACTGAAGCAGACTACTCCATGGGTAAAAAGAAAGGCTGGGGGGTGGGGTGCACTGAGAAACAAAATGATGGAAGAGCAAGTGGATTTTATATGACAGGATAAATATAACCTGTTGAATCTGTATCATGTTACTTGTATATTACTTGTATGTATGTTTTCAGGGCTGACTGTTTGGCAATGGACACCAATGCTGTGCTCTTCCCTGGGGAAGACCGCCTCTCCCAGTCCCAGCTTTCCTCAGTTCTTTGGAGGGTTGGGGCAGTGTGGGCTTTCCCTCAGCCAGTTTGACATGCTCATTGTTGCCATCCTTGTTCGGCTCAATTTGGAGAGTCATGTACTGAGACTTTATGGGTCTGATTTCTGATATTATTATTTTTAAAATTTAATTTTATGTATATGAGTGCTCTTAAGTGCTGAGCCATCTCACCAGCCCCTAATCTTATTCTTAACACAGAAGTTTAAAGCATCACCATGGGTTGCTTTTCTGAGTTTATTTCTAGTAGATTTGTAAGCAATAAAAGATTTTAAATGCATAAGATAAAAATTCCAAACAACTGGATGTGGTGGCTCAGCCAGTAATCCCAGCTACCCCAGAAACCGAGGCAGGAGAATCATAAATTCAAAGCCTGCATGGGCTACATAGCAAGTTTAAGACCAGCCCAGGGAATTAATTTAGTGAGACCTTGTCTCAAAATAAAGAACTTTGTAAAATAAAAGTAAGACTGACAAAGACAGTGTGACTTAATCAATGTTCGAGCACTTCCCTAGTGTATCCAAGGACTTGGGTTTAATCTTTAGTACCAATAAATAAGTAAATTGATAACAAAAATTCCAGAAATGTCTCATACACTATGTGCATTATATATGCTTGTTCCATTTATTCATCACAAGTCTGTCACTACCTGTTGTGTAATAAGTGTTGGTGTTAAAGATCAGACAGGTCCCTATTTTGTCTTTTACCACATAGAACTTATGTTCTACATCCTTCCTTTCTATTTTTATTTCATTATCTAGAAATAACAATAACAGTTGTAGATATGATTTCTTTACTGTTTTAAAACTTGGATTTATTTGATCCACATAATGACTCTATAAAGTGGGGATAATCATTCCCATTTCACAGATAGGGAAAACTGAGACATCAAGACTAGCTCATTTACCCTAGGTACATATCTGTTAAATAGTATAGAGGGACTTAAAGCCATTTAGTCTGGCTTCAGAGTCTCTGTCTTCTTCTCCCTCCCTCTTCCTGTCGCCTGTGAGATAGGCACCTTAGCAAGTACAGACTGCCTTACGCTAGATAATAGTTCATAAATCACAAAGTTTCTGAGGCTCACACAGAGTTGGTGTAATGCCTCCCTACTTTCCAACTGTGTGTCACTGTTCTGTTTCCCATTTTTCTTTGTATGAACCAATAGTTTTAGTCCAGAGGTGATCCTGAATGACCCCACCCTTTGGCAGTATATCAGCAGTATATTTCTCAAAGGTCCCTTTTGCCTCAACTCTCCCCACTTTTCTCTAAAACATTTTTTTTTTAATTTTTAGAGATGGGGTTACTCTGCAACAACAGCTTTGGCTGTCTTGGAACTCACTGTGTAGACCAGGCTGGCCTTGAACTTAGAGATTTGACTGCCTTTGCCTCCCACTGCTGAATTAAAGGCATGGGCCACCACTGTCTGACTTCTCTAGAATACCTTAAGTGTTCACTATTATTCATTTCATCACCACACACCCTGTCTGTATGGGCAGAATCGCAAACAGAAGCTTGCCTGTGATCATCACTCACACAGAGGCCTGTAATTGGTATGTTTTTGTTCCGAGTCAAAAGCTCAAAGTCATGAGACATTAATTTGATCTTTCTCAGTGGAGACTTCCTATTGCTGCTTCATGATGTCTTTGAAAATCTATAGCTACTCTGTCTCCCTAGAAGAGCGTGGCTCCTGATTCTGGTAGAGCTTGACTGAGACTCCAGCCCTTTTTGTTCCTTGATATGTGCTGGGAATTGAACCACGAGGGTTGATGCTGTGGAGATCGTCACTGCTTTCTCAGTGGGTTCCAATATTGCAACCTAATTGAATGGCGTTTGCTGATGGAACTGGCTCTATCCATGTGATCCTGTAGTCACTGAGCATCCATTTTGTAGACTGCTGTGCCCAAGGTCTTGCTGAAGGTGGTGCACTGAGCCATGGTGGTGCAGCTACATGACTGTTTAAGTGCCCCCTTGCCTGATTTGCAGCCACACGCTCCTGATTGAGCATAGGTAAACAAGGTGATATTTAATCCACCAGCCTCTTCATTTTGATGCTCACCTGGTTTCCATGTGTCATCTGTTAAATAACACAACAGTGAACATCTTTGTGCTTTAGTTTTTGTCTTCATTTCACCACTCTGGCAGTATTAGGGAATCAAACCTAGAATCTGTCTATGACAGTTGTGGTGTGTGCGCCTGCGTGTGTGTGTTTATGTTAGTGTATGTGGGCACATATGTGCCATACCGTGTGTGTGTGTTTATATATATTTGTGTGCACTTATGTACTGTAGTTCATGTATAGAGGCCAGAGAACTTTTGGTTTCAGTTGTGGTGCTATGTACTTCAGACTACCTGGCTGAAAGCTTCCAGATAGTTCTGTCTCTACCCTCCATCGTGCTATATGAATGGTGGAATAACAGATGTGTACCACATTAGTTTTTTTCACATGGGTTTTGCTAACTGAACTTGGGTTGTCAGGCTTTTGAGGCAAATGCTTACACATGCTGAGCCATCTCCCCAGCCCAAATCCAGCATCTTGTGCCTGCCAAACTAGCACTCTACTGCTCACACATACCACCATGGAACTACACTCCTAGTGCAGAAGTCTAATGTTAGGTCACACACACCACCACGGAACTACACTTCTAGTATAGAAGTCTAATGTTCGGTCAGATACACACCACCACTGAACTACACTCCTAGTCCAGAAGTCTAATGTTAGGGTCAGAGTACATTTTAAGGTTGAACATGCAGTAATCTGGAGAGTGGGTGTCTTGGTTAGGGTTTCTATTGCTGAAATGAAACACCATGACCAAAAAGCAATTTGGGGAGGAAAGAGTTTATTCGGCTTATACTTGCACACCACAGTTCATCACTGAAAGAAGTCAGGACGGGAACTCACACAGGGCAGGATCCTGGAGATGCAGAAGCCATGGTGGAGTACTGCTTATTGGCTTGCTTTCCCTGGCTTTTTCAACCGGCTTTCTTACAGAACCCAGGACCACCAGCCCAGGGATGACACCACCCACCGTGGACTGGGCCCTCCCTCATTGATCACTAAATGAGAAAATGCCCTACAGCTGCATCTCAAGGAGGCATTTCCTCAGCTGAGGCTCCTTCCTCTGATGACTCTAGCTTGTGTCAGGTTGACACACAAAAGCACCCAGGACATAGGGTGAGAGAATATGCAGGTGGCTCTGGAGACGTGACTTACTTGGCAGAGTGCTTCCTTTGCATGCACAAAGCCATGAGTTTGATCACCAGTACCTCATAAAAATTGGGCATAGGGGCTGGGGAGATGGCTCAGTGTATACAGTACTTGCCTTGTAAGCATGAGAACCTGAGCTCTGATCCTCAGCGGCATGTAATGAGCTGGGCCTGGTGGTGTGCTCTTGTAATCTTAGCACTTGGTAAGCAGGGACAAGAGAATTGCTGCATGATTTCCTACCGGAAGACAAGAGAATCTACATTGTTCCTTGGAGTCTGGTCCTTTCTATGACTCTGTTGGAGATCACAGAGATCTACACTCTTGCCCTGATGTGCTTCTGAAGTTCATCACTCAGTGTTAATTCCATTCTTATGTCTTCACAGAGAAGCTTTATGGTGACGTTCCTTATATAGAAGAAAGACACAGACATCGCTATGAGGTATGCCTTTCATCTGAGTTACTGAGGGATGTGAATAATTGGTGCAGAGAATCCCAGCAATTGTAAGTAGGCCCTTTGGGAACTGTGTCCAGCTTCATAATATCTGTAGGTGAGGCTGCTATATTTCCGTAGCATCTCTCACTCTGAGAGGAAGCTGTTACGATAAAAGAGTAGATGATGGCAGAGCATCACAGAACCTGAGTGCAAATAAACAGACATGGCAAAAAGACTATCCTCGACCAAAACAAGTCACCATTCTTCCTTATCCTCTGCCTCTTATTTCTCAGGATTGGGAAAGATAGATAACCTCTAACAAGGAGCCAAATGCTTCCGGCACAGGAGTGCGTTTCTGGATCTAAGAGGAGTTAACTGCTGAAATTGCATCAGACAAAGCGTGGCATCTGGAACTGTGCATTGTCATTCTGGGATTAGGCAGCCAGTCTGATGTCTTTGACTTTGAAGAGTAGGAATCTTTGCTTGTTGTTTATTCAAACCAATTTGAACAGGGCACTTATTAGCCCAGGTCACAGGCTCAAACATGGTACAACCAGGACTCCTGTTGTCTCCATAGTTCTCTTGGCCTTCCTTTTCTATGTGTTTGGTTTGCCCAGAATGGTCTCTCTCATCATTGTAAGATGGTTGCCAGTGGCAACTGGAGCATCATGGAACTTTCCTTCAGTCTGATTAGGTCACTTTTATTTGTCTGTTAGTTTTTGTTTTTGTTTTTGTTTGAGACAAGATTTTACCGTGTAACTGGCTGGCCTGGAATGCCTATGTAGACTAGGCTGCCATCAAATTCATAGAGACCTGGCCGGATGGTGGTGGCACACGCCTTTAATCCCAGGACTCGGGAGGCAGAGGCGGACAGATCTCTGAGTTCGAGGCCAGCCTGATCTACAAGAGCTAGTTCTAGGACAGGCTTCAAAGCTACAGAGAAACCCTGTCTCGAAAAAACAAAAACAAACAAAAAACAAAACAAAAAAAGGTTTTTTTTTTTTTTTTTTTTTTTTTTTTTTTTTTTTTTTTTTTTTTTACGGTTTCAGAGGTTTGGTCCATCTTCATCATGGTGGGGAGCAGAGCTGCACATAAAAAGCTGGAGCAGTAGCTGAACGCTACATCCTGGTCCATAGACTGAGTGGGGGAAGGAGAGATACTGGGCCTGGCATGAGCATTTGAAACCTCAAGCCCACCCCAGTGATACACTTCCTCCAACAAGGCCACACCTCCTAATCTTTCTAAACTTTCTCAAATAGTGATAATGACTAAGCATTCAAAAATATGAGCCTATGGGGGCCATTCTTATTCAAACCACCACAATGGGTTAATTGTATTTGTCTTTGTCAATTGGAGTCAGCTTCTAGAAAGGGACAGAAAGAGTCCCGAGATCAAGGGAAAGAGGAATTTCAATGCTCACTCAAACTTGTGATTTGGGGTCCTGGGGAGATGGCTCTGGGTAAAGTGCTTGCCTCATAAGTGTGAGGACTAGAATTTAGATTCCCAGCACCCACATAAGTGCTGGGAAGTGTGATGACCTGTCTATCATCTCAGCACACAGCAGACTAAAGCAGGATCCTCAGGGCAAGCTGAGCAAGCTCCAGGTTTAGGGGGCCCAACCTTACTGGACCATGAAAGAAAACACCCAACCCAACTCTGGCTTCCATGTATATGCACACTCGAGCACATGCACCCATACCCATAACATGCAAATACGCTTATACACGTGCACACTATACACATACACATTTTAAAAATTAGAATTTGGGGATAGATAGTGTATGTTACTTTCTTGTTGCTTTGTAAAATACACACAAGAGAAACTTAAAGAAAGATTTACTTTGGTTCATAGTTTAAGGAGAAATAGGCCATCATTATAAGGAGATCATGATGGGGAAATCAGATATGAGGTATCTGATACCATTTTGACAGCAGTTAGGAAGAAGGGAGAGAGAGGGGAAAGTAAAGGGGAGGGAAGAAGGGAGGAATGCTGATATTCAGCTTATTTTCTCCTTTTTTCCTTTTTATTTAGTTCAGCGCCCCTAACCATGGGGTAATGCTGCCTCTATCAGGATGGTTATTCCCTTCTTAGCCATTAACTCTTTGGAAATGTTCTATACACATGCCCAGAAGTGTGTCTCCCCAATAATTGTAAATCTAGTTAAACTGACAATGAATATTGGCCATCACAGATTGTTAAGTACACCTAACTCAGGGAAGCAGCAGATACAAGGATGTCTATAAGTGGTTGGTATCAAGGTTCTGATTCAGAATATTTGCATTGCCATGGTCCTTTTCCCTATCTTATCTCTGAGTGATACAGCATGAATCTCCCAGGTTCATGTGACTTGAATTAGACTTCATGTCTCAAATTCATCAGGAGTTTAAAATGAGATTTGGGGTGTTGAATATAGGAATTAAGTAGAGGGTCAATGCAATGGAAAAACCTTCCAGTGGATGCAGGACCTCTTTATAAGCTGTTTGAATTTTTCTGTAGTTCAAAACTTGACTTTCTTGCTTGCATTTCCAGGTAAACCCTAACATGATCAACCGATTTGAGAAGAAAGACCTTCGCTTTGTTGGTCAGGATGTAGATGGGAAGAGGATGGAAATTATTGAATTGACAAGTAAGTGGGTTCTTTGTTTCTAGAAAGCTTCATAATGACCTAATACCATTTTGTCATACACAGACTAATTTGGGATCTAGTTCATTGTCCCCTCCTCCAGTTCCTCAATCCCTTGAAATACATACAGAACTTTGGAATGTGTGGAAAACACATTGCTTATAATCCTTATCATTTTGGGACCTGTTAGTCTGAACTTAGCATCAGTAGCTGTATTTTCCCATCTACCAGCTGTACAAGTAGTAGGCAGCTTTGCCATTTTCCCTTCTCAATCCCATGGCAGCTCTAAATGCTCTGCAGAAAGCAGACAGCTCTTCTACTGGTGTTCTTGCTTTTCTCCTTGCTCTTGTTGGTAACTATGGATGTCTACTGTATGCATATCCAAGATCATCTACTAACTCTCTCTACTGCTTGTGCTTGAAGGGCAACCTTGACCAGTCATTGAATTTCTAGACACTAATCATTCCACTTAGAGTTTTTCATAAGACCAAGCAAGGGGCTGGAGATGTAGCTTAGTTGGTAGAATGCTTGCCTGGCATGTGCAAAGCCCTCGGTTTTGTCCCCAGCACAGTATAACCTAGGCATGGTGGCACATTCTAGTAAAGTAATCCTGGCAGGAGGAGCAGAAGTTCAAGGTTATTCTTGGGTACATGTTGAGATCAGCCTAAACTACATAAAACCCTGTCTTAAAGCAAAAAAAAAAAAAAAAAAACACAAAGGACTAGACTTCTGTTAAGGAAAAGCACAGAAGAGTGTAATTAAAGTACTTGGAAATTTTTGATTCAGGGAGATTGCTTTGATTTATAGACCAGCCTGGGCTTGTAGTGAGTTTGAGGCAGGTTTGGGTTACATGAAATAAATAAGTAGCACAGAAATTGTATATGACTAGGCTAGGAGACCCTGAAAGCATAGATCCAAAAGCACACATTTGTTACTGACAAGACAGAAGGCAGCATTCTTCTCATTCAGCTCTATATGGACATAGTATGCCTGAGCTCCTAGCTTCTCTCAGCTCCTTAGCTTGCCCAGCGCGAACGCTCTTTCACTCTGTAGCTAATACCTTTCCCCCATTTTTAAGTGATTAAAAAACTTCAAAAGAATATTTGTGACATGAGAAAATAATTATGTAATTATGTTACATTTGAGTTTCTGTGTCCGTAAATAGTTTTATTGGAGATTGGTATAGGGGTAGGAAGGTGTAACCTTTTTTCTCACTCACCAAGGTCACAGCTGACATTCCTGTGACAAAAGATTAATAAAAGAAATGGATGGGGATTTAGCTCAGTGGTAGGAGGCCCTGGGTTCAGTCCTCAGCTCTGGAAGAAAACAAACAAATAAATAAAAGAGCAAAGCATATTCTAGTTAGCTTTTCTATTATTGTTATATACCACTATTACCAAAAACAACTTAGGGAAGAAAGTGTTTATTTCATCTTACAGGATATGTATAGTCCATCATCAAGGTAAGCCAAGGCACAAGCTTGAAGTAAAACCACAGAGGAATGCTGCTAATTGACTTGCTCCCAGGTAGCTGGCGATGGTATGGCCCACAGTTGTCTGGCCACCCTACATCAATTAGTAGTCAAGAAAAATATTCCAAAGACATGATTGTGGACTAATCTTTTGGAGGTAGTGCTTCAAATGAGATTCCTCTTCCAAGATGTGTTAAGTTGACAACTAAGATTAGTGATCACAAATCTACTCCTTGTCAATGTGACAAACAAATCACCGTTAAACCATAACTTTTCCTTTTTTATTCCCAAGATCTCATGTTGGTATTGTAGTATATAATGGTCCAATTTTTAAAGTCTCAAAACCTTTAAAAATTTTAATGCTTTAAAAGTTCAGTATCTCTTTAAAAGTCCAAGATTGTTTAACTATAGGCTGTTGTAAAATTAAAAACAAACAAAAAAGCAAGCAAACAAAATAATTATATACATTCTTATCTGAAGAGATCAAAGGAAAACCAAAATCTTAACAGTGTAAAAAACTCCATGTCCGTAGTCTGAGACTCATTCATGATCTTCTGAGCTCCAAAAGGTTTGGGCAGTCCCACTTCTCTGGCTCTGCCACCAAGAGCACTCAGCTTGTGTTATAGGTACAGGCTGGCTTCTTTCCATACCTGCTACTGTCCTTGGCTGTTTGTTGTTCCAGAGTCCTGGAGTCTTCAATAATCTGGGGTCTCCACTGCAGCTGGGGTTGCACCTTCATCAGTGGCCTTCCCTAGCTTCTCTTCTGGGATTCAAACTTTGCCATATGGCACTGATCCTCTTCTCTTCATGACTCAGTTTTTCAGCTTTCACACCACCAAAACAATCCGTAGCACTGCCAGGTGGTGGTGGTGCACATTTTTAACCCCAGTGCTTGGAAGGCGGGGTGGGGGTGGGGGTGAGATCTCTGTGAGTTCAAGGTCAGATTGAGTTCTAGGACATTGAGGCCTACACAGAGAAATCCTATCTCGAAAAAACAAAACAAAACCCCCCAAAAGTACCATGTAGGCAACTCTTACACATTAATAAGGTAGACACTGACCAAAATTAGGGAGGAAAGGGCTTATTTTATCTTACAAGTCCATCATCAAGAATGCAAGGCAGGAGCTTGAAGCAAAATCCATGGAGAAATGCTGCTTGCTGGCTTGCTACCAAGCTCACATTCAGCTACCTTTCTTAATACAGCCCAGGCCTGGTGTTGCCCTCAGTGAACTGGACCCTTTTGTGTCAATTAGCAATCAAGAACATGGTGGCCTACAGCCATGACCACAGGTCTCTCTGGTGGAGGCAATTCTTTTGGAGAGGCTTCCTCTTCCCAGGTGTGTCAGGTCGACAAGATTAGCTATCACAAAGCCTAACAAGTCTATTTAGTTTCATGTGACACAGGGCCTTCAGAAATGAAGACCCAAAGATCCAGGGGAAACTCTTTTTATTCTTAGCTTTGAAGAGGAATAGACAGTCTTGTGGAAATGTGATAAGGCATTATGGTAAATGTGATCAGGTGTAATAGACGGAGGGGCCAGCAAGACTGTCCAGATTCTTCTTGGCTTCTCTCTGCAGCAATCTTCCCTCACAGATGCGGGGCAGAATCCCCTGGGAATGAGGGTCTTCCCCTCTACCCCGCTGGTTTTGTTTTTATTTTTCTGATACAGTCTCATATATTCCAGGCTTGTCTTCTTCAACTCAGTACCTAGCTGAGGCTTGCCTTGAACTCTTGATTTACTTGGCTCTACCTTCCAGATGCTGGAATCACAGGTGTAGGCTACCATGCCTGGCAAGAATGAGGGTCTTTTGACTTTCATGAATGGTGATTCCAAGAGTTTATGCTGGCTCTCACATACAAAGGCAGGAATTGTCAGAGTGACTTTGCTTCTGATGATACTTTTAATGTTTCAGTAAGAGAGATGCGTAGTTAGGAAAGACACTTCATGACTTGCAATGCTTAACATATTTATTATTCAGCCCTTTGCAGAAATATTTGCCACCCCCAGTCTAGACACATGACTATACATTTTATTTGACAAACTTGAAGACTTGGGGAATTTCTTCTTGATCTGTTTGTTTGAATGGATGTTCTCTTGGCATGTTAATTTTATGTCAAACAATTTAAAAGCTCTACAAACTCTTCCTCAAGACATTTTACATTAATGTACCATCAGTCTCCTCTCCTGGGGAGTTTCTTACCCTCTCTGCCATTGACATTTGGAGCAAGATTATTCTTTGTTGTTGGGCTGTGTGGTTATTGGTCAGCATCCCTGGCCTTTGGTCAGTGGATACTAGTAGCAGACCTACTTCCCTCTACCCCTTAGTTGTAGTGTTCCAAAATAATCTTTACAGAGTTGCGGGAAATGTCTATCTTCTTGGCAGAGTATTTGTCCAGGATGCACAAGGTCCTAGGCTCAATCCACAGTATCTCAATGCCAGGTGTGGTGGTGCATGCTTGTAATCCTGGCACTTGGAAGGTAGAAGCAAGCGGATCAGCAGTTCAAGGTCATCCTTAGGTTCATTGAAGTCTACTTGGGCTACAAGAAACCTTGTCTCAAAAACCAAACCAAACCCAACCCAACCAACCAATCAACCAGTCAAACAAAAAACCATCTGTAGACACTAGCAAATCAGGAACCGCCTCCTTCCTGATTAATGACCATTCTCCTAGGTCATCAACTTGCTATTGGACTGTAAGCTCTTCCTCCCCTTCACACCCCAACTTGTAATCACTTGTCATGTGCCACAGAGTCTATTAATGCAGAGAAAGTGTTTGAGATTGGCCTTCCAGTTCCTGTCACCTTAGCCTCACTGCATGATGGCTTCAAGTCTGACTTGTCCTCAAGTTCTTCCCTGCCTCTAGGTTCTCCCATCTCTAGTACTTTCTAAGCAGGACAGGGCTCTGGCTTTGCAGTCTAATCATGTGAAATTGTTGGAGAAACCTCTTTGATTGGTTGAGTGTGAAGTACATGTTGGATACTCTAAAATGGAAGCCCAAACTGGGTATGGGGGTGCATGCCTGTAATTCCAAGATTTAGGAGGCCAAGCAGGAGGATCACTGTGAGTTTGAAGACTATCTGGTTTACATAGTGGACTCTAGGCCAGCCAGGGCAACATAAGGAGACCTTGTTGACAAATAAATTAATAGCCAGGCATGGTGGCTCATGTCTTTTATCCCAGCACTTGGGAAGCAGAGGCTGCTGGATCCCCGAGTTCCTGGACAGCCAACGCTACACAGAGAGACCCTGTCTCAAACAAATCCATAAAATAAAGTGTTAGAATGATGTTAGAAAACCTGCTTTTCTTTCTTTCTTTCTTTCTTTCTTTCTTTCTTTCTTTCTTTCTTTCTTTCTTTCTTTCTTTCTTTTTTTTTTGATGGTGGTGCACACATTTAATGCCAGTATTCAGGAGGCAGAGTCAGGTGGATTTTTGTGAGTTTGAGGCCAGCCTGGTCTACAGAGTGAGCTCCAGGACAGGCTACAAAGCTACACAGAGAAACCCCATCTCAAAAAAACCATATATATGTATATTTATGAAATTATGAAAGAACAATATATATGTGTACATATATAAATATATATGCAAATGCATATATGTGAAATTATCAAAGAACAAATTTAACTTGCTAAAAATATTATTGATCATAAACAACCAAAATATATAAAATTGAATTTTTTCATAATTATGCTTTATTTTATTTTTACTTTTTTAAAAATTGTTTTTATTGATTTATATAGTTTCCTCTGCTTCCCTCCCTTCTTCTCCCCTCCCCTTCTACCTTCTCTCATGATCTCCATGCTCCCAATTTACTCATGTCTTTTTCTACTTCCCATGTAGATTAGATCCATGTATGTGTCTCTTAGGGTACTCATTGTTGTCTAGGTTCTCTGGGATTGTGAATTGTAGGCTGGTTTTCTTTGCTTTATGTCTAAAAGCCTCTTATGAGTGAGTGCATATTATATTTGTCTTTCTGGGTCTGGGTTACTTCACTCAATATGATGTTTTCTAGATCCATCCATTTGCCTGCAAATTTCAAGATGTCATTATTTTTTTTTCTGCTCTGTAGTACTCCATTGTGTAAATGTACCACATTTTCCTTATCCATTCTTTGATCGAGGGGCATTTAGGTTGTTTCCGGGTTCTGGCTATGACAAGCAAAGCTGCTATGAACATAGTTGAGCACATTTCCTTGTGGTACAATTGAGCATCCTTTAGGTATATACCCAACAGTGAGATTGCTGGGTCTTGAGGAAGGTTGTTTTTTAATCTTCTGAGAAATCACCATACTGATTTCCAAAGGGGCTGTACCAGCTTGCATTCCCACCAGTAATGCAGGAGTGTTCCCTTTTCCCCACAACCTCTCCAGCATAAGTTGTTGTCAGTGTTTTTGATCTTGGCCGTTCTTACAGGTGTAAGATGGAATCTCAGAGTTGTTTTGATTTGCATTTCTCTGATGACTAAGGATGTTGAACATTTCCTTAAGTGCCTTTAAGCCATTTTAGATTCCTCTGTTGAGAGTTCTCTGTTTAGGTCTGTACTCCATTTTTTAATTAGATTATTTGTTCTTTTTTTTTTTTTTTTTTTTTTTTGGTTTTTCGAGACAGGGTTTCTCTGTGGTTTTGGAGCCTGTCCTGGAACTAGCTCTTGTAGACCAGGCTGGTCTCGAACTCCCAGAGATCCGCCTGCCTCTGCCTCCCGAGTGCTGGGATTAAAGGTGTGCGCCACCAACGCCCGGCTATTTGTTCTTTTGATGACCAATTTCTTGAGTTCTTTGTATATTTTGGAGATAAGCCCTCTGTTTGATGTGGGGTTGGTGAAGATCTTTTCCCTACGGGCTGCCATTTTGTCTTGTTGATCTTCTCCTTTGCTTTACAGAAGCTTCACAGTTTCAGGAGGTCCTGTTTATTAATTGTTTTTCTCAGTGTCTGTGCTATTGGAGTTATATTTAGGAAATGGTCTTCTGTGCCAGTGAGTTCAAGTGTTCTTCCCCTCTTTCTCTTTTATGGGAAAACCTGCTTTTTCAACCTCTGTGCTTTAGGCTTCCAGACTCTCTTTACAACTTGGCATCTGTTTCTCCATCTCAGCTCAGGTCATAATTCTCTGATTTAAATGCTTTTTTCTGTCTTTTACCATTTCGATGTTCCATAATCTATTTGAGTGCTTCAAGAATCTCAAACAGAAAGGAAGTGGGGGTGAATCCCAATCTGGAAGGAGACTTGATGTTGGAGATGGCTTCCTTGAACATAGTAGCCTCTTACCTAGACCCTGAAAGAAAATAATGGATATTTAGTGTGTTTATTAGATGCTTGATCTGAAAGCCCCTGCTAGGGACTCCATATGTACCTGTGGTGTGCCTCACAAAGTGGTCGATGGATGTTAATTCCTTCCTTTATGGAGGAGGCTGGAGTTCAGAGAGGTTAAATAACATGTCCAGGACCATTGAACAGGCATTAGGAGGAGGGGAGTAAACTCAGGTTGTAAACTTCTTCTATCGCCACCTTCAAAATATTTTAGTTTTCTGTATATCCATTGGGTCTTCTGACTAGAGTATATTTTGTGGAGGTTATTGTCTAATTTTGTCTTTTGGTTTTTTTTTTTTTTTTTTTTTTTGAGATACAAGGTATCATTCAGTAGCTCAAACATTTCTAAAATACACTATGTAGCCCACCAACTTGAGACAGTCCTCCTGCTTCAGCTTCTCAAGTGCTGGCATTACAGTGTCTGGTTGCTGTGTAGAGTTTTGAATGAGAATAGTGATGGTGTGTTTCAGGAGTCATTTTGATGTTGAATTCAAGTGTGATCACTGATGGCTGTTGAAGGCTACCAGCCTTTCCTGACTTGTGAGAAGGGGGCAGAGAATTTCTTAAGCAAATAGCTGTTTGTTTACTTGGTTCAAGTGCTTATTCTCTTTTCATTCTCGTGCTTCTCTTATTATCAGCAAATACCGAGAGGCCACTTTCTTCACAAAGATTTAGATTCCCATTGACGCCTTCAGATTTAATGAAGGCTGGGAAGGAAATGAGAGCTGCTGTAAAACCTTGCAGGTTTTAAAAGCCGACTGCAAGGGAATTCATTTTATGAAGGAAAATTCCCCAGAAGATTTTGATCTTAAGTACCCTTTAGAAGCATAGTCACAAGTCTCTACTGTCCCTCAAGGATTCTGAGAGGAACAAGACTTGAGATTTGTAGAATGTCAGAATCTGCTTAGAAGCCGTTAAGAGCATTACTTTTAAAGGTACTTTGTTTGACTGATAGAACATCATCAAAATAAAAACTCATCATTCTTCATATCCACACAGAGAATTTGCTTGAATAAAGCGATTCCGAGCAATGATCCATTCATTGAAATAGTCTGTCCCTGGCTATGACATGATGTGTGTCACAGCATCTCTCTGTAGCTCTGCAGAAATAGACGTACTGTCTTTTTCTTTCTAAGACATCCCTAGATATTATGCTATAATGTTTAATGTGTTTTACTTTAAAGTTATATTGCTCAATTTCTTCTCTAAGCATAGATGACTTTTCTTTGTTTTTAAAATAAATTTTTGTTTATTATGTTTTTTGTGTTTTCTTTTACTTTAGCACATTTATTTATTTGTGGGGGGTGGGTTGAAGGGGGGCCTCATGCCATGGCTTGTGTATGGAGGTTGGAAGACAGTTTTTGATGCTTTCCTTCCACCACATGGGTCCCAGGGATGGAATTCAAGTAGTCAGGTTTGGTGGAGGCAAACATTTTACCTGCTGAGCCATTTCTTAAGGCCCTTGGTTTTTTGTTTGTTTGTTTTTATTTTTCTGAGACAGGATCGCACTATGTATCTGAGGCTTACAGTGTAGACCACCACTTTCAAAGTTATGGTGATCCTCCTGTCTCTGCCTCCTGAATGCTGGGATTACAAGCTTTTACCACTATGTTTGGACTGTTCTAGTTTGCTTTCTGTTGTTATAAATAGTATGACCAAAAGCAACTTGGTGAAGAAAGAGTTTATTTTGGCTTATACTTCCAGGTCACAGTTCATCATTGAGGGAAATCAAGGCAGGAAGTGAAGCAGAAACCATGGAGGAACACTGCTTGCTGGCTTATGTTCTAGATTATGCTCAGTTTATATATATTTATATCCCAGACCCAATTACATGCGGATGGTGCTACTCACAGTGGGCTGGCCCTCCCTCATCAATTAAGCCAATCTCTTACAGGCATGGATAGGCCAGCATGATCAATGCAGTTCTTCACTTGAGGTCCCCCTTTCCCAGGTGACTCTAAGTTCTATCACATTGACAATAAAAACTAATGAGGACACTGACTTTTGTTTTGTTTTGCTTTTCTTTGAGAGTGGGTCTCCTGTAGTCCAGGATGACTTTGAAGTGTAGCTGAAGATGACCTTGAACTCCTGATCTTCCTGCCTTCACCTCTGGGGTGCTGGGATGATACTCGCACCAACATACTCAGCTCTTTTTTTTTTCTTTTGTTGAGGGAGAAGGTATCATTTCCTGTGACAAACTTTCATAGCTGAGAAGCCCTGTAATTCAAAGAGGCTTCTGCTTACATATAGGGTATTCCTCCTTTGGAACAGGTCAGACCTGTTCAGGAGAATTTGTTCCAAAGCAGAAACTAATCTGCCTGCTCGGTCTAGTGGCTACCAACTATTGAATGTTCAATTAATTTCTGTGTATGTGTGTGTGTGTGTGTGTGTGTGTGTGTGTCTATGCAAAGGCCAGAGGAAGACATCAGTGTCTTTTATCACTCTACCTTATTGCCATGAGATGGAGGTTTCTCAACAATCTGGAAACTCTCCATTTGCTGCTAGGCTGGCTGACCAGGAAGCTCCCCCACCCATTCTGTCTTCACCCTCCTATGCCGGGATTCCAGGCATGGGGCAATGGCACCAAACTCTTTTACATGGATGCTGGGGATTTGAACTCAGGTTCTCATGCTTGCTTAGAAAAATGTTTTATCCACTAAGCCACTTTCCCAACCTCAGGTGGTGGTTATCTTGAAGTTTAGGGATACTATGGAAATTGAGCCAACAATGAAAGGCCTTCCAGAAGCAGGCTAGGGCTGGGGGATACAGTTAAGTTGGTAAAATGCTTGCCTAGAATGCATGAGGTGCTTAGTGTGGGTTGGTATTAAACTATATGGCAACCTTTCTAGTGGTTCTCATGCCTGTTTGATTCAAGCACATCATACTTGTTTGCATTCCAGGTCATCCGTATTTCGTTGGTGTCCAGTTCCATCCGGAGTTTTCTTCTAGGCCAATGAAACCTTCCCCTCCATACCTGGGGTTCTTACTTGCAGCAACCGGCAATCTGAATACCCATCTCCAACAGATGAGCAGACTGTCGTACAGGTAACCAGTTTAGTGCTCCTAGCGATGGGTCCAGATGCATGGTTACTAGCATATTAGCTTTTCACAAAATTTAGAATCATTGTGGAATTTAAGTTTTGAAGAAAGTATGTATTTTATTTTTTCTGCATTCTATCTTTAGTATCATGCCTAAAATCTTTCCTGAAGAAACATCTTATAAATTATAACCTCGATGTTTTCTTCTAACACTTTCATAGTCTAATATCCAACAGCATATCTGGACTTTATTATGAGTTAATAGTATAAGGTAAGGGATCTGATTTTCCTTGTCTTCCCTGAAAGTTGTTAAGTAAATTGGTTTTTATTTAATTTCTGTTTAGTTCAAATGATGATCCCTTATACCTGAACTTTTGCTATTCTTTTCATTATCACGACTGTATCTACTTTAGGAATATTATCATTTAAATTTCAAAGATATATTTTGCTATAATGATATATACCTGAATTCCCAGTATTTGAGAGGCTGAAGCAAGAGGATCATGGATTCCAGGAAAACCTGGTATACATAGTGAGACAACATGTCTTTGGTATTTGTTTTTGGAGACAGGGTCTCTCATATCCCAGGCTGCTGTTCTTGAAGTTGCTACAGAGCCAAGGATGACCTTGAACCCTGGATCCTCCTGCCTCTAACTTCTAAATACTGAGATTACAGATATCTGTCACTGCATTTAGCTGTCCTGAGGATGGAACCCAGGGATTCATGCATGCTAGGCAAGTACTCTTACCTACTGAACTCCAGCCTAAAAAACAAAACCCAGATAACCAACCAAAAAAGCAAAAAAACAGGAGCGGAGAGAAGGTATTGCTCTGTTCTAATTTCCCAGATGAACAGCACAGTAATTGTTAAGATCAAGGTAGTGACCGAGATTTCATTACATTTAAATAATAGTTTGGATAGAATTTATATCTGTACTTATTCTCCTTCGAGAATGTTGTATGCATTATATGGAGAAAGTTTAGATGTGGAAGGAACTACCTAGAATATTCCAGCCTTAGGAAGGGTGATTGACTATCATAGTAATACTGTGTTGCATAGACTCTTACCCTTGTAAACAACCATCGCAGGCTGCACTTGAGATCATGGAGCATCGGTACAAGGGGTGTTTGTGAGCTTGTGTTACACAAGCCTTCTTATAATGGCATTATTATTCAGAGATGCTCACGGCTCTAGTGCTTCCCATTTCCGTGGGTTCATATGGGAACAGCCTTACATGGCTTACATGCCTGCTGCCTTACCAAATTATTAATCACTCTTTGCTGTCTTTAATCAGAGCAGTGACCTTCCAACTGTGTCTGAGGGCTACCATAGGGAGCAGGTTAAGGGGTCTCCATATTCTTCTCTGTTTCAGATGTGGTCCCCAGATTGCCTGCTTGTATGCTATGGTTCTACACAAGAGATTTCATGCGAGGAAAACATTCCTGGGTTCTCAGGCGGCATAGTTTATGCTACAGATTGAAAATTCCAATATGGAATTCCAAATCACATGTGTGCCGTGACATGTCATGGCTGCCTTATGTTCTCTATTATTACAGATTCTCATGTAGAAAAGGAGGTGACAATGAAGCAAGTTAGTTGGCTGAGAGAAATTATCCACTGTTAAGTATCTGGTTGTTTGCAAGCACCAGCTAACAAGTGAATGTGTGTGGTTCGTGTAGTCTGGCTGTCCTTGTACCCACCTGCTGAGTGAGACCTTTTGATTCCTGCATGGAGGCTGGAGTGAAGCTCCTTTATAGCCGAGCACTGGCCTGAAACAGATACAATCTTAGAAGAAAAGCCCCTTTAATGGAGCTCATCCCAATTTCAGCCAACCTGTAGGCCTCCATGATTGTGCACCAATCACAAGTTGGCACCTTCCCTTATGTCTGCCTAGCTACCTAGCATACAGGTGGCTCTCCACTAAAGTGGTAAGTGCAGGCAGCAGCAGAAGGTGGTCTAAACCTGATATACTGCAGGGATCTCAATAAAGAATGGTGTTTGTTGGAAGGTATGGTTGCGCATACCTGTAATCTAAGCACTCCAGAGACTAGAGGATTACTGCAAAGTCAGTGCTGGTTCGGTCTACACTGTTGGTTCCAAGCCAGCCAGGGTTACATATCAAGACCCTGCTTCAATAGAACAAAATACCTGCCCCCTCCCCAAAAAAAGCCAGCATAGGAAATGCAACTCAGTTGTAGAATGTTTGCTTAGCTTTATATGAACCCTGAGGTTTGATCCCTAGCACCACATAGCACCGCATAGCACCGCATAGCACCGCACAGCACCGCACAGCACCGCACAGCACTGCACAGTACCGCATAGCACCGCACAGCACCGCGTAGCACCACATAGCACCGCATGGTGATGCAGGCCTGTAATCCAGCACTTTGGAGGTGGAACCAAGAAGATCGGAAGTTCAAGGTCATCAAAACTAGCCTGGGCTACGTGAAACCTTGCACAAACAAACAAAAAACCAATAAACAAGTCCCCCAACCCCCAAGAATGGTGACCAATAATCCAGTGACAGACACTAGGATCACTAAGGACTTCTTCCCTCAGCTTCTCTCTGGCACCTCCATGGGACTGCTGAATTTTGAAAGGCAGGTGACTGCCTTGCTGGCCACACACTGCTATGAGGTGATTTATTTTGAGCTGTGTTTCTTTCAGAGAAGACTACTGCTTGTAAACAGCTCGAGCATGGGTACTTCAAGGATGGCTCCTTGCCCTGAAATTCTCTCTGATGGTACCCAGATGCATGGCACATGGGCAGCCTTGTCTTCACGGGGCAGAGTGTAAAGGTTGTTCCTTTAGTAAGAATACCTGAGCTGTAACTTCTGCATTCTGCCCAGCCGGGAATATTTATCACTGAGCACATGGGAGTTGTAAGAATATTATTTAGGGATTTAGAGCTGGTGAACCAAATTGTCAGCCACTCTGTTATCTACAGAATGGCAGCAGTTCTAACAGTTAATCTCCCCCCCTCCCTCAGTTTTAGGCTTATAGCAGTCGGTTCAAGGGCATAATCATTCTAGGGTAGTATTTTTAGTTTTTTTATTAATTACTGAAAGTACATGTAAAATCATTAAGGCAGTAAGATGGCTTAATGAGTAGAGGCACTTGCTGCCTAGCATGACAGAGTTTGGTCCCCAGGATCCACTTGGTAGAAGGAGAGAATTGACTCCCACGAGTTGTCCTCTGACCTCCACACATGCACCCCCCCAACTTCACACATGCACCCCCCCAAGTGTAATTTAAAAGTACATGCAGCCAGGCACAGTAGTATGTGTTTTTAGTCCAAGTGTTCAGGAGGCAGAGGAAGGCACAACTCTTGAGTTTGATGCTTAGCCTTGACTACTATTGAGTTCAGGCCAACCAGGACTACACAGTGAGACACCCCCCCCCAGAAAAAAAGAATAAGGGAAGGAGGAGGAAGAAGGAAGGAAGGAAGGAAGGAAGGAAGGAAGGAAGGAAGGAAGGAAGGAAGGAAGGAAGGGGAGGAGGAGAAGCAGTAGCAGCTGCCATCACAGCCAGGTGTGGTGGTTCACACCTATAATTCTAGCACTTGGGAGGTGCAGGTAGGTGAGTCACCATGGGTTTGATGGCAACCTGGACTACAGATTGAAGCCTTGTTTCAAAATATAAAACAAAAAATTAAACTAAGAGCCTTGTTTTGGTTCCACCTAAGAATACATGCGTATTCAGTAATTGTTGAGTCAAAATCAGAATATAGTTGTGCTCACAGCTCATATTCATGACAGTGACACAGGGTGCATGCATACAGGGGTCAGTCAGGGACGAGATGTAAGGAGAGTCTGGAGAAGGAAGCGTTTCAGGTTTTCTGTGCTCCCTTACTCCCTTCTGTGATATCAAGTGCACCCTCATTCCAGCACTGGCACACAGGTGTGTGTGTGGTATGTGTGTGTATGCGGGTGTTTCTGCCCATAGAATTTTATTTGAGACTTGGAGTTGAGGGATTTTTACTAAGGGCTTCATCATACAGATGTTCTCTGCCTAGCATCCATCAAAATTCCAGCCTTCCTGAAGGAAAGCAGTGATCATCTTAAATCACATATGCGAACGGTGTAAACTGGGAGAAGTGACCTGATTCAAGTTGGTAGTGGAAAATTCATTCTGAAAGCCCTCAGCTATAGACAGACCCTACAAGCATTCTGAAATGCTTTTTGATTCAGTACAATGAATCCATTTGCAGAGTAAATAAGTCTAATGGGAAATTATGGTCCATTCAATAAGTAATTGTAATCTTTGGTAATATGTCTCCTTCTGTGTCTAAATATTATCTGTCCTGTTTATAAGAGGTAAACACAGGGTTGGAGAGATGGCTTAGCCCTTTGAAAATGCCTACAGTTCCTCCTGGGGACCTGACTTTGGTGCCCAGCACCTACATCTGGCAACTTAAAACCACCTGTGAGTCCAGCTCAGGGGATCCACACCACCTTCTTCTGGCCTCCTTGGTTACCTGCACACAAGTGGTATTCCCTCACAAAGACATGCACATATGCTTGTTTTTAAAAAAGGGAACCACAAGTTTGAATGGTCTTGCTAGCATTATTAGAGTGGAATCAGACTGCTTCATATAATTATAAGAAAAATTTAGAAAACTTGGACACTTGTGTCGGGAGTGAGGGGACAGAAACACAGCTCCTCAATGTTAGTCTCAGCAGTTACAGAAATTTCCAAAGACTTTCAGGGACCTTGATTCAGGCCAAACTAGGGTTTGTGGCTTGGGCACTGAAGAGAATTTCAGTACCAGCTGGTATAATGAAGTAGAGTTGGAGATTTTATTGAAGATATCTTAATATAGAGGGTCAAGAGAAAGAGAGGTGCTCAGAAGAAAATACTACACGGTAAGAGCATAGTGTGGGCTTCTGCCGAGACTCACAGAAAGTAGGGCATAGCTGAGGTGAGTTCTGGTTCTGCAAGGGACACGTGCAGTGACTCATCTGAGCAGTAGCCACATATACAAGTTGCATCAAAAAAGCTTGCTTAGAAATCTTTTTTCCCTTTTTCTTTTTCATTTGATAAGAGATATCTGAGGTGGCTCTGGAGATGCCTTGAATGGAATTATAGTCTGGTAAGGAGAAATCGGGAGCCATTAGGGTTGCATTAAGGACTTTAGTATATGTCTTTTCCCTATAAATGGGTTTCTGATGAAAATTCTTAGAAAATGTTTTATAGATAGAAAGGGGAAAAGGCTTTTTTTTGGGATTTTAATTATTTTTATTTTCTGTGTGGGGGGTGTTTTGCCTGCATGTATATCTGTATACCATGTGCTTGCAGTACCCACTGGGACCAGAAGAGTTGTAAGATCCTCTGTAACTGGAGTTACAGACTGATGGAAGTCACCATATAGGTGCTGGGAACCAAACCTGGATCTTCTGGAAGAGCAGCCAGTGAGTTCTCTTAACTGCTGAGCTATCTCTCCAGCCCTGAAATGGGTCTTAAACAGCTAGTAACTAATTGTGCTGGAATTCTCGATTCTCTATTGGCAAGAGGCTTTAATTGGTTTCTAGGGTGAGGAGCTCCTCTCTGCTTCCCATGTTCCCAAAACGTTCCTGGTCTTCCATTTCCACCTTCATTGTTCTAAGTAGAATATTGCTAAGGTGCGTATAATGGGTAATTCTTTAGTCTGTAGAAACAAAGAGTCTATATAACCTGTGTGAGGAATTCCTCTGGGGATGGTGCTGGTGATTGAACTCCAGGCCTTGCTCTTGTTAAGTGTACAGTCTTATACTGAGTCATGCTACTCAGTCCCAGCCTGGGAATTCCATTTTAAAGCAGCAGAAGGATATACAGTTTACTGTTTTCAGCACATGTTTTTCTCTCTCTGCCCTGCATAGCTCTTATGCCCAGTCGCTATGCAACAAGTTTAAGAATGGCTTCTAGTTTTATGATGTGGGCATCTGTCAGGCCCATTTGTAGGTTGGAGTAAAACTCTTGCTTAGGTAGTGCTCATTCTGTATCAGAACACAAGAACTCATGTACAGACAGTCCACAGTCCACAGGAATACAACAACTCTTTGGGGAAGCAGGGCTTTAAAGGATAAAACAGGGCTTTTAAGACGATTGAGTAACATTTTATTATAGGTTTTGGACCTTGAGTTATGACTCCAACGAACATTTACTGTCTCTTGTACAAAGAGATCATCTTTTCATGGAAAACCAAGAGGCATGGTGGTATAAAAACAATAGAAAAGATACTTGATGATGCATTGTATTTGACTGACTATTGCAGACCAAACTCAAAAGTCAGAACTACTTCATAATGAAAAGAGTCCTTAAAGGAAGTGTGTTTCTGGAGTCTGACTCTTCCATTTCCTGCTCCCCTTCTAGACTGAACTTCTAGTGTAAGTCCATTGTCTTCTTCCCATATTGTAGTAAGGAGCGGGAGGGGGGGGAGGCTTTGTTCTGTCCCTCCCAGCTATCTTACACCCGAAATAATCACACAGAAATTGTATTAATTAAATTACTGCTTGGCCCATAAGCTCTAGCCTCTTATTGGCTAACTCTCACATCTTGATTCAACCCATTTATAATAATCTGTATGTCACCATGAGGTCGTGGCTTACTGGGAAAGATTCAGCATGTCTGGCCTGGCAGCTTCATGGTGGTTCTCTCTGTCTCTGCTTCCTTCCTCCCAGAATTCAGTTCTGTCTCCCCGCCTACCTAAGTGCTGCCCTATCAAAAGGCCAAGGCAGTTTCTTTATTCAACCAATGAAAGCAACACATAGACAGAAGAACCTCCTATACCACCATATGTTCTTGCCACTTAATTTTTTTGAGTGATGCTGAGTATTAAACCCAGCCAGTGCTTTGTACATGCTCCAGCCTTGGGCTCCATCCCCGGCCTACTATGACACCTTCATCTTTGAATCCTGGAGGCAGTCAGAGAAGGAACACATTTCATTCACATTGTCTCTGTCTGTCTTTCTAAATCACATACTGACTTCCAACCTGAGACGCGTTACTTTTCTGTTGATTTCTAAATGCAATGTTACAGAAAATTTGGGGGAAAACACCCATAAGCTCAACAACCTAAGATAATCACTGTATTAAATTTTAAATATTTACATCTAGTCTTTCTATCTATTCTTCTTGGTTGTAGTTATGTGATAGTTTCAATGAGACTGGCCCCCATAGACTCATGTTGGAATGCTTACTAGTTACAACAGTTGGTGGAACTGTTTAGGAAGAAGTAAGGGGTGTGGCCTTGTTGGAGGGGGCTTGGCCTTGTTGGAGGAGATGTGTCACTGGGCTTGGGCTTTGAGGTTTCAAAATCCTGCACTATTCCCAGTTAAAACTCTCTCTGCCTCATGGTTGTCGTCTCAACATATGAGCACCCAGCTATTGCTCCAAAACCATGCCTGCTTGCCTGTTGTCATGTTTCCCATCATGATGGTCATGGATTCACTCTCTGAAGCTGTAAGCAAGTTGCCTTGGCCATGGTGTCTCTTCACAGCAACAAAAAAGTAAGCTAGGTATAATAGTGAATGTATGTATTCCCCCCCCCCAATTTTTTTATTTTGTAAGCTTTCAAGTATATTAGCAAGATAGAAGATTAGCCCAGGAAACCTCATAGCCATTTGAGCATATTTACCAGTTGTTATAGCTCTGTTACGCTCGCTTTCTCCCTCTATCTTCTGTATACAAAGTTTACTTTTGAACCTTTAAAAGTTGCAAACATGGTGGCACTTCATACCTAAATATTTTATAAAATTTCTTAAAATTAAGACATTTTTCACACAAGTCCATGTCACACTTAAGAAAATTAACATTCAGTTCCAATGGCATTATCTACTATTTAGCACATACTTTTAGCTTTGTAGGAGAGTCTCACATATCCCAGGCCAGCTTCCAGCTCAATATGTAGCTGAGAATTATCCTGCCACCTCCCTGGTACTGCGATTGCAGGCTTGTACTATCACACTGGTATGTGCTGCTGAGGATTGAACCCTAGGCTCTCTCCATGCTATGCTAGCACTATACTGTGCTACAACGACGTGGCCTGAGCATTTAGACCCTAAGCTTTGGAGTTGGGTAGGACTTGCTGAATCCAAACCCAGCTCTTCTTTCCTGAATGGTTTGGACCTCATCTTTCTTTGCCTTGTTTCTTTATAAAAAAGTTTCTTTGGAGCCAAGAAGGCAGATCTCTATGAGTTCAAGGCCAGCCAGGGATACATAGTGAGACCTTGTCTCAAAAAAGGGGGCAGATAGTTATGGATTAATGTTATAGTTTAGTATTTATAAGGCCCTGGACTGTATCCTAGCAATGCACCACATACAGTCCCCCCCCACACACACACACAAGGTAAAAACGTCCATAGTTTACATGGTAATAATGAAGATTAAGTTTCCCACTATACATAAATCATTTTATACAATGCTTGATCTATGATAGAAACTTAAATGTGAATTACTATTATTCTAATATTGTTACTAATTTTACCTTAGTTCCAGCCACCTTCATCTTTTACTTAGTATAAAGCCTTTTGCCTGGACTTCCCTGCCTCTGGTTTTTCTTTTTCTAATCCTCCTAATCCATCTTCTGCCATTAGAATGATCTTCCCACATGACTTTGCAGCTCAAAACCCTCAAAGGCTTACTTTGGTTTATAGATTAAAATGCACATAAATCCATACAGGATATCTCGAAGTCTTGAGAACTCCCCAGAGAGGTTTAATGCCTTTGCCTCCTGACTATTGATATATGTTCTGGACCTGCTTAGTGAGAGGGAACACCAGTCTATATCCTATTAGGACGTCAGCTCATGGGACTTGTGAAGGTGGGCATGGGGTTGGGGGACGCTATACTGTGTTAGCGCTGTATCTTTCTCCCTCCAAGCCTTAGAGTCTAAGGCTTGCCTTCCTCACTTTCCTGCTCCGAACCAAAGACTCAGAGGTTCTCCTCTGCACCTGTGTGCCTTTCAGTTCCCAGTACTCTGTGAACTTGGGCCCACCTTGACTTTTGGCCTTCATGGTTGATGCTGCTAGGGCCAATCATACAATATGTGCTCAAACGTTTTATTGCTGCGGTGGTGGTTTTGATGGTGGAGTTGAGGCTTCTGGGTCTGCATCTGTCACCCGTTGGAGGTTGTGTCCAAGTCGCCATTGTCCACCCTTAGAGCTGCTGTGAGGAATAGTGGCAAGAGGCTTGGTAAATTTATATTAAAAGACTGCTTTTGTTCTTTTGTTTGAAAGAAAGCCCAATCTTTTTTTTTTAAAGCAGTTCTTTTCAACATCTTTTCACACCCCCCCCCATGATTGTTTGACTTTAGCCCATACCATGAGGGTTTTTTTTTCTGGTAAATTATTGTTAATAAGTCACATCTGAGTACTCCTTCTTTTGGGGATTATGCATTGGTTAAAAGGTCTCTTTATAGGCTGCATTTCACTGTGGCGTTGATAATACGGTTGCCAGCGAGCAATGGCGTTCATAGTGATACAGACCACTGTGCTTTGAAAGCCCTGCCTGGGTTGAAGTCTCCTGTTTACTATGAGATGCAAAACTCATTCAGAGCATACTAAGTTTTTATTCCTTGCTCTTGTGTTTTATGGCTTCCAGGGGCCCTTCGAGAAACAAGAAAGTCTAGTAGTACCAATGCTTTGGGGAAAACTATGCATGGCAATGTGTTTTTAAAACACACTTTTTCACACAAAATTGATTTTGATACAAAGTATTGTAGGAGCTCATGCATGCTGTGAGTCCTAACTATGCCATTAGACTTGTTTTTAAAATTTTCACCACCTCTTTCTATTAATAGAGAAGAAGTGATTTAATGGCTGCTTCAGGGTAGCATAAGAGGTGGGATATATGGAGCATCACCACACCCTTCCCCTAGTATCTTAGACTGTTTTTATATACTGGTAATTTATTAGGAGTAAGGCGCCATTGATAGACAGGTTATCCATTACTTTTAAATCAATAACTATAATTTAAAACTTTTTCAAATGACTGAAATGTTTTGCCATTTTGTATAGTGCTTGCCTAGCATGTATGAAGCCCAGGGTTCCATCCCTAGCACCATGTAAACAAGCTTTGACAGATCACATCAGCAATCTAGCACTTATGAGGTAGAGGCAAGAGGAGCAGAAATTTGAGGTCATTCTTGGCTACAGAGTGGATTTGCAATCAGTATGATCTACAAAAGACTGTCTCAAAAACAAACATGGAGAGCATTGTGGTCAAGCCTTGAAAGTCAGAGTAGTGTCCTAGAATAGCAACTCCCACCTGTACTGAAACTGACGCTTTTTACCTTGCCTCTGTTAGAACCCAGACCTGAAGCACAGAGGGCTGTGAGCAGGACAGCAACACACCCAGCCTTTCTGACATCTGGAGGTGGAAGGCAGCCTGATTGCTTTCACATTGCATAATCTCACATTAACCAAGCCCCACTTCCTGTCCTCTCACGTAGCCTAGTCACATACGCCTCATTCCCTTGCCTTGGTCAAGTAGCATAGGGTACATACTAACAAAGCCTGCTTCTTTGTGAATGACCTCCCTTTCCCCTGGAAGCGGTTAAGAGTAAAGACTCCTTGCTTTGTTGGTAGAACTGAAGCTTCTTATTTCAAATCCCCAGCTAAAAATCTTACGGAAAATATGATTTGACTTGAGCCAGGTAGTGGTGGTACACACCTATAATCACAGCACTCGGGAGGTAGAAACAGGCACATCTCTCTGAGTTTGAGGCCAGCCTGGTCTACAGCATGTTCCAGGACAATCAGGGCTACACAGAGAAACCCTGTCTCAGAGGGAGAGGGAGAGGGAAAAGGAGAGGGAGAGGGAAGAGAGGGAGATCCACGAACTACTTTTTAAAATAAGAGAGTTTCCACAACTTGCAGGACATGTGCATGAGAGATATTTGCTATGATTTTAATTAGCCATACATAGAAAAGCCTTTAAAAAACATTTTTTGAGGAAATAATGATAATCATGACTACCATAGTGATAATAGTTTATTTTTAGTCATTTATTGTTTTAAAGTTTACTTATTACATTTTTATTTTGCATGCATGATACTTCGTGTGTGTTGTGTATTGAGACAACAACTTTCAGAAGTCAGTTCTCTTCCTTTTACCAAGGGGTTATTTGAATCAAACTCAAGTTGTTGGGCTTGGCGGCAGGCATCTTTACCTGCTGAGCCATCTGGCTGGCCCCATTAGTTTTAAATCAATACTCTCCATTAAAACTTTCTCAGATGATGGAAATGTTCAATAATCTGCACTATTCAAAAATGGCAGTCATTAGCCACAAACGGCAAAATGCTGGTATAAGTAAGGAATGGAATTTTAAATTCCATTTCACTCTTAATTGTTTTAAATTGAAATAGCCATGGTTACTTGTACTTATATTGAATAATTTTAAAACTATGCCTTCCTAAAATGTAACAAGAGCTATATGTGTCTGTTTTGTGACACTTATCAGAATTTAACATGAAAACCTCTAGTATTTAGCTAGGCATAGTTCTGGTCTTTAATTCCATATGCACAAAGTTGAGGCAGGAGGATTGTGAGTTTGAGGCTGTGTGGACTACATTGCAGAATCATTTTCTGTTAACAACAACAACAAAATATCCTAGTGTGTGTGTGTGTGTGTGTGTGTATGTGTGTGTCTGTGTGTCTGTAGATTATTTAAAAAGATGGGTTATCTTAAAATGGAGTTGTGATAGTTTTAAGCGAAATATGCTTGTCTATGTGCATATCTAGCTTATGACTGACTTTTGAATTTGTTTTGTGTGAAATAAAAATGACCCCTTAAACCTTACAGGTCCCAGAGTGGCAACCACATTTTCTAGTCTGTTGCAGAAACTGGTGTTGTTTTATGTTTGTTTGGTGACCCACATTTTATTTCTGTCACTTGTTTTTTGCTTCCAGATGAATGCATTAGATCAGCAAGTTTAGCAGGAATGCCTAGTCTGATAATTCTGTTCTTGAGTGTCATGGTTTATTGTCCTACCTAGTCTCAGAACGCTTAGGAAATATTTTTAACCTTAGCGATGAATAAATTCAAGCTGAGCCTCAATTTGCTTGACTCAGGTTGTTCCATTCTAATGCACTGACAGCTCGGTGAAGACAACCTTCAGGTAGACAATGAGAGCTGGTGGGCTAGAGTAGAACCATCTAAGGGCTCTGGTAGGGAATTCTGCCTGGTATAGGAAGTAATTCATTCTTACATTAATTTTTGTTTTTTAATTAATTTAAAAATTATTTTTAGTAAATAATTCAGAAACTTAAATGCCTACTGGTTTTTCCTGACTCTATATTTCCCTAAGTTTTGAGAACATGTCCTAGGAACATGTAACCTTCATGAATAGCAAAAGCTTATTTTTATGTAATTTTCAGACCAGATTTATACATCTCTGACTAATCTCTGATGAAGTTGCAGTTGTTTGGATTTTTAATTTAGTTAGTTAATTTTGAGATAGGCTCTCACTCAGAAGCCCACAATATCTTGGAACTCACTCCGGAGTCTAGGCTGGCCTCAAATTCATGGTCCATCTTCCTTTCCCAGCATTGTCAGTACTGAGAAAACAGGCATGGACTCCCATGTCCAGTTTTTGCAGGGCTAGGGATTGAAGGCAAGCACTCTTTCAACAGAGCTAAATCTCCAGCCCTTGGGTCAATCTTAAAAAAAAAAAAAAAAACCAAACAAACCAACTACTAAAGCAAGCTTTCAGTCATTTTATGCAGCAGTACGAGTGCTTTTCCTTAGCTAAAGAGTGCAACTGGGAGATGTTATTTGACTTTAATAATAACAAGGATATGTGGGTTTTTTTATATCTTTAGCTAACATATATTCCATTTCTGACCAATTCTTAACCTTTTACTCCCTGTTTTCTCTGGTCTGCTGCTCCCATGCCCCTGCGGAAAGTCGAGAAGGAGAGCGGCTAAACAAAGGGAGACTTGGATGATGTGTTCTGTCTGCCTATCCGTAGTCACTCTGTGAGTGTAGACTAGGAGAGTTTTCTAGTCTGTCTGCATAGACCTTCTCCAGCGCTTTCCCTCTTTCTTTTAAAAGGACAAAAGTGAAATTTCACCTGTTAAGGAATACAGACTTTTATTGCTGTTTGGGTGAGCAAATGCTTGGCCAAAGCTAGGGATGGCTCAGGCATGAAGCATGACAGTCTTTATCAGGAAATGAAGACCCAGAGAAACCTTAGTTTGTTCTCCTTCTGTCTCTCTGTTTCCCTCCATCTCCCCCTCTCTCCCTATCTCCCTCATTTCTCTCTCCTTCCCTCACTCTCTCCACCCTCTCTCTTTCTCCCTGTGTGTGTATGTCAGAGGACAACTTTATGGAGTTGTTTCTCCCCATTCAGTTTTCATGTGGTGGCTTCTGGAGATTGAATGCGGGAATTCAGGCTTGCACAGCAAGTACTTTATCTGCTGAATTATCTCACTGACCTCTTTAGTGTTTTGTGTTATAGCATAGCTGGTGAACAGCAGGAGAAACATGAGGAAATATAAGTGGGCAAAGAGGATGTGATATCATGACAGTAAGCTGGGAGAACTTAGCAAAGTTGCTTTTTTTTTTTTTTTTTTTTTTTTACTTCTTTCACTTCAGAGTCTGAAGATCTGCTTCAGGGAGGGTCAAAGTGTCTGTTTTAGGGCAGAAGGGCAGATGGAAGTTCAAGAGACCTTCCTGTGTATGCTTTCATTATGGGGGGGCCCATCAGAGAAGACCACTTAGACACAGTCTTTATTCCAGCTGCTGGAACTACTCTCCGGTATTCAGGACCCAAATTTGGCCCAGAGATTTTAGAGCAAGTGGCTTTTGGAAGCAAAACCCACATCTGGTTATCTTGCTCAGCAGCTGCAGGGGGAGGTTTTGCACAAGCAAGCAGCTTAAGAAAAACTAAGATAAACAGTTATGGAGGGAGGGGTGGCTGAAGTCCCAGTAGCCCTGTCAAGGTGTGCCTATAGTGACCACATTTCCACTTACCTTACTTCTTCCAAAAATGTCTTCGTGTGTCTGTGCTTGCGCGCACCCACGCTCATGTAGTATATTTGCATACGTGTCTGCCACAGTGAGGAGAGTGGAGGTCAAAGGACAACTTTTGGGATCCGGGTATTGGACTCAGATATTAAGGCTCTACACAAAGTGCTTTAACTAGCTGAGCCATATTGGTGGCCCTCTTTCTTTACAAAATATCTAAAATTAAACAAAAATTTAAGGTTATCCTAGAAGTATATGTCAGTATGTATCAAATACTGAAAGTATTCCTCTTGGTATCCTCACTCGCTTTTCTTTTCTCCTCCCTCCCATTAGTCATCTTCATCCCCCTAGACACTTTTACTTCATGTCATATATACGTGCATGATTTTATGTATTTTCTTTTTTTTTTTTTTGATTATTTCGAGACAGGGTTTCTCTGTGGTTTTGGAGCCTGTCCCGGAACTAGCTCTTGTAGACCAGGTTGGTCTCGAACTCACAGAGATCCGCCTGCCTCTGCCTCCCGAGTGCTGGGATTAAAGGCATGCGCCACCACCGCCCGGCTTTATGTATTTTCTGCAAAATAATAGGAAGTACAAAAATATAAAACATAAACATTGTCTTTCTGAGTCTGGGTTAATTCTCTGCATATGGTCATCTCAGCTCCATCCATCCTGCAGCTCTCATGACATTTTTTGAGACAGAAGTTTACAATAGCCTCGGTTGGCCTGGAACTCTTTGGCAATCCTCCTTCCTCAGCCTCATAAATTCTGGGATTACAACTGTGAGCCACCACTCCTGTCTTCAGACTTTCATACGAAATCAGATTGTTGATAGAACTTGAGTAGAAAGCAAGCCACAGGCACAGGGGCAGGCAGCCGAGCAGTCAAGGCTTTGTGGAAACGGACGGCTGATCTGTAGTCTGTGCTGTCTACATTTCAGCCCTTGAAACACTTTCCTTAAGTTTCTGAAGAACTAACTTAGGACTTGTGATGAAGGCAAGTAATCAGCTGCTCTGAGCCAAGAAGGACCAGTGCATGTGGTTAGACTACAGAATGATCATAGAATATCTCTTAGTATTTCTTCTACATGGGTCTTCACTATGGAACAGGTTTGCAGCTACAACTTGACTAATTACTTGTGGCTTTTTTTTTTTTTTACTGCTAGACTATGTGGGATACTTGTGGCTTTTTTTAACATCTTGGTGAGTGACTTTTCTCTGTTATAGTGATGCCTACAGTGATGTCAGTGACGACAGCTTTTCAGAGGCAAAGCTAGCTGAACTGGAAATCAACTGAAGCTCTTTATGCCTCAAGAATGACAGGGGCCACCTGAAAGGGTAAGAAAGCATTTTGGAGAATCATTTGTTTGTCTTACAGGAAGCTGGCATCTTGATAGAGATGGCAGCATTACAGGACTTGGTTTGCAGGGTCCTTCTCAGACCAGATTTAGCCTCAGTGCTATCAAGAGACAGTATTTGGGAGAGAGGGCATGCGTCTGAGGCCAGGAATGAGCATATCAGTACC